>NC_137218.1:18247156-18792428 GCF_949987685.1 Ammodytes marinus
GGCGAGGAAGAGAACTCACTCTGGATTTGGTATTGGCTTCAAACCAGCAGTGCTGTTTGCATAAATGACAGTGACTGTTATCAGATTATGGTTTTTACTTAATTTGCACATCATCCCTGCTGCAGGCGATATTGGAAAAAACAGCCTTTCAATTATTACACCGATATGGTTGAGTTCCAGCTTATTTATGTACCCATATATGTAGATATATGTCAACATTCTCACAGCTGACCTTTTGCTAAACTTGGATATCTTCCAGGCTGATAGATAAAGTAATGTCTTTATATCAGGCAATCTGGATTACTGTAAAGACTGTTTTTGAAGTTACTGTGAAAAAACTCCATGCCTTCCATGGCTACATATTAGCCAAGAAAAGATAGGGGGAAAAAAACGGAAATCATAAATTAAAGCTTAAAGTAACAAGCATAAACAAAACCCTATCACCCTTTCTCAACGCACACACAAATGTGTACACATGCTAACACTCGCAGCTACATGTTCCCAAGGGCCCCTCCCTGACTCAGCTCTGTGGGCCAAACAACATTTCCTGTTTACAAGCCGACGGGGTAACACTCATCGCTGACCACTTATCGCTAGAACAGTGCAGGGCGCACTGCTGCTGCCCAACACCAGACTACTGCACCCTGAGGACATTCGCCTGGCAGCAGGGGAAATGAGCTTCCCTACGTCCAGTCTGGCCGACTGTGCTTTGTACCTTTGTCGCTAGCTGACTGCCCACAGCGCCCAGTCAGAATGAAATAACAAATTGATACAGTTAAACTTATTCCCAGGGCTGACACTCTCATTGTAGTTCTGTACAGGATGTGATTGAGGCCTCAAAGACAGAGGGCAAAATATGTGCAAAGTCCTAATATAAACACACACATACACACGGCTGAGGCTTTCATATCAACAAAAGCACTCACCGACTGATATTCTGATACTCTGTGTTATATTGGTAGTTACAGCACGGAACTTTTAGCCTCAAATCGTTTTCACATTTAAGCTTGTGTACGGAATAAATAAACGAGACAGAGTCTGAGAATTAGATACCAAAGACATGCATGTTTTAGAAATATTTTCTCACTTTGGACAGGTCGGGCTTGCAGTTTCCTCATCTTAATGCTAGACTACTAAGCTAACCACTACTAGCAGTAGCATCCTCTCTTAATGTGAAGACATGGAAGTGGTATCATTCTACGCATCTAACTCTCTGTAAGAAAGTGTTTCACAAAACTATTAATCAATCTATCCCATGAAAGGTCTGAGCGATTGGTGGTAATTGAGTGTTTTGGAGGCCAACAACATTTTGTCTAGGGTCAGCAAAGTCACTGACTTGGTGTTGTGCACTCATAAAGCTTTTTCTTTTAAGCTGACAAGGCAAAATGTCAGCGTTTAACAAAGCTTTCTGTGTGTGGCCAGTGTCTGGAACTGCTTTTCCTCTACTTACTTCATTATTTCTGGAGAAGAGAGCTGACAAGTCCATGGGGGCAGACCCAATACATCCATAGGGCAGACAGAGAAAGTCAGAGATTGACACCATTAAATGTGTGGGCCTTTGTGTGACTAAAGGATGTTACTGAAATTCTTGTTAGGTTGTTTGTCGTGCCCTTCAAGCTTATCAGTTTGAACAAATGATTGCTAATGCTTCTGTCAGACCCAAACATTAACTGTGTGCTGTTTTAGTCAGAGTTATTTTTAGCAGTGCTTGACGTCAGTGAAACAAGTCAAAGTGCACTAAGCAAATGTTTCACTAAGAATAATGAGGCACAGTGCCAACATCGTGATGCATTCTCCCAAACCCCTCCTTTTAAGTGCCAGGATGTGTCATACATTAACCCTTTGATTCTTGCCAATCAGAATTTGTGCCCAGGTTTTGCAGTCTTCGGGCCTTCTTTTAGTAAGAAAAAGAAATAGCTCAATCAGTAGTATCCCAAACTATTTTTTTGGATCCGCAAGTGACATGACGCCAGTCCCCTGCTTCAGCCGCCCTCAAACCACCGTCTCAACAGAGCGCTCAGTAAAGGTCACAAGCCACTTCCGGAAATGGGCGACTTCCTCTTGGCTGTCTTGAATACAAGCTCAGAGTTGGCTTTTGCAAGCTGAAAACGCAGGCACCAAAGTGTCACATGTACGCAGAAGGTATGTGTTTTTTTTTTTAATTATCGTGTGGGGCCCCCATATAAACCAAAACTATTTATTGTGATGTTGCATGTTAGATACCAAGTTGTAGCTTACATGTTACAAACTACAAACATGAAACTGATGACAGTCAGACAGTCAGCAATGCACTGACTTCCTCTTTGACACCCAAGAGGCTTCACAGAGTGACAGGGAGAGCTTGAAAAAATACGAATTTACCATACATGATCTTGCCTTGGCTCGATGTGTTACAGCTCAGTAACCACGGTGCCTTTGAAGTTTTTGAGACGCCCAATGAAGCAGACAATAAAATTGTGAAAAACAGTAGACAATTTCCATCGTATGCAATAAGCACTGTATTAAAACAAAACAGAGCTGTTCTTCAGATTTCACCATTGCTTTATACATTGGAGTTCACTACCTATGACCTTGTCTTAAAATCTACCAGTGAAGAAAAACTATGATGATTTATGTCAATCAGTTCCCTAATCAACAGTTGCTTGATCCAGCTCTTTGAACGTGACAATTTGCTTATTTTCTGTATTTTATGTCATTGTAAATGGAATCTCTTTGTGTCTTTTACAAAAGCTATTCAAAAAAGGTGTCCCCTCTGGCTCGGTGAACTTGTGATCAATATTATCTTTATCTGGCATTCAACTTGGTGGTATTTTTGGTTCAATATTTCTAGCAATCTTCTCCATCATTCCAGTTTCAGTTTACATTTTGGTCATGAGCTTCCTCTTTCCCTTACTCACAATTGCCACATTATTACTCGGTGTTATAAAAATAAAAGAAAAAATTATTTACATGGCTATTCTGAAAGATTTCCAGGCCTCATGCATGGCTGAAAAGACACACCGTCGATTTTCTTAGGTGTTAAAAAAGTTTCCCATGCTTTCAATAACCACTATAAAATGTAATAACTCTCCCACTGCTAGTTATTCAGGTATTTGTATGAAAGATTTCCAGGCCTCATGCATGGCTGGAAAAGACACACCGTCGATTTTCTTAGGTGTTAAAAAAGTTTCCCATGCTTTCAATAACCACTATAAAATGTAATAACTCTCCCACTGCTAGTTATTCAGGTATTTGTATTCAGCCAACCGGCACTGGGACTCTTCATGGTTATTCTCTACAGGAGTGTATACCATGCGCAGTTATTTTGGCCACAAGCACAACCTTAACAACTGATAAACTGATAGCTTCCGTATAAAGCATGGTTCCTCTATACATGCACCAACGCCCATTTACTTCACACAGTATAGCTGTAAGCCAAAACACATCACTGTTTAGGAGGTCAAATATAATCTTCAAATATAATCAAGATAAATAAGGAATGATAAAGACAAAGACTTTGAATATACTTTAAGACTGCACAAGCACAATAAAAAAAGGGACCAATTCAAAAATGTTAAGTAAAGTGAACTTAAAATAAAAATGCATATCCAACTACGGTCAAAATTGTACAAATGACACTAAGACACATCAGGGAAACATACAGTTTAAACAAATTGACTGAAAAAATACATTATTAGTCATTCAACAGTACCAGGTTTTCGGAGTTGAAAGTTAACAAGCAATGATATAACATCACAATAGCGTCGCCGGCCTCGCAAACCCCGGAGTTCTCAGCAGTAATTTGTTTAGCTCACAACAGGAGACGGCTCAGTGGACCTGAACAGATGCAGGGTTATTCTAATGCAAATAGGTTAAACCAATCAAGACACTGTTCAGCCAATCCGTTATCTGTTTTGTATGTATCTGTATTGTATTTCTAGTCTGTGGAGAAATAAAACCGCGTTGCTTTTTGTACAGGTCTGTAGCGTCCAAAATCGGTCTCTTGAAGAATTATAAGGTTCTTAGGTTTTGAGGCAATTGTTGATACCCTGGGAGATTTCCTTGAGATGTCTCTTAAATTGAAATAAAGCTTGAATAGAAAATACCTTGCTGTTTGGAAAGCCCTATTGAATGGTTGGCGAGGGGGGTATCAACTCCTGACCTCAGTGTTTCCAAACTCGTGGCTACAGCGCTAGTTAGACCAGCTGATGGAGGAGGGTGAAACTTCCATAGTGACTCATAGACCAAGAATCATCGAACTCTACTTAGTCTGATCTCAGCCACCAAAGCTGAACTGCAGCTTCAGGAGTAAACCTAAGCAAATTTGACAAATAACACAATGAAGCTGTGTGGGTCTGTCAGAAGTAAGTGTGTGTGTGTGTGTGTGTGTGTGTGTGTGTGTGTGTGTGTGTGTGTGTGTGTGTGTGTGTGTGTGTGTGTGTGTGTGTGTGTGTGTGTGTGTGTGTGTGTGTGTGTGTACACATGCTCCCTGCTGGCCTAAAAATTTAAAAAGAACTCGTACACAATGAAGCCCTTGTTTCCTGTAGCTATGACTGATAACTGATGTTCCTATTACATGTTCTCCCTCTCCCAGCAGAGTCTAGGGAGGGGCCTGATAGCAAATTGTGCAAATCAGACATTTGTTTACATATCTTGGTTGGTGGCTAAAGCAAAGAGTAGAATGTGACAATTTGCACAGCCAAAGCAGTTCAAGAAACTGGATTAGGCTAAAATTTAAAAAGGCAAAACGCTTTTGCTATAAGCTTTAGAGAGATGAGTCTTTCACAAAACTGAACGCAACACCAAACAGGAAGTGCGAGGAAACAGCTAATCACACCAGACAGGCCTGGAGGTTGCGAGTGTGACACTTAATTATTCCGCTTCATTATAAATTTATAGCCTCGGTGAAATCAAAGTGTATGAGCCCCGTCGTCAATAATAGATTGCTAGTCTGCAAATATAACCAAACTCAGCCGCTAGTTGTCTGCAGTGGCTCATTGGGGGGAAGAGAGGGAGCCTGGATGACCTGAGTCGTTCTGCAGGGGGTAAACCCGCTTCATTTTGGAAATACTTCATTAGCTAAGAAACACCGTTCAAGACTTTTGTGCAATTTAGCAAAATTAAGCTAACAGCCATTCCTAAATGGCACTCTTTTGTTTTACATGGGTAGACACTTTCAAATCCTATACAATTCAGATAATGAAAGAAGTCATACACCTTGGAGTTAAGTCGCGGCGCTTCTAGATCACTGCCGCTTCTGACAAGAGACTCAAAAGGGGACAATTTCAGATTTCTTTTGTTATGTGGAACACAATGGTGAGGCACGCTGCACATAGAGAAAGGCTTTTGTATCAGACAAGACTTTATTATGGGATTCGCTGACAACCAACAATGAAAAGGGAGATTATGATCATAGATAATGCGATAAGGTTGTCGTTGATTCAATGAGAGAAGGCCCGAGACATGAAGCTCAAATGTTTTTTAAAGCATACTTTACAGCTTAACTGTTAAATTCTGCATGTCCTTAGAGTTACTCTGCCATTCATTCACAATGCAACACAGGTCTGGTTCAGATGCTTCAGTTGATTTGTGGTCTCAAACTGCCATATAAGAACCTTCAAAACAATCTACTATAGTCCAGTGTAAACTGGACAAATATAATACCTATGACCTACACTAAAATATTGCATTTGAATAGAGTTAGCTAAGCAGCAGGCTGACTACACACTGTCATTTTATTTTAAATATGATTACAGAATTCATAGACGGCGATAACCAAAACTGCTTGTTACCTGGCAACTTCTTCTCTAAAGGATGAATGAATGAGGTTTTCATTGAAAACCAAAGAGAGTTGGTGAAAGAATCGCACAACTCAGAAAACACTCAGCATCTCTTGTAGTTCTGTCTTGTAGTGGGAATATGAGTCCAAACAGCACATGGACAGGTAGGTAGGTACACACACACACCTGTAGAGATACAAATGATGCTGCCGCACTGAAACTCAGTAATGCTACTTGAGCAAATGCATTAAGGACTAATAATAAATACTTACTTTTACATAATATATTTTCAGATGCATGTTATGTACTTCTACATACGCTAAAGTAATCACTAGTTACTTTGCTGATGAAATTTTATAAATGTATAAGAATATCAAATATGATGCATTGCTTTACACTACATGTATCCATGAAACAGTTAGAAATAGTTCCAACTTCACGGTGCACAAAATGAAGAGGCTGCTTACATGGTAGGCTAATGTTATTTTGCGAGCTGGTAAAATATGAAACTGCCTGCCTATTGGTTCATACATGTACTTTTATTGTTGCATTTTTGTGTAGATTTATCTGGTAAACATAGTTTTACATTCATTACATGTAAATTACGTTGTATTCTTATAACAATTATTTAAATACCGCAGCAGTATCCTGTGTCATAAAGCACGTCTTTACAACCAGACCAGAACCCACCCTCAATAAGACAATGACTCACAAACCTAAATGAGTGACATTAAATCCTATTGCATAAACCTGCTGTGACACATTTTCAACTGAGTGAAAACTGCTGTTGAAAATGGGTCAGTTGACATGACCCCACGGGGTTAAGCCATGTGTGAGCAACCTGCTGCATAGATGCTTCAGATCTGCTGGTGCTGATGATGTTGATATCCAAACACCAGGCCAAAACTTCAACAACAACTGAAGAGAACATCAGGAATGCTGAACCTCATATGAACCTCTCTCTCTCTCTCTCTTTCTCTCTCGGGATAGTGTGCAGCTGTGTACTCACGCCCTGGTCTTGGGGAAGCCCATGGACAGCAGCACGTCCAGAGTGGACCCACCATGTTTGACGTTGCTCGGCCGGTTCAGGCGCTGCCTCCGCGGGGTCACTTTGGCGTACAGTTCCTCTTTAGCTGCCATAACTCACTGCTCCATCGGTATGTCAGGTCCCCGGCTCCACTGGTGTATTCTCATTAATTTAAGAAAATAAAATAATAAAATAGGATGGACCGGTAGACCGTTTTAAACCAGGGCTACGTGTGTTTAGCAGAGTCACGTAAAAAACACCAAACCCTGCGTGAGAAACGTATGCTGTATGTGAGGGGAGCGAGCATTTCAAGCTAGATCAAGCTGCCTCCTTACGGCTCGCACATGAAGTCAAAACCATCAGCAGGAGGGTCAGCCATGGGAAGTCAATCCTGCTGCTCTCTCCATCGTGCCCCCGATACACAGTCCCCGACCGAAGGCAACATATCTGGTTCCTGCTCTCCCCTCGCATCCGGTCCTCTCTACGAAAAATCAAACGCGACCAATTTAAGCTTCCTCTCCATTCGATGTCTTATTTATGAATGGATCCTGAGAACGGAGGGGTTCAGCCTGTGAAATGTTGCGGTTCCGACTGCGCTGCCCCTTAATTTAAAGGGACAGTACACCGTTCGGTAGGGGGACAAAAACACCAGAGCGAAATAAAGACTGAGAGTTAGACTTGTGTAGGGGAGTTGATCACATTAGTCGAGGCAGTGTGATGGAAAGTGTCGAGACAGGGCTGTTGAAGGAGGAAAAAGTTGGTCACACTTCCTGTTTGCCAAAGTGGGTGTCGACATTCCCCGCATGCGCAGTGCGCAACAAGAACATCAGCACGCCCTTGTCAGTTGCCATAGCAACCCACTGGGGGCACACTTTCTGTATGTTCGTGGGCACACTTTGTAAACATATCCCTACATGTCTTCGTGGCAGTAGGAATAAGAAACCAAAGTCTTTGTAAAGATTCATGTAGAATGGGCAAAACAGGAAAAACTGCATCAAATCATGCCAAAGATCAGGACACAAGTAGACTGCATTTTGCTGGACAGACACTTGGATAGGCTTATCTGAATGCTTTTTGCCTACCTGTAGCCTATGAAGAGCGTTCATTTTTAGAAAATTGTCATTGTTGACATCATAGACTTGCTCACCTTTGTTTTATTTCCCTTAGCTAAAAGCGTTGGCTGTTTATAATATGAAGAAAATGTCTAATGAGAATATGGGAATCATTCGAGTTCAAGGAAAAACACACCTGAATGATATTGCAATAAAAAGTTTATGGCAATGCACCGCCCATTGTGTTCAGGTTGTGTTCAAGGACTCGTGGAGACAGTGGTGTCGTTCAAACTTCCATATTTCAGGAAAAGGTGCCATAGCTGTTTGCAAAGTATTTTTCATGAACTTTATTGGATCATTTAGGCCTAGCCTATGTGTAGGAGTTTAGCCTACTTATTAACTGCTATATTAGGCTACACAGTAGCCTAATAGGCTATAGGAGTAGCAAAGACAGGCCAAATAATGCTGAATAATAACCTGTCAACACATGACTCAATATAACATTTTAATTATCACCATACAAAGCAGTTACAACCATCAGGTAATTTGTCCGCTCTGAAATCTTTACAAATGAATGGTCGAGTAAATGTAAGCAACGTCTTGTTTAAATAGGCTAGGCCTAGGCGATATGAATTGTGAAAGTGATTGTAATGGTGTCTGAAGAAAAGCTAATATAGCCTAAGGACCAACATGTAGGAACAAGTTGGTCATCACTCATAATAAGGCTAAACATAATGCCATTAAAAACATACCGGCAGTCATTTAAAAACTGGTTGAATGCATTGTCATTGGCCAACACCCACAGATTTACAATTCATTAAAAAGGAGTGCAGCATGACTGCTCAGGTTTGCTTCAGAAGGAATTTTACTGAACCGTCGTTTTCTACACCGTTCAAAAGGGTCAGCTAGCCCTGCAAACGCAGTTCACAGGTTTGTAAACATTATTTTTAGACAAATGCCATAGGCCTACTAGTTCAACAATAAATTATATGTTAAAGAGAACGTGCACCTAAAATGTTAATGTCAGAACAGAAGATGTTAAGTCAGGAAGCTCAGATCAACTGTTAACCCTTTAATTTGTCCTAAATCACAGATTTAAAAAATTGTTTGTTATTTACAAGAGAAGTTTTATTAGAAAAAAATATTGTACATCACAACAGTTAAAAAAAAGGAAGAAGTTAAAACACGTTTCAGAGACACTCAGCTATGATATTAATATTGTTTCATTCGGTAAACTCATTAGTACTACTGCAAGTGCCTGCAGTAGTACTACTAGAGGAAATTAAGGTGGCGGTCATTAACCTTTATAAAAAATCATTATCGAAATCCAAAGTTTTTTCAAGGCACTCAATTGAAAAATACAAAAAACAGCACACTTAGGAGGAGGCATTGACATTCAGAAGCACACAGAAACACACAGTCCAAAAAAATGGGGAAAATGTCGGGCTAAAATGGGTCATTAGTAGTCAAAGCATATCTTTTTTACAAACCAAATGGTTATAATAACCATCTGTATTAATTTATTTCCATTTTATTATGATGAACAAGTTTATGCATCTGACACTAAAGTAGAGAGCCCAGGTCACCTCAAACAATCACACTGGTCAATAATAACTGCAACTTAGGAGCAAATAAAAAGAAATATGTCACTAAATAACATCAGGAAAACACAGAATGAGACACATTTAAAACCAAAGTGTCTTCCTGTTGGGACAGGTGCATGTGTTCATTGCAGACTATACCACGAAGGATGACTTCTGTCTGAATTCCCCCTGAAAACAAGAACATCAAACATCACAACGGCAACATCTCAAGTCTGTAAAACATACGCATACCCGAGAATGATCCGAAACAAATCTGTTGAAATATGAATGTTTATAATTGAAAAGAGGGAGGGTCAAACTTACATCTTCATCATCACCACCACCATTTAACGATGATGCGGGCTGGTAGACCACACTGGGCTTTGGTTTGCTGCAAGAACCAGATAATTAAAAGAAAATGTTGAGCTGATCACATAGAGAAAGCATGTGAGTTTATGAATGATAAGGAAAAACAAGGCTATGGATTACTTCCTAAAATACAAAAAAATTAAAGAAAATCATCTTACCTTTCTTTCTTCTCTGTAAAGGGGACGAAAGGAAATAACGTCAGTAGGATCAAGTAATTGGTACATTATTTGACAAATATATGCAAGTGATATGCGACAGTCATTGTTGTAATTGAGCACTTGTATTGCCTCGTTCAGTAAGTGTAGCATTGTGCCAACACCAAGCTTTGGACCAAGTTTAAATAAATTTAAATATTGATCTAAGTAGCAGTTGCAACTTGTTGTATAAATATATTTTTTCATAGTAAGTTGAACACATCTATGACCAAGAAATTGCTTTTTGAATGAATTTTGGGCGAACAATGTGCCGAACCATTTTTTACAAGTAGAAACCAATTTTTATGTTGCAACTGTTTTGCAAGGTCCCTCTTGCTGTCTATATTGCTTCCTGGGTCTGGACTATATGCTACTTAAGATAGAAAATGACCTTTTCAGGTTAATTAGAATAAATTGATTGACCACAAAATATTCATGTGTCAAATGTTTGTTAATATCGATATCAAACAATTGATGATTACAGTAAATGCTACAATTTTAATATCACAGAAAACTTACTGGGCAGGTATCCTTTCTTGTTAGCATACCAAAGTCCCAATCCCAGTAGAATCAGTAGCAGCAGAGCCACTATTACCCCTGCAACTATTCCTCCAGTGTTAACGTCACCTTGAAGAAAACATCACATTTTGAGGTTGATTAGCTGAATTGCAGACAAATAAATGTTCATAAAATAATACATATAAACAAATAATAAAATAATCATACAGCAAAGCAAATGATCCAAGTAAAATTGAAAATGAAGATTGCATCATAATGATTAGCATTTGGGTTTCTATTGGCTGCTTTAATGCAGACAAACCGGTAAACTGTCCTTTGAAGTGCTGGCATGCAGTAGGGCTTTGACTCCGAACTTCGTTATTCGAATATAATTTGAATATCAAAAAATAAATCAATATTCAAACGAATATTAGGCAGCCCTTAATATTCAAACCTGTTATGGGCATTATTATACAACTATGCAATTAACCTGGCCGGTGAATTGAGAGCAGAAGGGCTTGGAGTAAGAGGGCCGTCCTTTACCGTCCTCGTGATGTGCCGGTTGAATTCGCTACGCGTTGAGTCCAACATCACTGGGACCAAACTGACAAAATCACTCCGCTCGTTCACTTACGAGCCTCTCCTGTGTGTCTGTGACTGGTTGGCTGTGAGCGAGTCTCTTTGTGAGGGCAGCCCTCTGCCACACACACAGTGTGTGAAGTCACGTTAGTATAGACAGAAATGAAGTGTGGATATACGCTCAGACTTCAGGATAATAACAGTGGCGGCGATCCGGTCGCAGCCTAGCTAAGCCTAGCCTATAGCTTTTCCATTTTATTGAATAATTTCCCCCTTGTATAAATAGACTCATACACTCTGGAAAATGAAGTGTGGGGGTTTGGATAGAGAGCGGACCTTAACCAGCTAGAGTATACGTCGTTCCTTTTCATGGGCGATTTTTACGGGACATAAGGCCGCCGTGGTTAATGATAACATTTCCATTACTGTTCAAATGGCCTGGTCAAAGCCCGAGCATGCAGTGCACTCCAGTGGCTCAAACTGCTTTAATGATTCCTGTCAATTGAATGGTAACCCTACATTTTGTTTATTTCATTACATTTCTTATCAAATGAAAAAAAAAATCAGCTCAAGCTAAAGCATGTTTCTGAATTTTAAGATAAGAGCACTTACGGACTTGCATCTTCACAGCTTTACAGCGCTGAGGAGGACCAGCAATGTTGGAAGCCTCACAGTAGTAATCACCAGAGTCCATCTTGGTTGTAGAACCAAAGTTCTGAGGAGACAGACGGGATATTAGGTGATTTATTTCATAAGGACATGGGGGCCACACCTTGCACAAGGAATAAAAGGTTATAGCTGACCAGGTTGCCAGATTTTGTGTCGAGCCTGTAGGTGGCATTTTTGAAGGCAGCGATCTTGGCAGGGTCAGCGGGCAGAAGGACTCCATTTTTGTACCAGTTGTAACTGGGAGGAGGTGAGCCATCGCTGTCATGACAGGTCATGGTAGACATCTTGCCCGTCGTCACAGACACGGGGATCCTACACAAGGGCGGAGACGGAGGCACTGCAGGACAAAACCTTCAGTTTTCAGCCGGTCTCCACATGTACAGTAATCACACTCATTACAGTACATACACTTAAGACAAAGAAGTTTACGTCAGAATATTCATAGTTTTATGGCAGTGATGCAAGTAAAGTTCCTGCAGCAGCTAGACTTTTTAATCATGACTGCTGATTTGATTTTATTACTGCACATTGCTCATTTGCACATCATAGTATCATATCATAGTATTGTTATATTGTTATTTATTCCCTTTTTTAACCTTCTATTTTTACTATGGTAGTGGACCACACTCCCCCTGTGACTATGCTTGTTTTATGTTGTTACTGTATTCCTGTGTTGTATTGTATGTTGTACAGACTATGGTGGCAAACCAGTTTCCCCATTGGGGATCAATAAAGTAAATCCTATCCTATCCTAAACAAAGGATGGGTTTGCAGAAGGTTAATACAAAAGATCATTACCAAGAACAGTCAGCTTCACTCTGACTTCCCCAAACTGCTGGTTGTTGCCGGAGACCTCGCAGTCGTAAACTCCGTTATCCTTACGGGTCACTTTGGAGAATCTCAGATTACTAGCACTATACATCGTCACTCGGCTGGCATATGAATCTGTGGAAGAGTTGCAGCATTACAGAACAGACTCAAAAGCATTCAGAGAGCACATACCTCCAACAAAGCTAACTAGAGGTCTTAGTTTGTTCTTGATTAATAGAAAATGTTTGGAATGGATCTTTGCATCATAAAACAGAGTGACAGATGATTATTGACTGACATCAGATTTCACAGGATCCCATGTAGCTCATATACAGCAGTCCAGCACATAGAGGAAAAGCAAAAAAACATAGCCACACCTCTTTTTTGTGGGATAGAATACTGTAGATTCTAGAGATGTCAATGAAATGTGACATGAGTTTGGATTTTTTGATGTAATATAAACAAACCTTTCTTTTCTAGACAAATCGTAAGCCCATCGTAATAGCGTGATCACTGATGATCAGTCATATGTCCCTTAAAGTCACTACAAGTAATATTTAAATATCTTTTAAACAGCCTCATGTTTCCTCTGATAATCATAAATTACCTTTAACAGCAAACGAGACCATCAGTGCAAAGAAAGACGTTTTTATTACTGCATTTGGTCTGGTCGCACACCCAGTCCGATTTTCGGTTTGCACATGCAGGCTCTATGGTCACATATTCGTATTGGTTGCAGATTTCAGTGCAGCGCAGCAATGCGATTTGAGAAGCCTATCCCCCCAGGTGAGGGAAGGGAAGTGGGAGCCTTGTTTGAGACAGTTAATTGTCGTCATAATGACTGATAACGGGGCTGAACCACCAAAGAAAAAAAATAAAATGCAATGAAGAAAAACTAAAAGGGAGAGAGATAGACGGGCGGGAAGAGGGCATTGCCAAGCAACGTGTACACATTTTCACAGGAGCGAACTAGACTGCAGTGTTTACTCCTAAATGAATGAGCGGTAGGCGACTAAAACAAAGTTTACTACTGCTTCACCATCATCAGATGACCATCTGAAATAGTCATTATAACATACACATTACCTCATCGTGATCCATACAAACTACCGTCTCTCGTTCACTCGCTTTCTGTGAGGACACAGAATCTTTCAGCTCTGTGCGAGTGGTTAGTGAACCTGCATCACCTCATTGCAATCAGGTGTGTGTGGCACTGACTGGCATTAGTTGATGCAGAGTCACTAACCACTCTCACGGAGCCGAAAAGAGTCCGGTGCCCTCACACTTTCAACACACGGACATGCACTATATTGCATCCTAATATTTTGACGCACAGCCGGCAAACGCTAGAAAACAGCTTTACGACAGCTGACGTCGTAAAAATACTACTGCTTTTGTCCAAAGGGGCCGCCAACTGACAAAGTTACTCGTAGTGGCTTTAAGTCTTGCCCATCCAAGTGAATCAATGACCCAACACAGAGGCCATACATCTCTTATCAAGACATCTATACTGTACATATTTGATCGGATCACCAGCTAGCGTTATGCTAAGGGTTGTCTATAAATAACCAACCTTTTAATAGCCAATTGATTCATCTACACTGTAGTGTTTTAACAACTGATCACAATCGGTTATTTCATCCAACTTTAATATAAATCTTTAAAAATCATTTTATTATATCTCCTACTAAACAACAGAGAGACGGAGAAATAAACAGGTTAAAAAAAGACAAATACAAACAGACTGTGAAACTACTTACTTGTTGGTTTCCCATCAAAAATCACATACGTCTGTGAGCCTTTTAGGTCCTTAAATTTCCACTCAACTCTAGCATCTGAGCCAAAGTCTGCTGAATATTGGCAGGTTAGGTCAACTCCTGAGAAGAAAAACTATAATTTACTATACAGAGTTTTCTACTTTAAATCATGCACTATGAAATACAAATGGATAATTAAAAGGTGAAGTAAGCGGTTTATTTATATTAATATAAGTGTAAAATCGCTCTTTATTCATACAGTGATCACTTATATAATGTGCACGTTTCATAAAGCCGATCTCTCAGTCAGCTGCTCTGCATGTAATCGGCAAATAAACTTATTGGAGGATCCCGAAATGTATATCCAATCACAAGAGAGAACGCTACAAACCGACACCCGTCTCACTCATGGTCTCACTGCCGGTGCACGCCAGAGCGACAGATGGGTGAATGTAAATGCGCCTACAATGGCGAAGCTGGTAAAAATCCTTCCCAATGTCTGTTTTGATGGTTTTTATCATGTTTTATCACACTTATGGATCTGAGATGATGCTAGATAACTCGCTGCTTGAAGACTGCAGTGCATTAATGTGGTGACGTAGGGAAGAGCGAGGGGACTGCTAACTGCAGTAACTGACAGGAAGTTAGCTAAAAGAACCATTCCGCTTACAGCACCTTTAACATTGTAAAATTCTGAAATTAAAATAACCACATTAAAAGAAAAGGACAAGGAGACAGGATGCAGTAATGGGAATAAGCCGATCACCCCCCTTCTTGCTCTTTAGAACAGAGTAAATGAAAGCATGAAAACATATCGTATGACAAATAATTAAGGTATACAATGGCCTTATTATTTAAAGCAATTAAGGGGTGAATTCTGACAGTGAACCTACAGTCCCCTCCATAAGTATCGGAACAGTGAGGCCAATTCCTTTATTTTTGCTGTAGACTGGAAACATTTGGGTTTGACACCAAAATATGAATATGAGACAATAGATCAACATTTAAGCTTTCATTTCCAGGTATTTACATCTGGATCTGATACACAACTGAGAAAATAGCATTTTTTGTAAAGGAACACCACATTTGTAGGTGAGCAAAAGTATTGGAACAGATAGACTTAAAGTAAATTAAAGTGAATAAGACTTAATATTTTGTTGCAAATCTTCGCTTGCAATAACTGCATCAAGCCTGTAACCCATTGACATCACAACACCTTTGAATCTACAGCAAAAATAAAGGAATTGGCCTCACTGTTCCGATACTTATGGAGGGGACTGTAACTTACAGCAGGACCACTGATTACTGAAAATGTTAGAGAGAATATTATTGATTTATTTCGGCTCACCCTCTACATTCAAATGATGAAATGGTGTGAGGACTCACCGTCATTCTCCTTCACCTTTACATCTTTGTTGTTTGAAGTGACGGAAAAGCCACTTACACCTGGACAAACAAAGAATAAAATAAAACAAGTAATTAATGTTTAAATTAACATACTTAGTGTGCTGTCACAAAAATGCATCCCTGCCATTTCCATTGGTAAACATGTTTTTAAAGCAAAAAGGAAAACACAAACAATGTACAGTATACACCGGAATAAGCACAATGTCTGTTAAATGACTGGTTCGGCCATTGTTTGAGACTGGTGTCTTGCTGTTCTGGCTGCTTTGAAAAGTAATTTATGTACACTCTACAGCTATATGGATTTTTGGTATAAAGATGACATGGAGGAGGAGTAAAACCTTTTGAATCTGGCATCAAAATGCAATTTATCAATCAACAATCAAAGCAAAGCTCACATGCTCATAGTAGGAGTTCACAAAACTACATTGTTAAACATAATGACGAAATCACTTCAGATGGAATAAAGACGCCCCTTTACAATCGCTCAAAGCAGGTTCACAAGGTGTGGTCAAACAAAAACAAACTAAAAAAGTGTCTCATTCTTTACTGCTGAGCAAGAAGAGTTCCGGTGAAACTGTTGACAGTTGTGGCTGAAACTGAGCCAACACTAGAAAACAATGGTTACTTTAACGCCTGGGCCTGTGTCACAGCAGATATGAATATACTGCACTGCTTAACATCGCATTACAGCTGTCTGGTCTGCCATTACATTTAATTGCTAGTAGGAGCTACACAGTTCTAACTACTACCCTGGTGTGTGACCAGCCTTTGTTAATTTAGAGAGGTTTCCACTACTGGGAACAGCAGCGGGAAACAGTTAAACATTAACTTTGTGCAAATTAGTCATTCACTGTTTCACATCATCAAACAGCAAGACTTTAAATTAATGTGTGTAAAAATAAAAAAGGTAAATATTAATGTTGCTGCTAACTCAAATATTCCAATGATACTATAAGTTCTTCATGACCACCTCTAACATTTCCCACAGGCGGCCTCAGCTGAGATAAGGCAGCACAGTCACAGTTTTGGTTTGATGAGATAAGCGTTCAGTGTAAAATGAAACAAAAGCACTCTAATGCAACTTCCCTGTTTGCATACTTTGCGAGTTTCGGGGTCGATGTGATAAAAGTCCTTCAAGGTAAAGACCTGGGAATACATGCAGTTTGAAACCCTGACAGGTCATTGGTCTGTTTGAGGACATTTTTTTTACAGGAGAAAGAGGCAGCAGGTGCACCTCTGAATGAGCACTACAGTAAAATAAGCTGCAACCTGCCTAGAAATCAGCTGGAAAAAAATATTGCTTTATCATAACAATGAATCAGGACCGCAATCTAGTCGAACAACTCTGTTTTGAATGAACTAGAAGCAAAGGCTGTGCAATTAATTTAAACCGAATATAAAATCACAATTTTGGCTTCCAACAATTGTGAAAATAAGATAATCGAATTATCTTGTTTTTAATTCTAGTTTAAGAGATGAATAAAAACTTTGGACTCCAATATGTTGTCTGTCAGCATGATGATTTTAATTGCAAAAGGCCTAAAACAAACAATTGTTAAAATATAAATAATTAACAGACGAAGTGTCATGATTATATCAATTTCAATATCATTTTACCCTGTTCATCTGGAGTGTATCGCCTTAAACATAAGGTCGAAAGAGGAACAAGAATGTGGAAATAGTGGCTTCAGACACTGTTATTTTTTTGCAAAACAGGAGGAACTATCCTCTCTCTGCACCTACAACATTTTAGTGTTTGGGCGGGCCTATAGGCTACCCGCTGCTCCATTGCTGTCATTCAATCTTCAGGGACAAACGTAGCTTAAACGTTTTTTGGTTGTTTTCTAAACATCATGCGACTTGTAGCAGCAAATACTCAAGAAAACTTACTCCACCTTATAACCCCCCACCTGAAGTAATAGAACAGGCTAACATACCAGGACCAGGCCCGACGTTCCTTTGGGTAGGCCTAGGCTATAATTAACACTGCCAACAGTTGACTTTGTATTTAGAAGTTAACTACTTTAATTTGGGTTGTTGTTGAGTTCAACTGCGACCCAATAAATAGGCTACTTCTTGGGTTGAAAATAGACTATAGGCCTACTCACTAAAATATAGGCTGATAGCCAACAAGACGTAGACTCACCTGTCGCTGCGAGAAAGAACAAGGCCACCGAAACCAACCCGCTGACGAGCATTTCGACCCGTTTTTAGGTCCCTTTCTCGTTACACGACGGCGTCACTCCTTCCCAAAGCCCTTTAGCAGAAAAGTAATTTAAAAAAGTGCACTAAAAGAATTCTTCTCTTGTCGAATAAGCGGGCGCTTGTAGGCTACTTTCCAACTCTCAACTCGCTGTTACGACGTTTCTACCTGTGTGCTCTCAGCGGAGGGGTCCGCCCAGGTGACGACGATAGATAGGTAACAACAGGCTCGGTAACTTCCGGTAATAAGATCCTCTCAGAGCGAACCAACAGGTTTGACTAGCGCAAAGCCACCACTTTCAGGGGCCATTTACATAAGAGAGAGAGAGAGAGAGAATACAGGAGCAAGCTGGTAGTTTATTAGCCAGACAACACACTAACACAGACACACAAACTCAGGTTATTGGGTCAGGTCCTCGGCTGTAAGTGTCTCACAGATTGTTGAGTTGGCTACTTAATAGCTTTCAGTTCCTTCTCCAATCTTCTGGAATTTCCAACCAGGCCCTGTTTAGCCTACGTCGATACAATGGGTAGTCCGGTTGGGTTGAATTTGCCACAATAAGTAGCCTAGGTCTAAGTGAGTGATTTGTCGAAATTGTGTGTAATGTGTCATCAGTGATTCTTGAGAAGCGGGACAAATGGCCGTCTTCCAATATTCATATACATTTTGAAAATATTTTGTGTGGCCTCTATCAGTCTTGGTGAATATTTGTGATCACTATAGGCCTACATCTCATGTGTCTGGCATTAATTGAGGGACAATTATTTTGTGTTTTTTGGTGTCTGACGGTGTTGACACAAAATAAGGAATGGCAAGCTAAAAAGCCCATTTTAATAAAAAGGACAAAAGCTGGGAGGTTGTGTCAAAGCTTGGCTCAGTAGCTTAGTATATGTTGGATACATACATGTAGCCTAAATTAATTTGCCTAAACATAGGGTTTGTATTTTTTCAACATTGCACCCTGTTTTGTCCCAATTCTTAAGAATCACTGTCATGTATTGCTGACCCCTGAAATAAAAGCAGAAGTAAAACTAGCCCAACAAAATGCAACCCTAAGTCAAAATATGACCTGGAATTAGTTATGTCTGTGATTTAAAAAAAAGAGTAATAATCAGTTAATGTTCAAAAATAAACTAAAAATCCAATATAAATTATATTATTACGGGCTCCAGGTGTTTAAAGGTAATATGATTTTACTTTAATAATATTTATTAAAGAAAACATATTCTTGAACGTCAATCACGATATATATATATAGGCTACCGTGGGAGCTATTATTAGACCCTTTATACTTATACGAGGGTATGAACCCTAATACTGCTGCTTTAATTAAGTTGTATTATCATATTTATATTAATTTAGAGATACAGCTATTTTAAGTCACACTTTTAAGACCTATAAATGTATTTGAAACATTGATTATAGATACAATATTCAAACTTACATTTTTCATATCAAAGGTTCAATAAACTTGGTTTCAGTCAGGATCATGATCTGTAACATCCCTGCTGGACAAACAAATATAATATACTAGACTACTATATATACAGTATTTGCAACGCCCCTTAATGCAAAAACATCAACACCTGACCAACCGTGATGTTAAAATCAAGAGAAACCAGTTTGAAACAGGGTTACCGTTCTGTCAACATAGCCTGGGTTTGTATTTGCCTGCAGGTTGGAATTTAGTGTAAAGAGTCAGGTGATGATTCAGGTCCTCGGGGAATACACATGTAGGCATAGTGGTTGCATCAAGACTACACAGCAGTATGTTATTTACTGCAGGTGCCCCTGAATGTATGAAGACTCAACTCTGGACTCATCCTGTGTGAACATTTTGTGTATAGCCTCATTGGAAATATAAGTTGAGTTAAGTTAAGTTTTGCACATTTACTGCTCATTTCTCAGCAAGACAAAACAGTGTCACTATCCATCTTTTCACTCCTACTCTTTACACTTACTAAAAAAACTGAAATTACTCAGTGTTCATATTTTTTGTCCTATTTCCAATTAAGGGAAATCTCAATGCAACATCATCAAATGTTGTTTCACACAACAGATACATGCCCATCCATCACATCTGGAACATCAACTCTTTTTTTTGTTGATAGATTGTAAGTTATTTTATCAACTGTAATATATACCCTTTATCTATTTTTTCTGAATGGTGGTGATATTGCAGTTCTAATTTCCAAGGATTAACCACTAAGGTGAATTGTTTTACCAAATATTTTTTTCTAAACATGTGTCTAATTAAGTGGATTTACTTGATCTCTGTTTCGATTTACACCTTGTTTATCTCCAAGCTACCTGCTCGGACAAGAGACTTGTGTATTTTGGTCCTCATTTCAGCTTGACCCAGTGCTGCCATCCACAGGACATCAAAAGCACCTTCAGCACAATGTTTAGTACCTCTGGACATGTCATGCATATTACACATTGTACTGGTTGGTCAGGGTAATTCAATTAAAATTGTTCTTTTTTGATGCCATTAAGTTTCAGCTCAGTTTATTGTCATTATACAGTACATAGTACAGCAGTGATTTTCAGTGCAATTAAATGATTGTGCTTTGGCTACATACACACACCGCTACTCAACCATATATACAGTATAAGTAAAAATCCTTTACATTATTAGAGAAAACAGTGCATCATATAAAGCATATACATTTTTATAAATAGAGCCATCAATGTGGACCTGACTAAACCTACAGCTTTCAGAGACATACTGTATATTTATGACAAGAAGCCTCGGCTAAACATGGATCATGTGTCTCAGGCACAAGTGAAAGGCAAAATAAAAGTTTGTTTTTGGTTTTCTTTGTCACAATTGGCGAAGGACTTTGATACACTGTGTCCCTAGAGTGTCCCTATAAGCCACAACAAAATAGTGACGTTATTGCTCATGCATCCGTTAGTGGTTCAGTCGAAAACAGTTTTAAAGTTTTTTGCTTCTCTGCTCATCATTAGATTACACCCTTGCCAAAGCTTATCTTTGATGCCCTTTCCTGATCTTATCGACCAATCCAAGACAATGGTCCACTGGGGGGACCTGTGTGGCACAAGGTCTCCTCTATCTGCCCTCGTCGTTTGGCAGCCAAGAGGAGACACAGGGGATAGATTTCAGTCAAGCAAAATAGATTGCTCACCTTAATGAGCGATGAAACTCAGCAATAATGTCGCAACCGCAGGCAGAGTGCAACGTTGCATGAGCTGGTGGAAACTTTCAATCGCTAGAAGTTTCAGCAAAAGCAGTTTTAGCCCTTCTTTCACAACCCCCACCCCTACACAGAGTTCTCCCTATCTCGTTATTAAGACTAAAGGCTAAAGCTCATTATCTCTCATTACAATGAATAAAGTCACTATATATTGAATGCATATATTGAATATTACAGTATAGAGTATAGACTTCCAGTTTAAGGACGAAGTCAAGTTCATGCTTTTTACTCATCACCACTGTTTAGGCAAGCCGGCCGATTTCTACTGTGCACGTTAACAACTGTTTATAAGGGAAAGTACTGTAGTGTGTAGAGTAAAAAGTGTATGCAGTAGTACGTGTGCTTAGTATTGAGGGCAATGATGCAGGATGAGATAGGCCTTGGACACACCAAACACTGTACGTTTGATACATTCAGTTCAACTCATTGTACTTTTGTGCATATACACACACAACTTCAGGAGAGTCCCGGCAGCAGTCAGTCACCAGATGAGTATGGGTGCAGCGTTAACTTATGCAGCAGTTTGGCGCCTCGTTTCACGGCCAGTGAATTTCCAGCAGCACGGCAAGTGTCATCAAGGTCAGCAGTAGGCCACTGTAACTCTGTAATAGGACACTCCACGCTGAGCAGGGGAGGAGGAGCTCTGCAATTAGAAAGAATAATGCAGGTTCAAAAGGGAGGAGCATTGGGTTTGGCAGTCGCTCAAATGTTTTCTTTTTGTGTGAAAAAACAACAAAAGAACAGGATGTGCCCAGTTTGTGGTAAACAGTTCCCCAGCTTACTTTTCTCCACCACGGAGGTCTTGGACGCTGTGCCTGCATTAGGAAGTTTGATGTTGCAGGTGAAGTTGGACTTGCCGTTGGGCAGGTTTTTAAACAGCAGGCGACAGATGTTGCCCGGAAATAGGCGGACCCTGGCGCGCTTCTTGAAGGGGGCATGCTGCTCCTCGTCTGGGTCGGTGGTGTCAAAGAGTCTCTCGCCGTTGGTGTACTTGCAAAAGGGGTCGGGTGACTCAGGAGGAACCGCATATTTACAGTCCATCCTGAGGTGGTGCTCATCTATTGAGCAGTAGCGCAACTTAAGCACCTTCTGGGCTGACACAAAGCCTGTGAACGCTATAACACAAAGAGATGATCACATATTAACAAAATGCTTTAAAAAATAACAATTGATAAACTTACTGCACAGCAATCGATGTCAGAAACTCACTAAGAGTAGTCGAAAATAAAAGGAAATACAGACTAACTTTATGAAACATAATTGACATTTCTTAAACCCTGAAGGAACTTACCAAAAAGTAAAATTGTGGTAAAGAAGAACATTCTCCCAACTTTCCTGCAACAAAAAAATTGATATTGAAAAAAACCAATAACAATCAGATGAAACTAGTCAGAGCAGGCTATTACTACGAATTACATCTATCCTACTTATTTTGCTGTTGTGTCTTTCTATTATTGAGGTTAAATCAGCTGACTATGCTTTAAAGAACATGATCAGATTTCAGAGACAGAATGCCACACTTCCCTTCGAGGGCATACAGTGGAAAAGCCACTGTTCCATAATACTGAACATCTGAGTACAATACTGTGTCACTGTTTACAATGCCAAGAGACGAACTGCAAACT
The DNA here is from genome assembly GCF_949987685.1 of Ammodytes marinus. Lineage (NCBI taxonomy): Eukaryota > Metazoa > Chordata > Actinopteri > Uranoscopiformes > Ammodytidae > Ammodytes > Ammodytes marinus. The sequence continues at coordinate 18,269,907 of NC_137218.1, forward strand.
TCACTGGTGATTTGCCAACGCTGACACATTTTCTGTGCTCAACCTCTCCCTCTTTCTCTCTCTCTCTCTCTCTCTCTCTCTCTCTCTCTCTCTCTCTCTCTCTCTCTCTTTATCTCTCTCTCTCGATTTTCCAACGTGCATTCAATGTCCTAAGAAAATACATAAAGCAGTTTGGCTAGATGCAAACCCCCACTCTCGCTTTCATTCAAAGTGTTAGCTCTAGAGGCTGACTTCAGTGATAAAGCAAACATTTCGGCCAGACTAAAAAGAGAAAAACCATTGTGTACAGCACAGTTCAATATATTACCATATAGCTCACAATCATCAAACGATAATCATACTGTATATGAATCCTTCTCACCTTGTCTGATGCAGTTTGAGCCTTCCTCAGTGCTCTGCAGTGTGATGCCAGGGGGTAGATACAGTAGAGGTCGGCTTATAGAAGAAACAGAGGAGAGAGGGAGGGGGACATAGAGGGATGGGAGGGGGGAGAGAATGCTGCTCCAGTGGACTTTGGGGACATTTCTCATTATTGTATAAGGATTTTTATTGATTTTTCTTTCTACCCCCCATCTCTGTTTTTACCAGTGAACAGAGGATCGCATGTCAATACACAAAGCTCTGGCCTCATATTAAAAGATTATTTTCAGGTCGGTGAATGAGAGAGAAAAGGGAAATGTTGTGATAGGGGTTTGATTAGCTGAGACACCTCAGCGGACTGTTTTACATTTCCCCATTCGATGTGCAAGCACAATACGTGTCAGCGGTTTTCTCAGCCACTTTTACCGACATAAATTATAATACATTAAAAACAAATACCTAGATAATCAAATTCAGCTAATGTATTGAGGATATATGCATAGGCGAGAACATTTACAACTGCAGTGAATGGAAGACAATAGCTGGATAATATAATAGATGTTTGAGCGTTCTGCTCAAAGGCTGATTATCATTAACTATCCTACATTAATAATACGTTGAGGTGTTAAAAGTCCCACAATTTTGGTAAGGCGTCCCCCTCCCGGGCCGGGCCCAGCAGCAGACCCGGGTTCGATTCCCACCCGCGGTCGTTCTCTGCATGTCACTCCCCTCTCTGCCCCATTTCACCTCTGTCTCTCTGCACTATCAATAAAGCATAAAAAAATGCCCAAAAAATATCTTAAAAAAAAAAAAAAAAAGTCCCACAATTAGATGATCAAGAGGGCTTTGTCAAAGCTACAACTGATCTAGAGTATGTCCTCGCTAAACTATTTTGGACTTTTAAATAACTTAAGCTCATCTTTTTTAATTATTTTCCCCCTTTTTGTTAGTTTTCAGCTAAGATGATGTTTTTCTCAATCAAAAATCAGCTTTATTAAAAAATTAAAATGGCCTCCAGAGTGAATGAATCTGAAACCCCTGGGATGGGCAAGGGAGCTTTGGAAACCACATTCACAGAAACAAAACAAAAGATTTTGATGCACATCAACCACATTGCATTGCAATAAATCCAATAGTTATTCAAACCTTTCACTCAAAAGGTGGGGGATCACCAGGGTCAGTAGGATTTTATTCTCTGAAACCTGTCGGTGCTAAATTTCATTGCAATCCATCAAATAGTTCCAACAGACGGACAGACTGACAGACCAACACTGTCACTATATCCTCTGCATCCTCTGTATCCTCAATATCCTCTCCCTATATCCTCAGCATCCTCTTCAAACTGCTGATCCATTTTGTCAAGGTCCTTCCTAAACAGTTGCCGTACTGAGGCAGTCTCCCAGGACCCCGACAGAAGTGCTGCAGAGGCAAGAAGGCAAGAACCACAGCAAACAATGAAAGCACAGTATATCTGCCAATTTACACTGTATATTTCATTTCAAATATATAGGCACTACATACTGTATATCACATGTCTTTCTCCTCCTTTTTCACAATCAAGAGCAGTGAAGGCAGGTGTGGTGAGGTGTAGTGATCCCTGCCAAAAGGATTCATTAGAGATTCTGTAGCTGTGGATCCTGCTGGATGCTGCTGTCGATTCACTGCAGATGAAACGCATATCCTATTCTTCTTCATTGGTGTGTGCAGGACACTGTTCTATGTCTACTACACTTTGTACACTTCCAGTATTTTTCACCTTAGGATCCATACCAAACAGTGTACTTTCATTTTACAAAAGCCATGCACCCATTAGATTCTATGAGGAAAAGCTGGGACTTCTGTTTAGGAGCATAACTTGCCCAGACAAGAAAATAAGGCTTTAACAGCAGTGAAAACCTGCCAGCCAGATGAGTGGGTGGGCTACCTTAGACACATCGATTTTCAACATAAAATGATTGGCCATCAAATAAAGACTCTATTCTTCCGCATCATTTCTTTCTCAATGTATAGAAAATATACACTTTTATTTTGAAGGAAACGATCGAAAGGCAAGCCTCTATACGCCCCAGAGAGGTAAGCAATACGATCAGTATTGATATTGATCAGATATCCTATAGCACACTGTGACTTTGTTTGCATTATTGTACATTGTAGCAATGCAGCTGACACTGTTTAAGCTCTGCAACTTCTCATGCATGAGCACTCACTGCGCACAGCCGGGTTTCTGACATGCAGCTGCATAATAGACCTCTACGAACCCCATACACAAGAGTTACAATACCAAGTTAAGGGACCATCAATGAATAACAGTATTTTTTAATTATGACATTTTTGTATGTAGGCCACCTATATCCATGTATGCTTAAACATGTAGCACAGTTGCATGTTTTTTAAGTGCATGGCAATACAATTTTGATTCATGGAAATTATTTCAATATTGTAATGAAATGTTTCCAGTTGCTTGTTAAATGCCCCACTGACACAAAGTACAATCACTGTGTTGGTGTAGTCTCATCTGCAGCCTGCATTAGGCTGCAGGCCTGCTATAATTGCTCAAGTCTATTGGTTGCAGTAACATACTGTTGAGTTTGCATGTTTACTTTGTGTCGAAAGCTTCTTGAGATTGCCCTAATCAGTGCTTTAATTCTTTCCATAATGACTTTTGTGCCTATTGATTTACCCCAAAAATTAGACTAATACTACAGCTACAGCTAGAACTATACTGACATATTAAAGTAATGCTCAGTAAAAGTTTCCTATGTTTTATATGAACAAGCCACTGTTGGTGCTTTTGCAAGTCACTGCTATTGCCCTGCACCTAATCAGACCATAATTTTAGCGAGGGAAACTAAACTACTGCATAAATCAATTATTTGAACATGCTGCAATGAGGTAAAAACCGATCTGAAGTGAATGAGCGTTTTGGATTAGAATTGACTCCCACAGCTGTTCACCTTTAAAGCCCTTGGGAGGCTTGAATGTCTGAGCATTCGTCCGACCAGCAATCTTCATCCACTCCTTTCTTTTAACACTAGATGTCACTAGATCATAAATTGCTGTAGCCAAATTACATCTGTGGTGGTGCTTACAGTTTTTGTCAGCACACCACCACCACCAAAAAAAAGTGTGTGGATGAGAGTAAGCGGTATAGCAACGATATGAAGAGCACATGCACATCCATTGGTTGTTTGCCAAGTTCAAGTCCCCCAACCTAGGACCTCCTGTAAAGACTTCATCTTCTTCTCCCTTTCGAGCCTAAATCCTGCACCACGGGATAATAAGCACGAAATCTCTCCAAATCATTGACTTGGTTCCCTGATAGGCCTAATCAAGAGAAGAGGGAGGCTAATTTGGGCTGCTCCTGAATCCTTGCTTGGTGAAAAAAGTGCAATGGGGACACGGTCCTTTAAGGATAACTGCCGATGTGTATGTGTATGTGCCTGTGTGCGTGCGAGCGCGCGTGCGCGTGTGTTTGAGAGAGGGCGCGCAGTGCAATAACTGTATCCTCAGACAAAAGTCAGCGCTGCTCTGCTGATGCTGCGGATGCGGCTCCGCATACCGACACACCATCTCGGGACAGGGACCAAGTATAAGGTAAGACCGATGTTCCATTAGTGTGGCTAAAGAAAAAAGAGGAAAATCTAACGTTGTCAGGTCGGTTTTGATTGTGTCAGAAAGCACGTCTGCATGTCTGCAGTTATTTTACCTGCAGTGAGGGTGCAGAAAGTGTGCGCATAGCCTACACACAAGTACACTGAGGAGAGCTCGACAGTTTGCTGCAGCGCTGCATGGGCGTAGTCCTGTCTCCTTTTGGGCTGCAGGCAGAACATAACTTCCAGGCCCGCTAACACTGGCGGCTTTGTTGCATGTTTAGGTTACTTTATGTCTTTATAGATTCTAAGCTATAGTTTTTTTCCGCAGTAATACGTGATGGTGTCCTGTATGTGCAGCTTTGTCATGTTGTCCCATGTCTGCCAGGTCATAACGTGCTGTGAAGGTTATTGATCTGATCGGACACATACCAGTCGCCATGGAGTTGCACCTTTTCGCCACGGCCTGTCTCCTCTTGGGCAGGATAATGATGACGCATCAAACTACTCACAGTATGTGTGATCCTTTTGTGTTTACTTATGTGTAGACGGTTATGCAACTGCCATGCTACTGAAGAAAGACATGGTAATCTAAAGGTGCTTTAGCAAAAAGTTGGCTTGATGTCAGTTGGACACCCATCTATTTTGGATTGTTAAAAGTTTACTGTGGGTGAATGAATCGAAAAGTATTTTTTTTTTAAATAAATAAATTTGTTTTAAATACCAAATGCAAATCATTTTGAGATCAAGTCCATATTGTCCCATGATGACAAACACATATACTGCAGCAATGATGTCATTGCCCAATTTCGCCTCAGAGGTCAATAAAGTTTTATTAGGATTATGGTATGTCATCCAAATGAAGAAGAACAAAGATAGACTTTATTTCAAAAGCATGTTGTGTCTTTAAAACCATCCTTTATGTTCTCACTGTATTGAATGGGAGATGGGAAGGAGGTGAAATGTGGTTATCAAAAGCTTTGTATCGCTGACATCACTGTTTAATATTATCTTGCTTTTCATTTAAAGTGGAGTCCGTGATTCTGCTTGTTGTCAAAATCACATTGTGTCCGTACTGTGTGTGCAATAAAAAAAAATCCAGTGTTAATACACAGCCTAGGCTCTGTAAACGGGCATGTTGCTTGCTATGGTGGGCCCCCCTTGTTTACATACCCTTTGTTTACATACCAGTTTACAGAGCCTAGACTATGTATGAACACCATATTTTTTTCTTATTTTCACAAAAAGGGATTTTGACAACAAGCTTTATCCAGAATCGCTGACTCTGGGGACAAGCCTAGAAAATACCTGATAATATGGAAACAAATATCGATGAAAGACCTACATTATTACAAAAGAAACAAAAGTATCTGAATCTGAATCATGTTGGGCCTATCGATCCCAGGGGGGAAATTCTGTATTTAGATTTTTTTTTAAATATTTACTTTGTATTATTGTGAGTATACAGTGACCAATGACGGAGCCCCAAAGTCTTTGATATTAAATAAAAAGTCTAAATGAGTATGAAATAATTAATCTTATAAATTAAATCTAAAATGTTTCAGTGTGGTTTAACTGTCAACGTCCAAGTTAAGCTATAGCATTAACATTAGCTTATTAATTCAGAGTGATCTCTGCCATATTTTTACATTTAAATACTTTTTCTCTCTCTTTTAAAGACTCTGCGAAGAGCAAAAAGACTCACAGTTGCTAAAGCCAAGAGTAGCTTGCTACAACTTCCAACAGTAGCTCTTACATTTAATGCTGAGTCACAAGTTGACCAAGTTTGTAATCAGACTAGTAGGCTAAGCTAGCATGTGTGCATCCTTGTTAAGCTAAATCTTAAAATCTAAGCAAGTTTAGTTACTATGTAGGCCTAGAGCAGCTGCCTATTAGTATTTAGAATAATGTTGGCATTGTTGTGGCTTCAGCTAACAGGAGCTAACTGGCTACATTTTGTAACAATTGTTGCGTTTGCTAGCTCTGAGAGAAAAGGAGACACTTGATTGGCTGAAAGGTGAGAGAGTGTGTAATTTTTTAATCAAAATGTATAATAAAATAGTAAAATTATTACAAAGAGAGAGGTGGAGTCAGCGGTTCTGGAGAATGATTTTTTCTCAAAATAACTTTTTGCCAAAATCAGTTAATAATAATCCAGTGTTAATAAATCAGTTAATAATAATCCAGTGTTAATACACAGCAGTTTCAGAGTGATAACAGATAAATCCACATTGATGTTTTCCATCTCTTTCAGTGAACTCTGTGACTACGTTTCTGTTCACTCCGCGCGGGCCTCAGATGTTTCCGTGTCTAACTTACCTGGAGCGCAACGTCAGGGTGGACTGTGAGTTTCCGCCAACTTACCAGGTGCCCGGCCCCTACTGTGAGTATCGGCAGGACAGCCGGCTGGTGGGCAGCACCTACCCCAACGCTGTGGTCTATGTCTCAATAGAGGACCGCAGGAAAAGCAACGTCAGCCTGGTCGCTCCCAATCTGTGCCGCCTCACATGGGCCCCGCTAGCCGACGAGAGGCCTTTTACCTACACCTGCAGGGTGTACCAGGGCAATAGCTGGAAGGAGAACAGCATGGCCGTCCATCACAGTGAGTAGTAGACTTCCCATCAGCTTTGCCATTTGGGGTCTATGCTTTTTTATTCAAACTGGAACATTATCTAAACTCACATTCTGCTCTCTCGCCAGGGATTCTTCCCATCTGCTCTGCAATCAGTGTCATGTTTCAATCAGCGCCATGGTTTTTATCCCTGGTGATGTCACTTCCTGTGGCGGTGGGTCTTCTGAGTCCATGAGCTCAACAACTGGACCTTTCATATACAGTATGATTTGTGACTCAGTCCCATTGGATGATAGGTGGTTCAACTCGGATGATTTGATTTAGATATTATTTTACATTTTGGACAGAGAGTAGTAGCCATGAATACCCCTCTAAATAAATGAGACTGGATCAAATCGACGATTTCACTGTCATTGGACTATCATTTAAAACATGTTCTTTGTAAGATTGTATGTAATAGACCTCATTTTCACCACTGTACCTTCAACAACATTGTTTCAAAATGCTATCATAAGGGTTAAAGAAATTGTGACGTCTTCAAAATATTGCAACAGTGTTCATTTTCTACAATAGCTATTTAAAAGAGGAGATAACTGATAGATTTTTAATCTGCTGTCTTGATCAGGTCTCCATTGTAAATAAGATGTATTGGGGCCTATGTACTTAAACAATCATAGCGTTAATGGCCCAATAAAATATTACTTTTGTGGTTTTGTATTTAGTTTTTTAAAGAAATTCAGATGCTTCTTTTAGATTTATATTGCATGTTAATGCTGTTCTAAACACAAATAGGTGTGATGATACACACTGACATTTAAAGTTTGGAACTTCCATCTACACTAAAAGAATGGAGAGCCTTTGGATTGGATTGGTTATCCTATAGATTCATTATGAGTGAAAATATTGCAGCTTTTGTCTCTCATTTCAACATTATTTTCGTTTGGATTATAAAACTGTCCAACCAGTTTGATTACTTAACATTGACAGGTATCCAGGTGGGTGATATGACTATTGAATAATATAAGGATGGAATAACTGCTCAGACACTGCCTTTCCTGTTAGCAACGCTAATCTCCAATATCTTGAGTACCTTTAAATACAATTATGTCTGTGCACTGGACCTCCATGTGAGGTTAAGCTGGCTAGAGCAAAGCAGCTCATACTGTTTTCTATGCCCACATGTTGCAATATCAGTGTTTTATGTCCTTTGACAGCAATAAGAAAAATTATTGTGAATGGTTGTTCCTTAATTGAATACCCTTTGGAGAAAAGACACTTACTATGTCACTGGCCACGTTTCACTCAGTGCTTTGATGCTAATCTGTCCTCACAGCCTGAAAACACACGCAGATGAATGACTGTTTTAATGGCTAGCTTGAAATGTCTGTTCCACAAACGAGTTTTGCACAGTACATATTCATCGTACTAAACCTGGACAAGCACTCCTGCATAAGTACAAGTACTGATGTTTTTATTTACGCAGTATATATGAAAGAATATTGTATGTGTATTTTAAAAGCTGCGTCCATCTTAATATTTTATGTTAGCAGTGTACACGCCTTCCACACTGTCTTAACCCACACATGTAATGTAGGGCCTTTGAGGCTCCCTGTATGCTGCTGGCTTTATTCAAATTACTTTGATGTCACAATCGTAACAATAACTGTGTACGCCATGCATTTTGTTAATTTTGCCACCGTTTAGATGTGACTATGGTTTGCAAAGTAGTTCGGTAATCAAGATGTCTTTATATTTTTAAAATAGACAAGTCAGCTTGTTTTGGTGCTTTCATTCTACCACAAGAGGTGTACTAAGAGCTATAGCAGAACTATACTAAAAAATAAAGGATATGCACAAAACAAGTTTTCTTTTTGTCTTTTCTCTGCACAAGTCACCATTTCTATAGAATACACTTCAGCTTTGAATAAATCTGTGGGGCCCAGTAAAAAAGACAACGCTACAACCCTTTAGTTCACTTCAATATCTGCACATTTCATACACAAAGTAGGCATTCCGAAATGTATCTAACACACACTCACACACCCCTTTTAAACCCGCTGTCATCAAAGCCTTATTTGCTCTTCTCATCAGTTTTGTAGTGGTGCTATCAGGTTTTGTCCTGCAGAGGGAACTGTTGTTATGCCACACTATTTGACAGCCACTGAAAACACAAGAGTTCTCATCCAGAATAGAGAAGGAAACTATTCTCTCTGTGATCAAATTTCACCTCATTGGGATAATATATTTCTAGCTTTAATGTGGGGGATTTAGGTTGTAAAATTATACAGTGCTTGGCTTCCTGTTTTCAGCTCTACTTTACCACAGTGAAAACTAAACAAAAAAATACTGGTGCTCCTCCTGAACATTGTAGATGAATGGAACAAATTATTAAGTTTGAACTTTCCTACTACTAGTTCAGATTTCATCTCTCCCGATTCACCTTCAAGGGGTCATCAAGGTTAAAGGGGTCATCAAGGTTAAAGTTATCTCCTGCTTTAAAAAATTATCACAAATTGACCTAAGTGGTTCAAAACGTGCACTGCAAAGGATACTTTAAGAATCAGTAACTATTTAGGTAAATATTTCCATCCAGGTTTGAAGCTAGAGAAGATTGAAACAGTTTACAACCATTCCATAATTTAACATTTGGTGCTTAAAGGCCTACTTCACCGGTTGGAATATGAAGGTGTATTGAACTCGGAGATCCTATGAAGTATAAATGTGCAAATTTTTTTTAAATCGGATCATCCTAGCCTGAGAAAAGGCAGAAAGGGTGTTTTATGGTCTCACTGTCTAACCCTACATTTCTCTTTCTGTGACATCACAAGAACCAATAGAGACCCAAATCAGGAGGAGACAATGGAAATGGATAGGCCACACACTCAGAAGAAAAAACAAATCAATTACAAAGCAGGCCCTAGAGGGGAAGACCTAGAGAGCCACCTGGGGAAGAACCACAGAGCAGGAGATGAAGTTGAAAGGGCTGACATGACAACAACTGGATCGGAAGGCACAAGACCGAAGAAGATGGAGGGGTTTCATCGATGGCCTATGTTCCTTAGGGAACTTAAAGGCCTAAGTAAGTAAGTCAGTTCTGAGTGTCCACTAGCTTGAAAGTTCTCATCATCATTTCCCTGCATGTATTGCTCCACTTTGCCAATGCTCAGTGTGTGGGCCGGTCAACTTTAATGGAGAGGTGATAATAGAAAAGTGGAGCACAAACTCCACATTCTACTGAGAACAGCAGACATCTTGTGCCCTCGCTTTGTTTCTATAAATTCTATAAGAAACTTCAGTAAACACAAGCTGGTGTTCAGAGTTGTGGAAGATCCTGTAAAATTCAGTTTAGTTACCCAATATCTCACACAAGACAGATGTATGTAGAGAAGAGTAATTCATCAGGTTGTATCTGATACGGTCTGAGTTGGAGGTCCCAAATGCTGTACATCCATAAACATATAAGGACCTTAGGTGAGTGGGGTTTTGCTCTGTTGTATATAAAGTTAGGTTCTCTCATTTTATTTGTAAGATTTTAATTGTTTTTTTTAATTCTTTAATATTGTTTGTGGGGAAATCATATAATCCCCCAAAATGTAAAATCGCTGAGTATACCGACAAAAGAGTATCAGTGTAGTCTCTGCATCGTTTAAAAATATAAGGGAGTTTTCAAACATTTTATTGCAGTTATCATTTTCAAATAACTTAGATCATATGTAATCAGTCATGAGTTTACTAAATGTACAACTACATGCATCCATTTGGGAAAAATGTCCCCAGCAAGACTTTTACTAATCATTACTACTACTTAACTACTTAACACACGTGGTGACTGTTACATGCTGCAGGCTTGTTATGTGTCACTTTTGTGTTTCAGGTGGGTCAAATGTGTATCTCTGACACAAACAACAGTCACAAAAACAATCACCAGGAGGTGTAAAAAAAAGAAAATTTAAAAGAAAAAAATTTGAAGATGTATGAAAGAAGTATGCACTATTACAAATACCTTCCATTGAGACATTGCATGCATGCACCACTCATAAAAAAACCAAAGCATAACAGCATTGTCTGTTTATTAAACACACTGGAGCTTCCTGATGTAGAGTAGGAGCATTTAATTGGAGCAGTTTTTTTTTCTTTACACACATGATCTGTCAAGATCCAGCCCCGAGGTATCCAGAGTTTCTTGCACCCATATGACTGAAGCTGATTTCCACCGTTTCCTGTTTGAGAAAATTGTCTGTTGGGACTGATCAGCTGCTACCTGGTTAATCTCATTGTGAATTAATCTTCATCCTGGCCTCCCTCTGGGAGAGCTACAGAGATGCATTGCAGGCCTGATGCTGGGTGTGCATGTGCATATTGTGTTTTATATTAGCAAAGCTCCAATGGCCCAAACCACATAATTTCCAGACTTTGTGCCTGGGCCACACAGATAAATTAGCCCAGCCCCAGCTCGCCATGCAGTCCCTTTAGGCCATGGTCCCCCCTTTGGGAAAAGCTATTGCCCAGCATGGCAGGAATAATCTCCACCAGTTCTGAGGCACATTTAACAAGCATTTGTCTTCCACTCTGCGCAGATTTTAATAGAGGCTCCGCTGCTTTTTCTATGAGTCAATTAGGATCATCAACAGGGAGTGGGTGCAAAGAAGGACACATTTAAACCAACATCTCTGTAATGATGAGGTAATATTCATGGCACAATCATCTTTTTCTCTTGTACAGTATTTGTAGAATAACTTCAACATTCAGGGTCACAAAGATTGTTAGTCGTTCACTGAAACAACAAAATAGGTAAGCCTACAAGAATCAGTTTTAGTTTAAAAAACTAAAATAGATTGCACATTTTTACAAAAGCCCAGCTGTCAATTAATGCAATGCTCATCTCATGGCACACTAACAGGAGACGTACCATTAATTCCTATTGATGCATATTATGTTACGATGAAACATTTGGCGTAGCATTTTGTCTGAACACACAGCAAGAAAAAGGTAAAGCTGCATTTCCAAAAACTTTTAAAAATTGATACTTCAATGTAGGTTAAAGGTCGATTCAGTAATTCTGACATGTGTCAATGCTTGTTGACAAAATAACTTTTTGTCAAAATCAGAATATCTCCTCATGATCCACTACGTGTCCGTACTGTCTGTGGGCTGAACATAATCTGGTGTTAATATACAGCCTAGGCTCTGTAAACTGGTATGAAAACAAAGTGAGAAACGCTGACTCCACCTTTAAAATGTATAAGTCATGTGTATGTAAGAGAGCATGTTTTGTTATCTACGGGGCTGACAAAAGCGTGCCTCTGCCAAATAAATGACAGCAGGTGTCCTTTAACCCGCTCAGCCACCCACCTATCCTCTCCTAATACACTGTATTGACCAGTCAGGCAGGAGATGTGACCGGAGGGCTCTGGAAACAGCCACTTAGGGAGAACCCTGTGCTGTTAAATGCCTCTCATTCTGTGATTCATTGTGTGTGAAACAGCCTGTGTGTGTTAACCTGGCTATTAAGGGGATGTGTTTTTGTAACGGAGTGATGGAAGAAGAGAGCAAATACACACAGTTGTTTTAATCATATTAAATTACATAAAGGGGTATTTCCTTGTGACTTATGTAGATCTGTCGAAGTATAATTGTTGATAACATAGGGGACACAAGGGGCTTCACTTAAGAGGCAATAACAGTTGGTGTGGGTTAACTGTCACAACTGGCTATTTGTGAAGATGTTATACTAAAACTCTAAAAGACAGGAAGAGGAGGGGACAGAGAGTCATACCACAACTGGTTAGGCAAGCCAAACACGCACTGTTGGAGCACTGGGAGTATACTAGCTCTGAAAAAAAAGATAACACAAACCAAAATTCACACTTGAAACAAAACACATGCCACCACAAACCATGTCAACATGAAACGTGAGCAACCTCCCAACAACCTGACCACAACCGTGACTAGAGGCCACCACGAGGCGGAGTATTAGAAACAGACAGAATTAAACCCCTACCCTATGTTGAAGTCAAGTGAACCACACTTAATACAATAAGATAAATGAGACATAAATAATATTTAGTAAAAAAAAACAATAGGCCTAGTAAAATAAACACCAGATACAATGGTTAACATTCATCATTTGCAACCACTTCCATCGCTTTTTATGTGTACCATGGAGTGCAATCACGAGAAGATTATCCTAATATGTCCCCATTTCTTTGATGCATTCCATGGAGACGACAAAGATGGATGATATGTTGCACAACCTTGTCTGTTTGGTAAATCGTAAATGGACTTGACATATATAGCTCTTTCTAGCCGATTTTCTCAGCCCCAAAGCGCTTTACATATCTTACCACATTCACCCATTCATACACCAATGGCAGTAGCTGCCATGCATGGCGCTCTCTGAACCATCGAAAGCAATTTGGGGTTCAGTGTCTTGCTCAGGGACACTTTGACATGTGGTGGGTAGGCGGGGAATCAAACCTCCGACCCTGCACTCCCTAGGCGATCTCCCTACCCACTTCGCCACTGCCGCCCAAACTACTGTTAGAAGCTTTTATACTGAGGCCTTACGACACCCTTGATCTGTTCTAACTAATCGTTTCCATTTATATTAAACACCCTCTGTATGGGCCCCAACACAGGGCATAGCTCATTCGATGCCAGTAGTCAGTAGTTGGAAAGAATGAAAAACCTGGCCTGATAGTGATCGAAAGTCATGAAGGAACCTAAGATCGTCCAAAAGGGGGCTGCCCGGACCCTGTGCCAACAACCTGGAAACTATTTGTATGCAGTGTGTTAGATGTTCACTTCGTACAGCATGTTTCTGTTGGCTTATACAATGTGAATCCATCATAAAATCCGTAATTTGCATGGCTCAATGGTTTAGCTTTATAGCAGTAAGACCATAGATGGTATATAAAGTAAGACTTGCACACATGCACATGAACAGTACACACGCTGACGCTGTGAGGATGAATGATGTTTGACAGTTTAAAAGAATCATTAGTAATCAAATCAACAGATCTGAACCGCAGTAAGAAGTATGGTTTGTCACTGGACGTGTTCTTGTTGTAAAACCTGACTTCCTGGATGATACACCTATTGAAGCCAACATTAAGATGTGATCTCTACATTGGTGACTCCTAAGTGTCGTGTCGCAGACATTGGAGGTAACAACTTCTAAAAAAAGTTACATATTTCATATCATGTAAGATTCATATTTTATTTACGTGGCTGTATCTATTGACTACTATTAATAATTCACCCCCCCCCCCCCAAAAAAAAACAACAACATTGTGATAGACTTTGAAATCAAGCTCTTAGTGACCTACTGTATGTGCATGACCTTTGAGGGTGTGGTTGAGAGCACGAATGTGTGCTAATTGAGGGGTTTGCTTCCTCCACAAGCCTCATTCCTCACAACTGTTAAAGAACCCTGGACATAATGTGAGACCCTGTTTCCACCTGGGATTAACATCTGACTTTTTGAATCTGGTTACAAGTGGACAGCTCTCAGTCCGTGTGTTCCCACTTGTATTTTCAAATGTGACTTCTTTGTCTACTTGTGATCCGATTCCATTTACCCGCGCTGTATTTAAATCAACACGTAGGCTACATCATTTCCGTTTGCATTGCTGTTTTTAACCGGTGGGGTTCAAACAAGTAAACATACAGGGCTGTACAGTGCCACAGTTTTAATCGCATTTGCTATTAAAATGCATTACATGCGAAGATAATTACAAGTCTAGGTTGAAGAGATAGGCTACTGTCTCATTTAGACAAACGATGCACAACACTGCTTAGAGGGCTCTATATTAACACTCGCCAAATGCGGGAAATATCATAGGTAGTATATAAAAGTAAAAACTCTTAGGCGAGTAAGTTATTACGCCACTTTGGCTGGTGAAAGATGTGTGTTTGCCGGGCGGCTTTTCTAACGTCTGCTACACTCTTGTCACCACCACCAGTACACGGCTTTATGCAGTTAAGTTACTTTACGTGTGAACAGAATATTTCCTGTGCGCCTTCACATTAAAAGCCTGTTACTAGCCAAACGCGAGTTGACTTTTATTTTTAAGCGGATAAGAACAGGAAGTCGTTGCCTTGCAGCTCTCCGTGTTTTTAGATTTACGCAGTGAAATGAAACCAGAGGACAGAAAGCTTGTCATTTGCAATACTGGCGGATGCAACTAACGTTCATGAGGCTTCTATAAAAGCTGCATGAACGCCAGTGATGCACTTTTAACGTATTTCCGCTACAGGGGGCAGCAGTTGAGTAGGAGGTCCCTAATGTGGATAAAAACCACATTGGTGTTTCCACTACCAAATGAATGCGGACACAACGGAGATCAGGGGCCCATCATGAACCAGTAAAGAAAAAAGAAAAAAAAATCACATTATTTTTGGCCTATGAAGATCAAGGGGCCTATCATTCACCAGTACATTTTTGTTATTTTTGTTTAATTAACATTGTTCGGGGCAACGCAGATCATGAGCCTATATTGAGTTGAGCCATTAAAAACAAAACAAAGAATTCAAAGAGAGAAGTAGCTTTAGGATAAGGGATTATTTAAAAAAAAATTGAATGCTGACTGACTGGATTTTTTTAAACCTGTATATTTTTGTTTCTGCTTTTTGGTATTTCTGTGTCTCCAAATGATTCCAGAAAATAGCTCACAAACGACACAGTTGATTTAGCCTAAGTTTTCTTCTCAAAGTGCACCAGATTGATGCATTTTACTTTAAAAGGTTCACATTTTTCTTCCGGGGGCGCATGACCCCGGACCCCCCTAGAAGGTCCTGGGTCCCCACCGCTGTCTCCTCAATAACTTGGAAAAACACTGTAACCAACCATGTGTGTCTGGTTATTAAAAGTCATTAGACCAGGAAGGGGTTTAAGTACATGTTACCTTAAGTGATTTTGTATTTCATCAATAGAGATATTGTGGTGTAGACAAACATGGCTTTAACGCATCTGTATTGTAAGACCGCCGCCCGGGGGGGCCTACGAAACCTCTCAGCCCCGGGGCCTAGTGGCAGGTAAAGGCAGCCCTGCCTGTAGTTAGAGCTGTATTCATGTGATCCGATTACAAAAGTCAGATGTTAATGCCAAGTGGAAACGGGGTCTGAGTATGGGCACCAAACCACTATGGTAGTCAGCATGCAAACTTTCAAAACATTCCAAGATCAAATAAATAGGCCTACATGAGAATCTATCAGATGTCAAAAGTCTGCTCATAATGTTATTTGTCATAACGTTGCTTTAAAATGCTACAATGATGACGATACACAAATATAATTTTTGTTTTTCTTCTTTTAATAGCAAGTTCATGGTGATTTATGAATTGGATGTGTTGCATAGAAAAAACAGCATTCTTATAAAAAAAAACTTGATAAGACAAAATAAGACGGCATTGATTTTTCCTGAAAATATTTTGTGGGTTTCATATTTATGTAATGTCAAATATAACATCTAAAATGCATACTCTCTTTTTAGCACTGTTTAATAAAATCCAAATTTATAATTATAGAAACATTTCTGTTTATTTAAAATGATTTATAATGCCGTCAAAACATATTTAGAAAGAAGCAACTAATGGCTATAATCCTCAAGCACAAGAAAACATCAAAAATACAAAGGCAGACGATCCATCACTCTGAACAAGTCCAAACAGCATAAATCAAATAGAAAAAAGAGAAACAAAACACTATGTCAAAAATTAAGAAAAAATTCAATACATTACTCACTGAGGAAAATGGCAGGAGAAATCCCTTCAACACTTCAGAGGTAAAATATTTTGAGGTATGAGCGTTCATATATTTATTGATATAGATTGGACTGAGATATGTAAACAACCCTTTCAAACACAATAATACACAAATTAATTCTAAAAAATCATGTAAACCTTTCATTTACAAAATATTTACTACTAAAGAAAAGAATATGTACAACATGTTATTGTCTGTGAGCCCATGTAGTCACAGTGATTTGTTTAGCACACTTTCTTTGATGCCTAAGAACTGCTGGGAGGTAAATAGTAAGTACATCCTGTGCTGCATTAGCTGAATATTTAAAACCATCATTTACTTCCAGTCAGTATAGGACTTAACCATCAGCCTCGACACATTCAGCTACTCCTATACCACACACAGGAAGCTACCATCCCTGGTGATTATCTTCAAATTCTGCAAATGTCCCTTCTTTAGAGAGTAATAACACAATGTTTTTTTCCAGTTAATCCAATGCAATTTTTTTGTTTCTTAATGTCATTGAGGTTCATGTAACCCTAATCTACAGTTGTGACGTTTTTCCCCAGGCAAAGAAATTGAGTCCAAAAAAAGGCTAAATAAGATTTTTAAGGAGCAACATTCCTGACAGGTGCTCCAAAGAATTCACAAAGTTGACATCAGAGAAATTAATAAAACAGTTTTTTGTCTGTGTGTGAACTCTCAGAATCCAACATCTGTAATGTATCATTTAAAATACAGCATAATAATACATCACTCAATAACAGTATATACATTGTACAAAGCATAAGCATACATATTTCTTCTGTTTTTACAATTCAGTAATCCAACAACTACAATGAAAATAAAAACATAAATAAATTACCTACAGACAGCATATGCATGATGAACTGATTTCAGTCAGATTAGATGTCTCACAGTCCCAAAAGACATACAATAATTAGGAAATATGGCTTATATTCAGCTTGAGTGTCTAATTTGATGGCGATGCACCACCTGTTTATAAACATTTAACCTCTGCTATGTGATGATGGTCCAGACTCCTGGACATATCCTGCCATCACTGTACATTTCCTCTTGGTCATTTAAGGTCTATTTAAAAAAAGTCAATATACGCATCACTATGCAGACGATACGCCGTTTTATCTAGCATTTAAGCTTAATGATCTGCCAAGGTAAAAACTTGTCAAATGAGTTGCCATTAAGGGCAGGATGCTGAAAGATCTTCTCAAATGTAGCTCTTACAACCAGAATTTATTGGCTCTTATCACACCATGAAGAACGTCAGATTTAACAGGTTTTTAGGTCCATTAGAATGTAATATTGGGTCAGCCTTTAAAGATTTGATTGCTATTTTCAAATCATACTTGACATTGTAAGCACAGGACCAAATACCACTGCTTAATAAGTTACCTCAGACTGTGAATATATGTGTACATACTGTTATCTCACTGAATACCTGCTGCTGTGTGGCCCAAAATTTCTCCATAACTGGCCTGTTCTGCTGGATGGTATTAAGTAAATACCTACTTTCAAAATGTCTATCCCCTAGACAGCAGAGCGTAGCCACACGCTAACCTATAACTAAGCTGTTGTTTCCCAAATGCACATTGAAGTCCTTCAGGTATTACCAGATGGGCTTATCGACTGAAAAGTTCAATCTTAATAGAAAAGGTTTCCTGGCCCAATGTCAGACTTGCCACAAACGATACATTTTGAGAAATAACTTAAGCTGTCCTTTGTTTGCCAGGCACTTTGATACTATGTTCTGTCTTGTGTATATATACTTTACAGTGAGTCGTGTTCATTTTAGAAAATAAGTCAGTCATGACTCCTATGTCAGATGCTCGTTGGAGAGTGACGGTGGTAGCGTCTTTGGATTTATATTTGCCTCTCTCCGAAGGTGATGCTGAGAAGAAGCTGTGAAGGAGAATGGAAATGTTTAGAGATAAGCCACTTTTCGAGGACATTTTATTCGTCATCAATTTAAAACATGTACTTACTGTCAGACTAATTATCAGTCACATCTGTTTATGGCATCCTAGCCTGACACCCAGCTATGTGTGGTGGTCTTCACCCTCTGAGGAAACCCATGAGGCCCAGCTGCAGGGTCAAAGTTAAAGTCCAGCGCCCCACCATCCATGAGGGTGTCATGGAGGACGGTCTCCATGTCACACTCAAACCTCTCAATGGACATGTTGTCCAGGTCACTGGGCAGCCGCTCCTGATGACCATGGGGGTGAGCGGAGGTGAATGCTCTATAACCATTGTTGCTCCCGTAGCTTGCCGGAACATTGTGAGTGTGTGCTTGGTGTCCACGGGGCGGCTGCATGCATGTCCTCAGGCTGGTCATTCGAGGAGAGGCCCCTGAAAAACTAGTCAGTGGGATCATGTTACAGCTATTCAAGTCGCGAGAGGTTGAAGGGCCCTGGCTATGTATAACTTGTGGATTTGCATGAGGAACTGGGTGACTTTGAGGAGGATTCATCATTTTTGCTCCATTATGCCCCCCCATGTGGCTATGGCTGCTGTATGAAGGCAAAATGCAACCTCCCCGTCCAACTTGAGAGACCTGTGTGTCCCTGGTTGGCATCATGCCCCTACTGGTGCCTGCTTCTGAGGTCAGGAGCTCTTTGAGGAGGCCAGGAGCACAGATATACGGGTTCTCATAAACTCCAAAACTTGCCTTGGTCTCTGGAAGTGTCTGCATGGGGGCAGGGGGCAGTGAGTTCATCCTCACCTGGCTGTACATGCACTTACGGTAGTCCTGCTGCGGGTGTGGGGTCAAGCCGGCAGAGTTGTAGGGGCCACTCTGAAGCATGGCAGCATTAGAGGAATGTGAGGAGTCAGAGCCCAGCTGGGGGGCTTTAGGAGACAGCAGGTTAAGGTTATCCAGAAGGCTCTCCATGACGTTCTCTGAGCCACGTTGGCCCATGGATCCTGACACCTCGGACAGGCTGGGCAGGGTGGAGGTTATCTTGGTCCCAGCCGCTCCAGGATACATCATGTGGCCCTCTGACTCACCCGGGTCATCCTGTTCAGAGGGGAAAGGTGAGTGGCGACCGCTCAGGGTGCTGGCGTCAGAGCTTGTGCGCGTCCTGAAGGAGCTCCAGGCCTCAAAGTCCTCGTTGCTGTGGTGGGAGTTTGGGCTTCCCAGCCAGTTAGAGTACTGGGAACCAGGGCTGGCTGCTCCTCCCTCAACCCCTTCCTGTGGAGCCATCTAAGAATATAAAAACATCATAAGCTCACACAGGCAGCCATAAAAATGTACCGGCATATTATAAACTTACATCAAAAATTAAAGGAATAGTTAGACTTTTTTGAGGAATGCGCTTATTTGCTTTTTTGCCAAGAGTTACAACAAACCCCTCTTCGTACAGGTCAGTTTGTGTACGGATTTGGCGAACAAGACGCAACATGCTAATTAGTGACCCTCAGAGGTACTGGCAGAATTTGTTATGAGGCTAGCTGTTTCCAGTCCAGCTAGGCTTACTAGCTGCTAGGAAGCTTCTTTTAACAGACAGATATGTGAGTGGTATCAATCTTCTTTAATCACACCTTTTGCAAGACAGCAGATAACTGTATTTTCACATTATTACTTTAACCTCCATTCACATGTATGGTCACTACATACAGATTGATGTTCAGTATGTGAGTGAAGTGTTAATAAAAGGGGGGACTGTACCTTTTTCTTTGTGGCTCTTCCTCTGCTCTTGGCAAACTTACTGTTGTTATCCATAGAGGCAGCTCTACGTCGGGGTGACTTTCCGTTCTTTCCCCCCTCTGGGTTCAGCATCCACCAGGAGCTTTTTCCTGTTCCCTCGTTCTGTATGCGCACAAAGCGGCTGTGCAGGGACAGGTTGTGTCTGATGGAGTTCTGGATGGGGAAAAAAGAGAATCATATGTAACCTATTTGTGAATGTCACAAACACAGAGTAGTAGCAACGACATGAAAGTAATGTTACGCTAACACGTTATGACCCTGTGGTGCAGAATGAAGCAACAGTGCATGACCGCTTGTTTCTTTTCAGGGGCAAATAAATGAGAGGGTGTAAGGCTGCAAGGAAAACGTTGGTAATTTTCCATAAAGTGTGATGTCAAAGCCAGCAGATGAACAGGAAGTAAGCATCTGTCCATATGCTCCATTAACAATATTATGTCTGCAAAGCCTTTTCCTTTCGGCGTCACGCTCTGCAGCAGAAGACATAGGTCAGTTTGGCAGGAGGGAGCAAGGGATGGATGGGGTATGTGGTGTCATTTGTTTAAAGCTAAATACATATTTGTACCCTTTGCACGAAAGATGTCATTACAGCCATTATACAGTATGTGTTACTGGATATGACAAGGGTTTGTGACATTAGTTTGTGTTTTGGTGCATTTTGACTTTTTAGCCTAACTCAACTTGATTTCTTTTTTTTTTTACTTCAATACTTTTATTAATTTTAACTTAAGCTTTTTATCGTCCTTATCTCACTTGTAGTTATGATATGACATTAGAAGTTCTACAGTAGAATTTTTTTCCTAGCCTGGCACCGCCCACCTACGTACTGCCACTCAATTGTCATTGCCCTTCAGGTCTGTGGTATATTTGCGTGTTTTCTCTACCAAAAGGCAGTCCAGTATCGAACAGAGGGAGTGGCTGAGAACAATGACGTTGAGGTTGTGTGCCAGTTTCAGTTGTAGTCAGAAGAAGACCAGGAAAACCATGGAGAAGGATGCGAGCGAAGCTATTCGGTCTGTTGTGGCAACGCTGCCGAATATCGAGAAATTAAAGCCGGAGCAAGAACAAGCTTTGCTGAGTTTTGTTGGTGGCCATGATGTTGTGGCACTCCCCCCCACGGGGTTTGGGAAAAGTTCCGGTCCCGGCGCATGACATATGTCACGACCACACCTTATGCGATTGGTTATGGCAAATCCAGAGTGGCACTGGGCATATCCGATAGTTTTAAACTTCAACAGAAATCCACCTTCAAGTGAGTTAACCTTTGTCAATTGAGCGATTGATTCCATACCTTCTGTACAAATGAAATGAAGTACGATGGTCTGGTAGGACCAGGCTACCCTAATCCCACCTCACTGCAGGCTACAATCATATGTTTCCTGTGATTTCCACCAAGTTTTATCTGCAAAGCTCTATCCCATCCTGAAAAAACAACCCAAAGAAAACAAGAAAACATGATGCAGGATATATTTTAGATTCACAAACTTCTCTCACATTTTATCACAAATGTACCTACTGTAAACATACTTAAACTGACAAATACAAAGTCTGAATCATCCCAGTTATCTGTCTCCTGTTTCAATCCTGGGTTTATAGTTTGAAAACTTTGCTACAGAGAAGAGTAGATAAAAAAACAAAAACAATAAGACAGACTGTACTACTTTGGCTTTACCCAACTTGCATCACTTTCTTTCGCATGTGGTCACATTTGTCCTTGTGCTAACATGTGTACACCTAAAGCCTCATTCAGTCCATTTTCTCAAATGCTATGTTATGAACCCTTGAAAAGGACACGGAGGCGCCTCCTGTGGTCATTCTCTCAGGAAGAATAACACCGATGGTTGAGGCACAGGTCACACAGGACACATACGTACCATGTACAGTCTGCTCTCTCTGGACAAAATCTTCCTAATGTGCAACTCATCATTGCTGCACTGGATGGTGGGTACAATAAAAGACCAAAGGGAATTTCCCCTGAATACCCATGTGAATGCAAAAGCAGCTCCCTGCAGTTAGTAAAGCCAGATGTCCCCAACCACAGGATTCAACAGGGATATACAAAGCATGGAGATAAAGATACTCACATTCAAAAACAATAGAAGCATTGTCTGAGTGTGTCTCTGAAAGGCTGGTCTTGGGTTGGGTTTTAGGCTTTTGGCAAATCCAGTGCATATTAATCATCAAAATATGAGTCATATTCTATTATATTAACACGATTGTGTGTCTTAATTATACTACTTGAATATAAATACTCAATTATTTCATATCCTAGCTAGAGGTCTCTACAAAGTGAGTAAAATTAAATATATTACAATACATTACATATGTATTACAGCCTGCTCCTGAGAGGGGAGGCAGCAGGCTGTGTGCACGGATGGGAATTTTTTTTTGCTGAAAAAAGAAAGCGAGAGGGGAGGGTTACAGGGTTCGAGGCGAGGATGGGGAGGGTGACAGAGTGAGATGTTTTTGCCTGGCAGAGTTCAGGTCAATGAGTTCACTGTGTGCTGAACACGAGCTCCTCAGCCGGCGCTGACGGAGGCATGCAAACAGGTTGCATGGAGCTGGAACAGAGGGAGGAGGACAAGCATCAAATGTGACGTGCCGGGTTGGACTGTCTTCAAGCCCCCTCCCACTCACACGCAAACGCACGCACACACACAAACACACACACACACACACACACACACACACACACACACACACACACTCCTCCCTTCTCTTCCACTGACTTTTAAATACGCCTTCCTGTGTCAGAGGACATCCTGCAGTGCACATGCAGACTGGAGAGGCTTGAGGGTTGAGTTAACACACTTCTGGCCAAAATAAAATCCATTGATCAATCTCACTTCTGTTCAATTGATTAATGACTTTTTTCTTTTTTTTACATGATCTCTCAATCGGTAACTGAAGACAGGAAATGAGTCATTAGTGGAAGACCTGAGATGTGAGCAGTGTCTGAGATGTGAGCAGTGTCTGAGATGTGAGCTGCACAGACTAGGTCGAAGAGCCAACTTTTTAATGCCGTTAGCCAAAGACATGGCTTTCTCTGGCATATGGCTGAGAAGATCACTAGTGATATGCAAATGTCTACTACAGCCTCTGATTTAGTGCCCACAATAGATCATGGACTGCATGACTGGGCCTGGGAATGACTATTATCTACTGGGCCTGGGATAATCCTTGTCTCAGACAGACCTCACCTCAGACCAAAGAGAACAAAAGACATCCCCTGCTTCACTAGTTCAGGAGGTGCCCCACTCACATATTATTCCTCTGACAGCCTGACTCAAGTGACCTATATTTAGCATTGTTGCTAAACTTCTTTAAAAAAACATATTGTTATGGCTCTCACTTTTGAATAACATTGAAGTAGTAAAAATGGGCACCTGTGGCTGCATGACAGCTCATGTGAAAATGAGACATTAAAGAAATCTATATGATCTTCAAGACCTTTTTTGGGCGACATGGGGAAGTTCCCAGGCACAGATTATGGAGGCTTGTAAAAAGTTACATAAAAGTGTAAGAGAGAAGCTCTATTGAGTAACTAGAGCAACGATCTAAGATGCATTACATACAGCGTATCTCATTACAAAATATTGTTATCAAATGCTGCTTTGCCAATTGTCTCCCATTGACTAGGGATAACATTTCTTGCATTGCGTGCCGATTGATTTTTGTGTGCTCAGAATTGTACATCATACCTACCTTGGTAGCGACCAAATATATCTTGATCCTTGTCAATGTCCTTCTTTAAATCTTATGTGCAAAGAGAATATATTTGATATTCCCACACACACACACACACACACAAAAAGAAAGCCATTTGTTAACACACACACAAAAAGAAAGCCATCTGTTAAGTTAATTACATTTTCTTTCCAGAAAACTTATGACAAAATCTATCACCACTATGCCCTCAGAAACCTGTTCTTCATATACTGAGTTGCTGTGAGACCACTGCTGCTTCCTTACTCAGACTAATGGTAGCACAGAGACGACCACTGTTAGATTTATGGAGAAAAGACCCATGATCTTACAACTATTGATATGTACCCAGTGATCTCTAAATCATCTGCAATCGATATCATCAAGACAAACCCCTGCAGCATGAAAGGACTCCCCCTCCTCATGGACTTCAAAACAATTGAATGGACACAGCTGCTACTGTTTCTTGTGTAGTGAGGCGTGGGGCCTGCAGTAACCGTCGCAGCATAAGTAAACAAACAGGGCCCAGTTGCAGGGACAGGTGCAGCGTGCAGTGAGAGTGGTCGTCTCACTTGCAACTGGTCCCAAAGGTTTTACATACAGCGCCCAGAGACAACCACAGACGCCACTGAGGATCTCCCAGGAGACTGACTGCTGGAGTGCAGCTGCTGCCTGAATCAATAACTCTTTTTTTATATGAATGATATGGCCTGGTATTTAGCTAGTGAAGGGGGCAAAAATAATCACAACATTTTTTTATCTGCTACATTTAGTGTCCTCGTGCAGCTACAGTTAACACACAATTGCTATTAAACACAACCTCACTTATTTCAATGTACTTGCTGCTTCCGTCTTCTTATGGACAAGTGCAATCTGTAGCTTATGTGGCTAATGTTAGCTATTGTTTACATTGTTTAGTAGGCCCAGTAGTAATTTGCTGTGTTACTGGTGTTCCTACATCATTCCTACATCATTTTGTTGATGTTATAACCTTTCGATATTGGTGGTGCTGCTACTATGCTCATTTGAGAATGACACTTCAAAGGTTTGATCACAAAGGTAAAACAAGTTTGTCAAAATTTCATCAGTGATATGCTCAAACATGGGACAGTTCACAAACAAAAAAGTCAGCAAAACTATTACAGTACAATCAGTCAAACAGAATCCCTGTGTTCCAAATCACATACTTTTTCTTTTTACTACATTACATACTAAAGAACAGAAGAGTTTTAGGGCCACAGGAGAGAGAAATAAATCAGATAAGGTTTTTTTTTATTCATTATTTTGAGAGATGTCAAGAATAAAGGCGATAACTACAAAATGCTATTGGAGTTAATGGGGCATTTATGTATTTTCAGTATGCTACAATTGGCGTGCATGTATTGAGACACCCTAAATCTTTTTCTGGCATACTAAATAGTAGGGAAGTATGGGTATTGGAGATGCAGGGAATGTTTCGCTAACATTAACTCGTATTAGCCACTGGTAGTAACCAAATCAGGTAAGACTGTAGCATTATGGTGCTCCAATGGTAATGGTAATGGGAAAGAGTAAAGTTGCACTTTAAGCTAGGATATTATTTCACGTTTATTTATTTTGCAGTTTTAAGTGATGTACCTCCTATTTTGTTTCCTCTAATCAGTGCTTCACTGACTGCAGTGATAGGCGACACATCTATGAAAACAGTGATTTTGACATAAGATTCTTAGACACAAGTTGTAGAAAATGAGGAAACACGTGGAACAATTGACAATAAATCAAAACAGTGATATAAGGAAGTCTGCTAATCTCTTTGGCTTTCATTGACCACAAAGAGTTCGGCTGTGGCAATTTAATGGTTGTCTGCTGGCAGTGTCGATGCACAGTGTGGCTTCCTACTAGTGATATGTGGGTGATTTGTCTGATACCAGTGTCAAGGTATTAACAATAATTCTCTATAGGGACAATTATCATGATATGGCAAATGGGTATAAACATATGAAAAAGTGAGGATGTTCACTGGGTTTCCTGGAAATATAATATCGATAACATTATTGCATCTGGAGTAATATCTCAACACAAATTATCTCATTTGTGAAAAAGTCAAATCATTTCATAATCCTTTTCAAAGATTGCATTTGCGGAGAAATTAAATTTGTGTAGATAGCTGACAATGAATCAAAGCTGTTAAATAACTACTGTCATGTTGCTGCCACTACAAAGCACTGTCAGATACCCGGTGTAAACAGGAGAATAAGAGAGCACAGCGCTTGCAGAGATTACAGTAAAAAGGACAAGCCACTTCCTGGCAGTGTCTTCCTGTGCACCCCTCCCCCCAACCATTTTCTCCTCTGACCTAGGAAGTGCATGCAGGCAGGGCAAGAAACTAGCGTGGGACCTGAGTTTTGCCGTTACAGGGCGGTAAAAAAAGAATAAGAAAAAAAAGGCAGAGCAGAGCCGAAACGAGAAGACAAGTGCATCTCGGTATATTGCAACTGTGTGGCCTCTTCACGGCTCCAGGCACAATGCGTGGCTGCTTCATTAGCACTGAGCATCAAACTGGAGTGACCTACTTCTGTGATGGCTTCAAAGAGGGACCTTTAAAAAGCAATGGGGAGTTCAGCTTTAGATGGTCAAGGAGGGGGCGGATGAGAATGATAGACAGTCAAAAAAGGTTAAATTGTTGTGCTTTTGATTCAAATAAAGAACGCACACAATCATACTTTTATCATGCTCAATATTCAGAATTCCAAAAGTGATTCGAAACTTGATCTCTAATCTTTTCCCAGCCTAAGCTTGAGAGTGACACATTCTTTGCGCACTTCACAGGGTTAAAAAAGGCCAACAGGATTTGACATTACTCTCAGTTGCTCTCAATCCTGTTTCTCTTTCTTCACGCCATATTTCTTTGCCTCCCTCGGCACCCATGTCCTTTATCTTTTGCATAATGGATTGGAGGCCAGGTTGTCTTTGTGAACACATTATGGGGGGGGGGGGAGTTATTGTTGTGTGCAGGCTGGTGGACAATGCAGGAACCCACATGCCACAGATTCCACAGACTCACACATGTGTAGACAGCAGACTGTACACAAGCCTCAGCCCCTCAGCCCACAGACAGACAGCCAGTCAGCTGACGGCACCCCTCCTTCCCTCAAGCCACAGTCGCACTGCTTTGAAAGCCCCTGCCCCAAGCGTTCCTTTCTTCATGGGGTTACTTGAAGCTTTGAGTGGGCCTCTTAAGTTGAGGCCTCTCTTTTTAACCGTGTGATCCCAAGAAAAAATAGCTAGCGGTTATGATTTTTTTTGTTTTGCCCCTTTAAGTGGTCGTCTATTTTCACGCCTGTGTCCCCCAAACTGAGTTGATAAGCCAACAATCAATTTTGATTAAAATTGATTTAAAAAAATAAAATCAAAAATCGAAAAATGTGCCCTTTCGTATGATTTCGTTGACTACTTTGCTCACAGTGAGAATTATAACGTTCGGATGTTTAAGATCTTAGTTTAGCCCGTTAGCATATTAGCCGTTGCTGCATTAATCAGCACTGTATAGCTGAGGTTAAATTGCATTGTCATTAGTTTGCTAATGAACCAAAGTATTGGAAATCCAATTTATGTACCAGTTTGTATCAATGTAATCCATCCAGTGGTTGATGTGAAATTTTAGACCGGACCTAAGTGGTGGACCCAGTGGTCAATAGGACAACATTAGCATCTCTAGAGCCACAACACTTGTGTGGTCCATGGGCTAATGCAGAATTATATGTCGAGTAAACTCCCATTTCTGGCAGTTTTTATTTAATACTTCACTAATACTTGTGTATAATTTTTATAGTATAACGTTTTCACTGGTCAAATTATTTGAGGTTGGATCAGTTGGATCAAAGTCAGTGACTGTATAACTGGAGAAACCTGGGACAAATGTTACTTCACTGCATTGTCTACAATCATATGCGTGACTTGTGACTTTGCATTTTGCCATCTCTGCACTTCCACATGCAGGCACTCTTCTGGAGGATGTTGTTCAAATGGAGGTAGAGGGAGCTTTTCCACTTAGCAGCTCAGCACATCCTGAATAAATACTGTTAGTGTTGTCTGTCACACAGAAGTCTTGTGCAAACATCAAGACCAGACAGCACAACTTACCAGGCTACTAATTCACAATGAAGGGGCCCTTTTGACAAAAATATACCAAGATATAACAGGCAGCGAAGTGATTGCATTCATTACTCCTTGCTGTATACTGTAGCACTGGTACATAAATAATACCCAAACTGCTTTACATCTGTGTAGCACCACTGCTGATGGCTTTCATGCACTTGATGACCTTTACAAATGAAACTTAAATACTTTTTTTTTTGCAGTTGAAATGAACACAGAACCTTTGTGCCAGTTAAACTTATGGGGTGCTACTTCCTGCTCTTCTATTTAAGGTCACAGTTCACTGAGAAAAACAGTGGCAGCTCCAGGAAGATGGTAAAGTACCTAGCATGCTGTTACACTGCCGCTCAGACCCACCACTATCCCAAGGGAGACAGTCCTCCCATTTTGGCACCAGGGGCCCTCTCTTGTGGCGAAGGCATCACGATACACTACATCGCCACCACTCAGTATTTTAGAGGGAAAACAAAAACATGTCCATGACATGAAGGAGACAGGAAGCTATAGTAGCAGCAGCCCTGCCCTACACCCACCTTCAGTGTTCTAGGTGGAGCTGTGTATTCAACTGAGGTTCGAACCCAACGCCCAATAACACCCACCATGAGGTCCCTGGCTTATCTCTATCTGTCAGTACAATCAGTGGACACCTGCGCAGTTGGACTCTAAAGTCAACACATAGCCCGGACCGATTTCTTTCTGCATGTGGCCGGAATGGCCTAAATGGAATAAAAAATGACTTCACGCTGAATCCATATGCACAAACACGCTCCGTATTTGGTCACTCCTATTTGTCGCTCCACGTTTTTTTTTCCCTAGCCGTGACCCTCGTGTTTTGCAGGGCGGTGGAAGTGAACACATGGCACTGTTTTCCATCCACTCGGGCAGGAAATGCATCATAGTTCATTGTAGGGGGACCGCCGTGTTTTTTTAACAGGAAAGTGTAAAAATAACTATCAGCCGGTGGTTCCAAGGCCCGGCGAGCATGCCAACATTTAGGAATGCAGAGGTTGAAGTGGAGAGGTGTTGATTTAATATTAAAGATAAACAGGCGGGAGCTATTGTTCTCCATGGGAATCCAGACAGCGTTTGTGCACACACAGTGAACACTGAGTAAGGAATGTGAGTAAAAAGCAGAAGTTAGGTAATAAAAATTGTGTTTTTTGTTTATGAATAAAAAAAAGAAATAGAGACAAAATTAGGACAAGCCAGGTCTGTAAGCTGAAGTTGTTATGGAAGTAGCAATGAAGAATTGCAATTTTATTGGTTTGATGGTCTTTAGGTTTAATATGTGTGAGGTTGTGCTAAGACACAGAGGTGCTTTGAACCTAACTAAAAATAATGGGAATGTGCAATATATGGTCAGAAACCAAAAGCACATTTTTGACCTTATGTCCAGATTAATAATCAATGGATCAAAAGTAATAAATGTATTATAATATATCCTCTCTGGATCATGAATGTAATGTAGATCACTTTCATTAAAAATCTGTCGAATTTTGTTGAGATATTTCAGTTTGGGCCTAATCAGGGACCGACAAACAGACAAACCTTGCCATTTGTAGAATGGCTTGGGTTAAAAACAAAAAAACAAACAAAAACAACACAGCCTTTCATACTCTAGAGGTCATGGGGGGCTACTTATGCAAGATCACATGTATCACATCCAAAGGCTGGACAATATGACCTGATGATTGACCCCGATAACAATCAATGTAAAAATGATTTATTTTCTATTCATGAATAATTTCCTCTCTCACGTTGGCTCACTTCTTAAACACGTGTCCTGTTTAGTGTGTTATTACATTATGACTATAGTTAAACACAATGGGCTGTTTGCGGATTGGTCGGTTGAATTCTGGTTGTCTTCTGGTTGGATGTTGTTGATTGTTGTTGTAGCCCTTTTACGTTTGTAGACTTTCACCCAAAACTGCGATTTCTAGAATCAGTAAAAGTACAATAAAATAGCAGGTAAATAAATAAATTTAAAATATGTTATTCAAAACGCTATGGGAACTGCTGAATGAATACAAAATTGAACTCTTTGAGCTCCACTCAACCAAACACAAACACCTTCAGCAAAAGGCCTGAGAGAGGGCAGAGAGGGAAGTGATAGGATAAAGAGCAGCGATCCCTTTCTCGGAGCTGTAGCATCCGCTGAGGAAACTCTAGAAGACAGGGACACAGAGATATGAGCACACTGCTCAGGAATGGAGGATGTTTGACGTTATTCCCTGCATTCCCTTCTCCTAGTCCCTTCCCCTGTCCGACACACTCCCCAGCACTGATTGAGCTGTTTGTGTCGCCTCCTGTTATTGTCAGAAGGGAGAGAACTCCTTTACGGTTTACTCCATGATGCTTCCCTGGCATAATAATATTTCCCAGAACCCAGTGCACCTCTATGGAACAGAGTGTAGCTGAAAAGCTGCATAAAGACTTTAAGACAAGGTGGAAAGGGAGGTTCAGCACAGCCATAAGTCATAATGCAAACTGTGAACAAGCTTTTTTACTAGAGGGGGTGTCGAACAATGGAGACTATATTTGATTGAGGTTCACAAAGGCATTTCCTGACATAACTTTTAAATGAAATCTCTTGAGAGTGCCGAAAGGGCTGCAAAGCTGCACTATGAATTGGATTAAAATGCTGTTAGAGTGTGCAGATTTTAATTAGCGTCTACTTTGACTTTCTTTCTCTCTGCTTTTGTCCTCAGTTCTTTTTTTTCTCACCGTGGCTGAGTAACTTCCTCGCCCGGCGAGACAATCTTAAGACCCAGATTAGCATGTTTGTGCAGGCATTAGGCTAATGCTTTCTCAACTTGTCCCTTGTGCTAAATATTTCCAATACATTTCCAGGTTAGACAGCAGCGCACAGCTTTCAAATTGCAAGACTGTAGTACCATGTTTTCCACGACTGTGGAAACGCTGCATAGACCATGAGTCTGTTGTGTGGTAATAGTGGATAGGTTGTTACCTACTATGGATTAGCACTGGACTGGAAAAGGGGTGTATCTGACATCTGTACTGATCTACAAAGTATTCTTAGACATCATTTCTCTTCAGTGAGATTTCCACCATCACTCAGTCAATCCTCTAACATCTAATGATGGTTGCTGATTGGTTCAGGTTTTAGGACAACCTCTGTATTATCCATATTCTTAACGTGTCCATTGTTTTTTGCAGTGTTCCTACTTGGAGAGAAGTATTCTCCGGCACATGTATGGGATGTTTACAGTCAGACTTGCTTGGTACGTCCTCACTGACACAGCAGAGAGGCGTGTGCTGCCTGCCGCTGACAGAGGAAACCACTCCAAAACTTCAAAGGTTACTCAGATGCTACAGTTCAGCAGCAAAATTCAAGAGTAACCGTTAAACCTTTTTTAAACCCTTTTCATGTTCTTGGCAAATGCAGACTCTCTCCGTTGTTAAGGAAAAAAAGTTAATTTTTTTCCTACTATTTATCACTTCTTCTGAGTATTACCACCATTGAATTTGCACTGAATGAATTCTGGCCTGATTTCAAGGAAAAAAACTTAAACCAGCATGGATGGTGTCTGCAAATCCCTAGTAGGAGCAAAGTGTGGATAGTTATTTCCTATTTTGCTTTCAGTGAGAATCTACATGAAAAAAACAAGCACTGGACAAGACTGGACAGTAATATTATGGCTGCACTGTCTGCTTACTGTATTCCTCTATTTTCCAACCCAAAAGTTAACATACTGTTGTCTAGACGGGAATAAAGTAGGGGGGGGGGGGAGGATGAAACTGTAACTTACATAATGAACTTTGCTATTTAAAATCGTGCATTAACTGATGAAGCCCTAGCACCAAAACGTTTGCCTGCTGCTGTCATCTGCACTTACCTGCCCAATAGGTGCAGATCAGGGTTCGAAACACAGAGTCCTTTGGACATTATTGTGCAGATAACTAGCCTTCATTGAATTGCACTCATTAGTTGAAAATAGCCTACAACATATAGGAGTAATTTAGGCCTATAGCATTCCTTGGAGAACGATATTGTGCCTTCTTGCATCGCAATTTCATATTCCCTCTTAACAGTGTGTGTTGGTGTAAATAGTTTGGGTTCGTTTGGCGATCTATGTTACATCCATCTCAGGTTCGTCCTCAAAACAACTGAGCGCCAATACGTGTGCGCGCCCTCACACACTGACAATAGGCCCTTCACGTGCACTCACCTTCCAGCCAGCGGAGCTGTTGCTGTCTCCTTTATCCTTGAAGTAAGGCACACTCTTCACCATCCAGTCGTAAATCTGAGACAGGGTCAGCCTCTTCTCAGGTGCGCTGTCTATCGCCTTGGTAATCAGGTCAGCGTAAGACATGTTGCCCCAGGCGTTGCGACGGGACGAGCTGCTCTTCCTCTGGCCCAGCTGGGGCGCAACACCGGGAAGAGGAGGCACCTGTTGCTGAGGCGGCAGCGGCGGACCCGGGATCTGCTGCTGCTGCTGGAGGTGATGCTGAATATTGTGGTGTGGGTGATGTAGATTTAAACAGTTTCCCTTCTGACACTGAAAATCGTTGCAGTGCACTGTCGTTTTCTGCTCCGCATACTCTTCATAGTCCTCCTCCAGTAAACCGAGGTGGTTACTGACGAATTCGCTGTTTCCACCCGCCTCCTGCTGCACAGACGGTGCAGGGGAGGATGTGTTGGAGCCGGCCGGGTCGAGGAGCTCCGGCCGGGGCAGCGGCCAGGTGCAGGAGCGTGGCCGGGAGAGAGGCTCGAATTCCGGGTCTATTTCTACCGGCTGTGTCTGTGGTGGCGGTGCCTCAGCCATGTCAAGTGTTAAACCGGCTCTCACTGTCACACAGGTACTCACATACAAAAAAGGATAAATGAAAAAGAAAAGCACAGGGGTAAAAAAAGAAAATAGTGTTGCGTTCAAGCACCAGATTCCAGTAGAGTGCCAAACTTTGAAGTTTCAAAAGTCAGATAACTTTTTAGTTCTAGTCTTCACTCAAGTTCACACCATCCTGCACCCACCAGTTGCGACTCTCAAGTCTGCCGCTCTGTCAGTAATAAACAGTCCCACAGACTCTGATGCTGCGTTCACAGCCCACCCACAGGATCCGACTTCTGGGTTCTACAACTTGACGGTGCATTCAAACGCGTTTTGGTCTTGTGATAGGCTCATGGATACTTTTTGAAAAAAACTATTTTAATTTTATGTGTAATCTAGGCTATTTCTTACAATTAGATAATTAGCCTAATTAGACAATAATTAATTAGCACACGTTTATGAAGGCTTAACCAATTAGTGAAAATAAATCTAGTTGTAAACTAAAGATTTGTAACCATGTAATAAAATCAGTCCAGCATTACACCAAAACACCCAAATGCACCATAACCAAAGAGGAACATGCAGACTGGCGCTAGTAAAAGGATACTGTATTTCTGAATGGCCCATTTCTTTGTTCCCGTGGTTTTACAGGTGTGCTATTTTTGGACGCCATCTTTTTAAGTTTGTGTGGTTGGGTATTTCTCACAAGTGGTATTATTTTTGAAAATAGTACAGCCATCAATCAGCATTTTTGGCCAGATACTTTGATTTGGATATCACAAACACTGCCATTACTTCAGGAGTAATTTTATGAGGCCTCTCTAATTAAATTTTTCTGTTTAGAATACTGGTCAATACGATTTTAAAGGGGAGCTTGTTGAAATATTTAAATCTCAGACTTGCTGTAAAACTGATGGAAACCTAACTTTATGCATATAAAGCAAAGCGGTAAGTGATGCCATCTAGTGGGTCATTTGCGTACAAGACATAACTGAGCAGAACCAGGTGTCTTTCCACACAAACATATTTTTTGTGCTTTATACGGCCCCCTTCACACACAGTTGAGGAAGTGCTGCCAATATCTTATCATGCCAATCACCACTCTGTTTAAGGAAAAGTGAACAAAATGTGGAAATGAGGCACTTTCAATTGTCCACATCTCGCGTTTTCCACACTTTCTCAGACAATAGATAGCCGTGGGTGTTTTTAGACCAGAAGGGATCTGTGTGCTACATTGTAGACATGTTTTTTTAAAGTTAAAAGCTCTTCCTGTGCAGAGGGCACAAGGTTCAAGCTCTGATTTACACTCCTACATTGAACCTGATACGAGGTCAAAGACGCTGCAAACACTTTATACTTTCCCCCGGCCCCCACCTGTCAGGAAAAACACCATTAATCATCACCACAGGTGTTTGTATGACCTCTCTCTGACACATTAAAGTATTTCCTTTTGAATATGAAGAGGTGTAACAATACCTCAACTCAATAGTGCACTGTTTTATAACAAAAACCTAATCCGCAACCATACCTTGATACAAAGCTAAAACTTTTGTGTCAATAATTGAATTATGTCAACCAGTGAAATCCAACACAATGATTTTTATACCGCACTTAATAGCAGTTATGTGTAACAAAAACTATGGAATTGACATGACTGTATACCAGATACTGAATTATTTTCATCCAACTAGTTTCACCGTGCACTAGCGACACATTGTTGTGAGTTAACTGCCTTTGTGAACAAACAAGCAGTTGCAGACGTGAAAATGAAATAAGCAAAAAAGCCATGATTGTACTTCTGCTGTTTTATATTGTTTGTATAAACACTCAACTCACTTTTTCGCTGCATGTTTAATCCATAGTAAACCAATGTTGAATTGGTTAGACAGTGGTTCTTAAGTGCGATCAGCATTTTCATGGTGGATACTGTACATTGCTTGACATAGGAAGTCTGATCAGCATTTTTATAATAGTGGATACTGTACATTGCTTGAGACACTCTAACAGGCCTCCTGAAAGAGTAAAGTAATTCAAGCCCTGTCTCTAGAGGAACCTGTTTAACTTTACAAATGGGTTAGGCATTGTACTATGGTTAGGTCTGATCCCTGCTGCTAAATCCTGCTGAGTGAATGGATTTCTCACTTTCAACAAATATTGAAAACATAAAAAATAAATTAAAAAAAGCCCATATAATCGTCTCAGTTCAGGTAAACATCAGCCTCTTTGAGGACATCTTCTTTTTGGTGGAAGTAGTCTCTGAACCAGGAGATGTGCTCCTTCTTCTGCTGGACGGTCACGTAAGGGTTCCTGGACAGACCGGCCACCACCAGCTCCATGAAGTGCCTCACTGGACCCTGACGGGGGAAACCCTCCTCCAAGTGTTTCTCTAAGAAGATGTGCTCATGGAACGAGACGCTGGCTTCCTCCTCCAGTCCTAACGTAGAGCAGGAAGAGGTTTTCAGTGCGGACCCTTAGCCAATAATTTTTTTTATCTTTTTATCTCTAAATACTAAAAGCCCATGTTAACCCAAATCCACAAAATCCTTCTAATTATGTAATTACATTTTTTTTTACCTTAGTTCCATAATATTGATTTACATCTATTTTGTCTCAGATTGTAAAAGCTTATAGAGACACTCAACTTTGATATCATATACTATATATATTTTTTCTATTTTAGACATGGTTTTCTTAGGCTAGAGTTGAATTCAGCATTCATTACTCACCCGCTTCATTGTTGATCGGATACTGCCACATTTTTCCCTCTTTGGTCCACTCAATCATTTCCTCGAGCCCGTTGCGTGGCATATGGTTTGCAGATACAGACAACTGATAGGCAAAGTCCAAGTCCCATAGAGTTGGCCGTGCTGAAAACATGACAGCAGTGTTATGGGGCGATGTCCTGGTACAGTTCAAACTTAAAGCTTCGGCACTGTGACATTCAACAATAAGCATTTAGTATGCTATCTATTCTCTTTATAGCAGTTTGTGTTAGTGCACCACATTGCTTTAATTTGAAAAATCTATATCCTCATTACCAGCAGTTGATTCGACTCCATCTTCGTCAGTTGTGGGCGAGAAAATATTAAGTCTTTTCCCTGAGAACAAGTTCCTCCTGAAAAAAACAAGAAACAAATAAACACCTTAAAACACTGTAGTCCATCTGAGAAACGTTTCCGAATAAAAACCCAATGAAAGTATTTACCTTCTCCGAACACCGTCCAGCTCAGCTGTGATCCCTCTGTCCTGTGTGTATCCTCGCCCGTCGTCATCAAACTGGATCTGATTATGCGGCCATGTGTTTTGCCGGTTGGGATTCTTTCCCACTTTCATTTCGGAGATAATTACTCTGAAGGAAATAATGTTGGATTAACATTTATTAAAATGTGAATTTCCCATCACACGGAATGAAAAAGTAGAAAACAAAATGACACCAGCTCCTTTGAATATGTATTCTGTTAAAAGGTGCACTCTGTATCTTTGGGTGTGTCAGAAAATTGAAAACATTCGAAGGTAAATTCTCAAAACTGCATAAACAAACTTCCGTCACAGGTAAATTGGTATTATTATATATTGTGTACACTAAAATGTAAACAAATCCCTGTCCTCTGAACCTGCATAGTGCACCTTTGATATAAGACGACACATTTGCTGGACCACGTACCCAAGGTCGTTCCCGTCCCCTTTCTTCTGAGCCTCGGTGACTGCCTCGTGCTGCCTCAGCTGCCGGAGCAGCTCAGACTCGGCCTGTTTGCGATGAGGCAGAGTGGAGGCAGCCGCAGTCGCAGCCGAGATGAGTTCAGGATCCAGTGACACCAGTGTCTCACTAAAAAACACAGTGCATAGGGGCTAGAATGTGTGGATATAGGGACCAGGACATCATATATCCTCCCAAGAATAGTGTGTAAAAGTAGTAACACGCTTTTAGACACAAACTAAATACTTTTTGGCCATTTCAGCATTGTTCAAGGTGGAGTCAGGGGCCTTCAATAGCTAGCAATATGCCCATTTATAGAGGCTAGTTTGTGTATTAATACTGGATTTTCTTTAGCGCACAGTCACAGTACATACAGGTAGCACATCGTGAGGACATATTCACTGATTTTGACATAAAGTGAAATTGACAACAAGCATTCTCCAGAATTGCTGACTGCACCTTGAATGTTGGGAAAAAGCAAGAAACAGAGAAACCTGCAGCCTAACAAGGCAACACATTCTGATGAATCTATTTCAAAACACCCCTCTCTCACCTCTGAGACGAAGCCTCTTCTGTAGCCTTCTGAAACATACTGATGGTGCTCTCCATAGCTGCTGGCTTTGCCTTGGGGGTAGCCTCAAAAGTGGGTTTCACTTTCAAGTTTTTGAGCTTCC
This sequence comes from Ammodytes marinus, assembly GCF_949987685.1. NCBI lineage: Eukaryota > Metazoa > Chordata > Actinopteri > Uranoscopiformes > Ammodytidae > Ammodytes > Ammodytes marinus. Next base: position 18,306,897 of record NC_137218.1, read on the forward strand.
TCTTATTTGTTACTTCCACCTTCATGGCTCCGAGAAGGTCAAGGAGACTTTCTTTCCCACTCTTAGGGGCTACAGTTTGTTTGACTTGTATTGGCGTTGCCGCAACAACCTCTTCAGTTTTAACATCCACCTGCTGCTGCTGCTCCTGCTGTTGTGTGGTGTCCTCCTCAGCTTTTTTTGTGACCAAAGCTGGAGATTCTTTCGGGTCAACCGATTCAACCGCATTTGTTTTCTCTTCTTGACTGGAGGCGGCAACGTCGGCAACATCCTTGGTTTTTTCACAGAGCTTGACTGAGCTTGTGCTGAGGGCTTTGACTCCACCTCCACTTGTAGCCCTGTGTTAAGAACAGAAACAGTGTTCAGTATCAGAGCTTGAATATTAAACAATACTATTACAATATTCAATATCAATTTAATACGTGGCAGGTATTATTAAAGTGGAGATTACAATCATATAATAACATTAGGCTACATAACAGCTTTTATGCAATATAATGTTACTGTGTATTAAATCACAGCAAAATACTCAGATCTGAACAGATGAATACACTAATGTTGTTTTGTGTATATCTTCTCCAACTAAAGCAGAAAATCAGCTTCTTTTTGTAATTTTGTCATCCAGTGAAATATTGTGCAGACATTCAAAGTATGGCTCTGTCAACACCATAGATAGTATATAAAACACACTGAATGGCATCTCTCTAGGTGGGCTACATAACAGCCTGTACTTGGTCGCTCTTTGCTTCAACACATGTTCCGTTCAGTCAAACTTACCTCAGAGCTGGAGCAGGAAACACACACGACTCACACACACTAACTGAAGCATTTCGAACAGTGTTCACAGTCCGGAATATTAATCTGTACATGATTGCTTTAAGCAATGTCCTTCCACCGCCTTCCACGCTCCTGACATTTGTCTCCGATGCTACAACATAAGGTCACCCCCGTAAACCGAAAACATTGGTTCCGGTCACCGGGTAGAATTAGAATACATGGGTAAAAGGATGCTACTCTTTTAGGGCAACTAACATTTAATTCAGTAATAATGTTAAACTATTCGTGGTTATTTTTTTGCACAATTTCCTTAATTGATTTGTATTAAGTTTGGATAAACAGCTTTTATGTGTACGCTGCTCAATTGAAGTCTCGCGATATTACAACCGGAACGTGACTCAAAATGGCGATGGACCAGAAGCGCTAATTCATGAACGGAGGTCCCAGCTGCAATCCGTGAAATAGTTAGTTATTTAGATCGAAAGATGGCTATTTGCATAGAAGAATTAGCCTTGCGAGATCATTTTTGTTGCAAATATCAACATTGACTGCGTTCACTCGTATAAGTTCCTGCTTAAACTCGGAAAAGGAGAGGGAAACTTCACACAGGTAAAAAAAACGTCAACGAGAAGCTAAGTTATTAGCATGTGAGCTAACAGACAGCAAATTAAGCTCACAGTAAGTTAATATTGAATAAATATGCGTGGTCGCTGAATGGCTTAAAATGAACACTGTTTTTTATTTCACCATGACGTTGCAGTTGAAGTTGCATTTGAATGGATATCCATTGGCTGCGGCTCAATGTGTTCTGTGCAGCTAGTGTCTTGTTATTCCGTCAAAGTGGTTCCCCGCTCTCTCTGCAGCTCAGTGTTTGTTTACTCTCATTAAGTGATACATACCTTTTAACAAGTAATAATCCCATCATGTTACACTGTTTTCAACAAGGAATCTGAATAGGATGTTTTCAGTATATTTTACACTGTATACAGAAACGGCTTACTGCTGTCCGTTTCTGTATGATGAAACTAAAGTACAGGTAGAACACTTGAAAATGTTCTCCTTCAAGTCGATATTTAATCGAGGCATTTACTTTACAAATACTTTCCTTCCGTCCATGCAGATTGGACCGTTTTAAATCTGCACATCTGGACACTTGACTTGTTATGCAAAACTTCCCTCAAGTGTCATATTGAAGTTACGCCACACATACAGTTAGTTATATTGTTCAAATATACCTTTGCCCCGTTAAAAAAGTAGACTATATGCTGTATATACTCTTAGCTGAACATCATATAACTATTTCAGGGCTGTCTATAATGTGTTATGATGGATTTATGTGACTTTTGAACCTATTGCTTGTCTATTACTGACAGTGAATCATTCCAATTTTTGTTGTTCAAAACTAAATTTAAAAACTTGTGTCTCTGGAATAAGTGCATTACATCTGTTGGAATCACATTCACTGTGTGCAGTGCACATTTGATATGAGAAGATATATTCACAGACCTGTGTGTACTCTGTTAGCCATGGCGGAGGAACGTCGGCAGAAGCATTGTTCGGTTGTCATGCCCACGGAGTCCATGAAGGCCATGGCAGAGTCTATGGGAGTGGGGCAGTTGCAGGAGGAAAGCTGTGTAGCTCTAAGTGAAGAAGTCAGCTACAGAATAAAAGAAATTGCTCAGGTACGTCACGCATGATTGAAACATATATGTATGTCATATCTGATATATGAGCTTTATAATTGAATTCTGTTTGGTCTCTTCTCTATCTCCTTTTAACATAGGATGCTCTCAAATTTATGCATCACGGGAAGAGACGTAAATTAACTACCAGTGACATAGACAATGCTCTCAAACTAAAAAATGTGGAGGTAAGGGAGAAATTTTACTTAAACTTAATGAATTCAATTAAACTACATGCTGGATGTTAGTTAAAGGAAAGCGTGAAGTTGGTCTTCTGCTCATGTTTTTATTTTCTCAATCTGCATCGATTCCGTCATAGCCCCTGTATGGGTTCCAGTCGCAAGAGTTCATCCCTTTTCGCTTTGCAAGTGGTGGCGGAAGAGAGCTTCATTTCTATGAGGAAAAGGAAGTGGACCTCAGTGACATAATCAACACGCCGCTCCCCAGAGTTCCACTAGATGTGTCGCTCAAAGGTACCCAGCTAATCAGTATTACGTGTCATTGTCCTCCAGAAAATTGTTTTGACTCTAAGCTTATACATAATGTTTGTTTGTTAATCCATAGCTCATTGGTTAAGCATTGAGGGGGTGCAGCCTTCTATCCCAGAAAATCCACCACCAGGTGAGTCCCTTTTCATCTCTTAAAACTCAGAAAAAAAGAATTTGGAGGAAAACTTATCTAAAACGTTTTTTTTTCAGCATCAAAAGAGCAACAAAAAGTTGAATCTACAGAGCCCCTTAAAGTCGCCAAGCCTGGTCAGGAGGAGGAAGGTACTATTCAAGGCAAGGGTCAGGGCGGAACGGCTGCTGATGGCAAAGGTCAGTATCTTGTGTTGAAAGGAAAATATCGTTTTCTCTATATTCTACTCTTGCCCCACTCCATCCCTTCCTTATCCTTTTATAATTATGTTTGTCTCCTTCATCCAATGTTTTATATCTTTCTCTTTCAGCAAAGGACAAGGGTCTAATAAGGTTAAAGCCGCGCAGCACTCACGAGCTGTCTGTGGAACAGCAGCTCTACTACAAGGAAATCACAGAAGCATGTGTTGGCTCCTGTGAAGCTAAGAGAGCTGTAAGTCTTGCTGGTCTGTTTGTATATAGATTTAATTTGATATTTTCCGAGTAATAACATGATGTACTTTTTCTCATTTTGTTTTGACAAGTCAAGAAATCACATAGTAGGTTACATTAATTAGCTATAAAGCAAATAATTGTTACAAATTCTGCTAAAAAGTTTTAATTTTGTTTTAACTTTTTTTGAAAAATATTTCCTTTTGTCTCATACAGGAAGCTTTACAGAGCATTGCCACAGATCCTGGACTGTATCAAATGCTTCCAAGATTCAGTACATTTATCTCTGAAGGAGTGAGCATCTTTTTAAACTTCCATCTAATGCTGTGAAACATCACTCACCTCATGTAACAATACTCAAGCATACCTCTGCTGAAATGACTGACGTTATGCTCTCCTTTGAAGGTTCGTGTTAATGTGGTGCAAAACAACTTGGCTCTTCTGATATATCTAATGCGGATGGTCAAAGCTCTGATGGACAACCCCACCCTGTATTTGGAGAAATACGTGAGTGAATAGCAAACAAAATGTCTAATTTCTTTAAAGGGTTTAATGTTAACAAATACTTTTTTTGTGATGTAATTTTTTTTTGTGTATTTGTAGCTGCACGAGCTCATCCCAGCTGTAGTGACGTGTATTGTAAGCAAGCAGCTGTGTTTGCGACCAGATGTGGACAACCACTGGGCTTTGCGAGACTTTGCTGCTCGTCTCATGGCCCAAAGTTGTAAAACGTTCAGTACTACAACCAACAACATCCAGTCCCGTATTACCAAGACTTTTACTAAGGTGGGTCTCTTGTTCATTTTGTTCCTACAATAATTGAGGTAGAGGCCAGTTTTGTTTAGTTCAGCAAAACATAAACATACATATTCCCAAGTTTTGCCATGAAATATTGTTAAAAACTTGTTCAAATAAAGTATTGTCCATAAATGTCTTCTTGAACTTCACTTTGACGCTGCTGTTTATAAGGCTTAAAATACTTAACCAGACCGACATGTTTCCTCAGAGTTGGCTGGACGACAAAACCCAGTGGACGACGCGTTACGGCTGCATCGCTGGACTTGCTGAACTAGGACCTGATGTGGGTGTGATTCTGTTTTCTTTGTTGTTTTTGTCCTTTTTTGCTCTTTTGGATCATCACCGACTTCCTTGTGTTTGTCGTCTGCAGGTGATTAAGACGTTGATCCTTCCTCGGCTTACTATAGAGGGTGCTCGCATCAAAGCCGTGATGGAGGGACCAGTGATCTCCAATATTGATAAGATAGGAGCTGACCATGTGCAAAGCCTCTTACTGGTAATAAATTAAGTAATTTCATTTATTATGCATTTTGAGTTTTCCAGTGTCACAAAGATTGTTCTCTTTTGAAGGTGGAGTCGCTGTTTCTGGAAAACACTTTTAGTCAAAATCACTTTTTTGTCAATTAACAATTCAAGTTGATAACCACTGACCCATTATCTCTGATCGGGTTTTATGTTTTCTAGAGCCAGCTAACGCAAAGAAAGGCAGACTATGTCAAACTCGCTTCATAGTAAAACCCTCAGTCCTTGTGTTCATACATACCAAATATGTATTGTTTTTGTAGAAACACTGTGCAAGTGTTATTGCTAAGATCCGACCTCAACCTGACAATTTGGAGCAATATCGGACTGACTATGGCTACCTCGGACCCATGCTGTGCTCCCATGTAATGAAGGCCAGGACTCAAGCAGCATTGCAAGCTCAACAAGTCAACAGAACCACATTAACAATCACCCAGGTACAGTACAACCTGATGAAAATATAACTGATGTATAAATGCCATTCAAAATGTATCTCTTATGTATCATTTAGACGTCACTCTTACAGTCCAGAGGTAAACACTGCAGGATGACATGTAGGTGAACAAGCTGTGTAATAATGATCAATGACTCTTGTCCCTGCAGCCTCGTCCCACCCTCACAGTCTCACAAAGTGGGTTAAGTGGGTCGGGAGGGCCTCGCACTCCCAGCATCATTAAGGTTCCAAGCTCCCTCACCCTGATGTCCCCTCGACCAGGGACCCCATCACAGCCGTCTCCCCCGGCAACAAAGTACATCGTTATGTCAACCAGTGCAGGCTCATCATCCACTCAGCAGGTACTTTACATTTTTCATTTTACTACTCATCATCGCGTTGCTCCACAGTGTCACCGCTAAAGGATATCCCTATTGGGCAACTTCACGTATCTAAATAAGATAAGATGATAGGATTTTATTTTTCATCTTAATAAAGCAGCTATAATAATACATAATCATTGATGACATTTTAAGGACTAATCTAATCTTGTAATTACAATATGAAAATAACAAATAAATAGTTATTTTTTTCAAACATTTCTATTATTCATTTTAAAAGATACATTTTATATTTGAGTAAAACTTCACAGATCTCAAATTGAACTTTTATGGAGTTCTCACAAACCCTTAAAAATAAAATCCACAAGTCCTTGCATTTATGTTTTAACATCTGCCTTTTTGTCTCTAGGTTATCACCATCAGCTCTTCTCAGTCTGCCTCACCAGTCACTAGCACTGTCCCCAGCGCCACTTCCACCTTGCAGCCTTTGGTCAAACTGGAGTCTGGCAGTGGACCTGGACTCACAGGTTCCCGACCAATGCAGAAATACATAGTGGTGTCTTTGCCCTCGTCTGCCTCGTCCTCTTTGGAGAACAAGAGCTCTGTGCTACCAACCTCATTTTCCTCCACCCAACTAGAATCGGGGATAAAGCTAGACCGCTCTGAATCTCCTGCAGCGAACACACAGTCGCCACACTGAGACTTTGTATAGCTAGTGGATGATTTTTTTTTACCATGTTGGTGCAGCTGAACACACAAGGAGGTTTGTTTGGGCTGAACTAAAAAGGGGGTAAACTCTGAAGTGGTATGAAGGGGAGGATCTGAACTCTTGACTGATAAAGAGCAAATGTGACCAGACAATGTAAATATGTTAATGCCCAATGAAAACTGAGGTCCATCTGTGAGATTTGCTATGTTTCAGCTTATATTCTAATTGATTTCATGTTCTTTTTTACTCAAAAAATAAATCAGATTTTGTATGAAAATTCTTTATCTGAATGTGGTGTTTTTTATATTTCTTTATCATTTTAAAGGGAAAGAAAAGTATTATTCTGTACCACATGCTAATTAAAACTGCACGAGTGATGTAAAAGCCACAACAATTGTGAATAAAAACACAATTACTAACTTCCTGAATGTAGTGGAAGAAATACCCATAACATTTACTTTCGACAATTATTCAAAGCAGTAGGCTACTATAGTGTACAAGTCCTGAATGCAAGAGTTTACTGAAGGAAACATATAAAGTAGGCCTACTGTCATAAGTTTCAATTATTGTGTGTACGGAGAGGACTTGTGAATTCAAAGTAACAATTAAATTACTCTTTCACTCTCAATACAATTCTACACAACAAATACTGCTACCCCTGAACATTGTGGTCAGAAACGGAAGTATGCGACTCGAGTTCCAAAATGTATCACGTGCTGTTCTAGTCTCCTCTTTTAAAATAGGTCCATGCTGCTCAGTCCTTATAATGGGCTAGTACTTCCGTTTGTAAGTCTTTAACACAATGCATACGGTTAAATCAATATCAGGGCAATAGTGTAATATATTTACACACTTGCAGGTTGTAATTGAATTATCTTTTATTTTGAAGACTTAATTTCAGTACATTGTGACAACACCGGAACCACTTCTAGTCTTCGTCTTCAGCACGGTTCTGATTTGTAGTCATTTTACGTGGATGTGGATGGAACAGAAGGCAGGCAGTGTTCATTGTGTAGTACTGTCGTAGGTAGGTGAAACCCTGTTTCTGTTGCTGCCGTAGACATGAATTTCAAAATACGGGCTGGAAAAAGAGAAGACTGCAAGGAAATATCGAGAATGATATTGGTGAGTTGTTGCAATGAACCTGCCTGGCTGCCCTCCAAACATGGTGATCTGCTTTACAAAGCGGAATGTTATACACACTTGACCTTAATGTTGTTTGTTGATAGATTGTTACAAGTGTATCCTGTATTGATTGATAGGCCTACTTTTGTAAAATATCATAACGTTATATTTTTTCTCAGGAGCTGGCGGTTTATGAAAAAATGCCCGACCAAGTGAAGATATCTCATGAAGGTACTTTCTGCACTCCATAAGCGAAAGAAAAGCAAATTGCAAGAATTAAAAATAAAGAGTTGCCTTTATAATTCCAATGTGTATTAGTTGTATGACTTGGCATCAGGCAGTGTGAACAATACCCAAGTGTCCCAGAAAGTCATAGCCTACTAAAAAGTTAACATGCACATAAACAGCTAACTAGGCTATATAATAGGTTGACGCCATTAATAAAGCTGACCATGATTAACCTGTGTTTCCTGCTGCTGTGGCAAAGGTCTGTTTGCACCAGGGCCACCACAGAGATGGAGCTGGATGTGCATGATTGGGACTCTCTGAAGCATGCAATGTTCAGTCAGTGTGAGATGAGTTATTATATAGCAGACTTTACTTTGCAGGTAAATAATCAAATGAGTGCCCTTAACTGTGACTGGAAGAAGATCACGGTCAGTTTTAATAAGAGGAGTGTGACTTCAGCTGGGTTGATTCTTCTTTAGGAGAGGGTCAGATCACCTTTTGATAAAATGTTTAAAAGTGTGATTTTGTGAGTGAGCAGGTGCAATGTCAGTTTTCTCCCAGCTCTTTTCTTTACAATTTGTCATACCTTGTTTACTTAACTCAATTCCCAACCTCAGGGTTTAACCACACTAACCACATTTAAGCTAAATTTAAGCCTCTCCTCGATCTGCGAGCTGCAGTCAGGGCTTACTCACACGACAGAGCAATGTTCTCACACGACAATTGTTGGCATCTCGTTATCTACCAGCACACATGTATGCCACACACGGATGGAATAGCCTACTTATGCACGAATAACGTGGTAGACATTTCTGCTGACTGAAGAAAATACTATATCAACAAGTGGTGGTCGTGTAGTACAATATACTTTAGATAGTAGATTGCAAGCCGATGCAGTTTTAAAACATTCACTACGTGATGAATTGTTTCGCGTTCAACATGTTTACAAGTAATCAGATCATTCAGGAATATAAAAAAATCTGATTTAGACCTTTTTGTTTTTGTATCCACAGCTGGATTAATATCAGTCTTGTACCACCTGTTGCCTGCCAATGCATTTTTAGATTTCAACTGTTATACTTTAAATAAGTTCAAATTGACAAAGTATTTATGTTTTTGATGTGTCTCTTGAGTGCTGCTTAATACTAATATTACCTCCTTTTGCAAAGATGAAATCTTTCTATTTGGTTAAACGATCTGTCTTGTTTTAATGAAGAGCTCGAGCGTGATGGTTTCAGCCAGAATCCTTTCTTTGAATGCCTCGTTGCAGAAGTACCAGAGGAGCATAAATCTAAAGAAGGTAACGTGTTCATCAAGGCCTTTTAGATACGATTTCTAAAAATGAAGGGGGACTACCAAAGTGCCACTTTAACCAGGCCCCACTGATCCAAACAGGCTTAAAGTCAATTCACCATTTTCTAATGCACGACAGTACTACTTATTCATCTGTATTTGTCGTGATTTGTATTCTTTTGGTGCTCTTTCTGCCTGTCCCTTTGATTGCTTGTTGTCCACACAGGATTCACAATTGTCGGATACGCCCTTTACTTTTACACGTACAGCACATGGAAGGGGCCAACAGTGTTTTTGGAGGACCTGTATGTGATGCCAGAATTCAGAGGTAAATACTGTATGTGTTGAGAATGTATTGTATCTATGAATTGTATGTACCTTTTTTTATTGCCTCTATTTGTATGTAAACATATTTTCCCTTGACAGGAAATGGCCTTGGCAAGGGTTTACTGAGCAAAGTGGCTGAGGTGAGAATGATCTGTTTGTTGACCACCAGAGCTTTGTTTTCCAAGATATAATGTAGCCTATGTTTAATATAATTTGTGGAAGTGTTGGAATCTTCGAGATAAAAAAATAAAAAGATGGCAGATATAGGCCTACACAGTTTGAATGTATTGTTGATCTTTGTGAGAGACCAGCTGATGAAGAAGAGAGAGAGTGTGATTTAAGAGTAATTGCTTTGCTCAGGTGGGGAAGGAGAAGCAGTGTGTGCGGCTGCAGCTGTCCGTGTTGGACTGGAATACTCCCTCTCGAGACTTCTATGCTGCTAAAGGAGCTCAGGACCTCACCGCCAGTGAAGGCTGGCACTTTATACGATTTGATGGACAAAGCCTGGACAATTTAGCAAACGAGGCACCCAAAGATTAGAAGTTTGGAAAATGTAATCTTGTTGTGAAATAAATGTTTTTTCGATTTTTTTTAAAATATAGGCTATATGAAATAATTGGAAAAAAAATCTTTCAAATCAGGGGACTTTTTCTCACATTTTGAACAGTGTCATAATACATTATTTTCATAAAACGGCACTAATAAACCTTGTTCCAGTTTTGAATCATTAGTTCTACCTTCACTGCAGTGATGGCTTGTGGTGCATACCTACTTTTTGGGAACATGAGTACTGGTAGGATTTTTTTTAAATAAATGATAGTCAAATTGCTCAAAAGGTCTTAAATTCATTGGTATTCTCTTGGTTTGGTGCAATCTGTCATATTTATTTATGTATAAAATGTAAAAACAAAATGTACAGGAATACATGCAGAATCCCCCAGAAGAAAAACAATGTGACATTACATTTAAAATATGCACACGCCAGAGATGCACTGCAAATGCTGTTTTCATTGGTTTCAACGGTGTTCCTCAAGTGTTCTGGTTAAGAGGTGAGTGTAAAAAAATTAATCATTGGGTCAAGGCATCAGACATCAATGGTTTCAGTTGCTAAAATGACAAATTTCCTTCATGATTTATGCACAAATCCAAAAGTCACAATATTAGATGTACATGGAGTGCCAGGATTATTGAGCATATAAAGTACAGCCACAAGACATTGTGTTTTCATGGATGGGGTAAACTTTCATCTTTTCAACCAGCAGTTTGAGGATACATAGGTATAACAAATGATTACATAAACATTTTCTTAAACAAACTGCATAAACCAGAACTTTTAAAGTAATCTAATGATTAAATATGTCTGATTATCATGTAATCTTAGTCAGATTTGAGTTAAAGAAAGTCATAAGAAAGATTAACCTTTTAATTTTAGATTTAAAACAATGTTGTCAAAGTAGTGCATCCCTCAAAGCCAGAGGATCAGATTTTTCATGGCATATTAATATGCTCATGTTGTATTTTTGCAATCAGTACAATAAAGTAAAGGCAAAGTAATACACTGAAAATATTTGTCTGGATAGAAATGGTCCCTATATTGGGATTGCCACCAAATTCTGGACTCGTTAAATGTGAGCATGCAATTTTATTTGTAAGCATGCAATATGTTCAATGTAATCTTCAGACTAATTATAAATGATAGCAGTGATCACCAATCCTTACACTGCTACCAATCCTTACATTTCTACTGTTGTGGTTTTCACTGTGGTGTCTCTTAAGCCCAGAGCAGGTATACAGTATGCTGGAATGGTGACAAGAATGTCACAGTACATAAACATTACAAAGTAATGTACAGCAGTTAGGCCTAACACAAAAAGCTTCACATTGGATGAAGCCAATAAATCCCCAAATCAAATCAGCTATTATTCTACAAATACTATGCAGGGATTTGGAGCCTTTAGATGTTTTCCACTGTGAATGCTGCCTTCTCACAGTGCATAAAGAATAATAAACTGACTCCAGCCCAGCTGGCTTTCCCTCCCACAAAATCCGCTCTCAGACATACGCATTTCTTCCATAGTTGCTTGGGGCAGTCTGAGACGGTGCCACAGTTGACAGCACATATCCTCTGGCATGTGGTTGGTGTGGATATTGCCTGAAACACATAAAAAAGTTTGTGTTCAGTCAGGAGAACATGCTCATGTTCCACTACACCAAGTGAATTAATGTCAAATGTGTTAGCAGCAGACACTTACATTTTTTCACTGTCCGTTTGGAGCTTGCATGCACACAACAGGCAAGCACCTCCACACATGGAAAGTACGGCTGAAGACCAGCCGATGTACAAGCCCTCCCCAATCTCATACCTGTAATACAATTAAACAATAGTTCACAACAGGCTGTGGAATGTGCTCATTATACCACAGTTAAAGGGCGTTGTTCGGCCCTTTAACTGTGGTACAACCTCACATTGTGCCAATTTGCTATTTCCCCGCTTCTTTAAATTAATGCAGAAAGTTATGACTTACTTAGTCCCTGGATAAAACTGGTCAAAGAACTCCCGTGTGATGTTGGCTGCATACCAAGATATAGCGATCATGGTGCAAATCCCTGAAAGAAACCATGTTTACTTTAGACAAGGGGTATGTTCCTTCTCAGTGCAAACAGTGCAGGAAGACAACAGATAACATGAACAAGATCTAAACCAGCGACTGGAATAAAGCTTTTAGACAGTAAACTGATAACCACGTTGGAGGGGAAAACTGATTGTCCTTATGGGGTCATCCAATATCATAAGATGATTTATGAGGTATTATGAATGCAAAGATACCTGCAAACAGTTGCATACATGGGCTTGTTTCAAGTGACTTCCCCTTTACAACCACCCTGTAAGTTCTTAAAGGGGCTACAAGGAACTTTTAAATATTTCTGAAACAGTCTAGTTTTTCCTCTGATGATCATACATTACATGTAACTGCTAACGAGACCATCAGTGCAAAGAATTCTAATTTCATATAGTTTTTCTTAATGCCTTTGTCATGGGTACTCACCCAGGAACAACAGCTGGCAAAGTTAAAACACTACCACTTTTGTCCAAAGGGAGTGCAAGAATGAACACATTTAAAATATATATATATATATGTATAGTCGGAGCATTTATTTAATTCTGCTCAATTTGACCTATTCCAAATAGTCCAAATACCTTTGGCTTTTGTGCATCAGATGGTTTGTTATCGTATTGACAGCCGTTTGAACTGCTGACCCATTTTCTGATAGCTTGTCTTCTGTACACAGAGAATAGTACTCTCTGTGTACAAAAGAAAACCTATCAGAAAGGTAAACAATGTCCGGTACTCTCAGAGTACCAGACATGGTTTACCTTTCTGGCTCTTTTGTGTTAAGAGGAGGTTAGGCTCTTAATCTTAAATCAATTCCTTGTAACTCTTAATACAGAGACTGTATCTCCTATAAACAAGCCTTATCAACAAGCCTCCAACAAGGCACTGGATATTTTCCAAAGTCATTATAAAGTATTATAAGCGCAGGGACCTTTCTTCATTGAGCATGACACATTTGAAGAAACCTCTGACCAAAGACCAGTATGCTTCTCTTTTTGATATATCCATTCCATCCATCACCAAGTCATTACCCTGAAGTAAAAAGAACACTCCTCCGATTGCGGCGATCCTTCCCTTCAGGACGTAATTTTCTCCTCCTATTTTGGAGCACTGCATTCCTACGAGGGTCGCCACGATCCCAAACGTTCCAAACACAATGGCAGCGATCATGAGTGCCCGGGAGGCCTGGATGTACCCTGTGTGCAAAGATGCAGAAATATGCCTATCTTTATTTCTTAAAACATATTCAATGTACACGTAAACAAATGTAATTGCAGTATAAGCATTTAAACATAGTCTGCATCACATTTACTTATTGTGTTAAAAACATTTAACAGAGATACATTCAGCTTCAAAACAAGTCCAGACCTTGGTTCGATGCAGGTGTGAGCCCCCTAGAGAATCACTAATAGTAAACCTGGTTCAAACGTATTATGACATGGTGAGATGGACTACCACAGGCCAGGTCCACCAAGTTGAATACTTTTTGTATTTCTCTCAGTTGAAGTGGAAAGATTTGAGCCGCAATATTTTCTTCAATCCATCCCAAATAGCCAGCAGATAAAATAAAGCCATGATTGTAGATACCTCCTTAGTGTTAGTGAGAACATTCCCTGTTATCAGAAGGAGAGTCCACACTCCACAGGTTTGATTTGTGACACACCCACCATTAACAAAAACAACAAAACAGAGATGTGTATGTGTGAACTGGAGAGTTTCGGCCTGAGGTGAAACAAGGGCCTGACAGAAACTTCTCCTCAGGGCACAAGACTATAGGTGTGATTCACGCCTTACACAGCCCTTTTCTAGTGAAAACCTTGGGTAAATGTTTACATTTCTGTATATCTTAACTTAAGTATTTAGCAGGCTCCAGTACATTGGTATATTGTGGATAAATTCGTTCATAGAAATACGTTTAAAAATTGTTTCTATTCAGAGTATTGTTTGTCTGGGTTCACTGTGGTTGTTCTTGTTTATCCTTCCACATATCACCATATCTTATATTGCCCCTAATTACAACAGCTTTTAGCCAGTACAGTAGAAGTTCCTGATAGGCTTTAAAAGGTACAGTAAGATCGATATCTAGATCACGCAGCCCAATTCAATGTGCATCTCTTAGGTTCCAACAGTTTTATTCTAAACCAACGATATCACTCCTGGAAGTGAACTTAAACTTTTTCTTTGTAAAGTGGTCCTTTAAAAAAGCTATCTTTCTGCTATACCGAGTTGTTCAAAAATTAAAGTCTGTCTTGTTTTCTAAGTCACAGTGGTTAGGATTCCTTTAACCGTCAGATTTGTACTGAAGCCGGAGAAGAAGTCCATAACCCGTAAAAAAAACTATTTTTGTCTTGGCCACATACCACTTAGTGCGAGCAATGATGGAAAATCCCGACAGTTGTGAACCCCAGTAGAGTCAGTTGCACAGGACATCCATAGGTTTTCATAGATGGTTGATGTGGTTATAACGTTACCGTCCACGCTGGAGACCTTCCAGTATCGATTTGGAAGGGCGACCCCAACCATTAGCCAGCCCAGAAAGCCCAGGAAGAAGGCCATCGCTTCCACTATCGCATTCATATTTCCCTGTGTTGTCCGTCTGACCCGTGTAGAGTTATCCAGAGAGAGAACCACTTTATTACAAATGTTGACTGTCCAAGCTATCTTCTTGCACCAGCGTGTGGATTTGTCGGCCCCAAAGTCTCTGTGTGTCAGACCAGCTCCCAACAACCCCCAGAGCTAAGATGCTATACAGAAAAGTACAGATCAATGATTAATTCCAAATAGCCACTTATGATTTCTCCTATTATTCCCAACTCTTTTGAACCCATTCAAAGACTCCAAATATTTACCAAACTTAGCGGACAACAGAGAGGCGAAATCCCAACTTCAAACATGATCGCCAACATCTATAGACTTAAAGCTATTTGTCACCTTTTGACGTTGACTTCGAACACTGTGTCAATAAAATCAACCCGTTATTGATGGGCTTCAAGTCGGATCGTGGCTCATCACTTCGCAGTTTTTGCAAGGGATCATGGGAGAGTTTGCAAGCAGTGACGGTTGAGGGTGCATCACCACATGCCAACGCTAAGATGAGTGGGCTGCTGACCTTCAGATAACCATGTTTGTTTGTTTGACAACTCAGCCCAAAAGGCCCATCTTTGTTGGTTCAACAAATGTAGCGCTGTTCGCTATCAGGCCTTTATCAACCACGCAGTTAAGGGCCACCGCAGCCCTTTTGTTCACACGTGAAAGAAACATTTCACTTAATATTTCATTCTATTCCAAATGATTTACACCTAAACACTAAGAACTGCTCCTCTGAGGATGCCTTCAGCCACAACACTGCACACAGTTCTCTCACACCTGGACAATAGCAACACTTACACCATAATCCTGTACATTGACTTCAGTTCAGCGTTCAATACAGTCATCCTTGTCTGGGAACACCACTAGGATGGTGAATCGGGCCCAGCAGAGACTGTTCTTTCTGAGGAAACTTATGTGAACATCACAAGTATCCTAAAAATATTTGTGTGATTACTGATTGAGACTGCCCTGACTTTCTGTATCACCACCTTCCAATGTACCAGATACTTTGACACTTTTACAGTTGTTCTGATTTACTTTTTACAGCGCTGTATGTCACTGTCAGAATTGCACTGCCCTGGAGAAACGCTATCTCATTCCGCACTGTACAGTCAATTTGGACTTCACTTTACTGCTTATTAAATACAGTATGCAAATACCACATATGCACTGGCAGTGTCTCAGTAAGGCCCAACATTCTGCATTGTATTTATTAAAAATTTTACAAATACAGATTCAGTTTAAAAAAGGGCATGTACAATTTAACTGTGATCTTAGAGCAATGTAATAATGTTACAGTAGTGGGATATGAGGTTATTACTTTTTATTGAGAAAATGTACACCTAATAATATAACATTATTCAGTATCACATTTGTCTTTAGAAATGTACATTAAATGGATTTGAACTCCTCATACAACTTTATCAAGAATAAACAGACTTTACCAGTGTACTGGATTGCACCCCTGCTGCTTTTTGTCACTTGTGGCTTACATCAATGGCATTGAATTACATTTATATAAGTAAAATGTTGTTATTTTTTATAGGAAATGGCTGATTCTGTATGAATAGTGCATTATAATTATTACTAAGAGAAAAAGTAAATGCCTCAATCATTTAAAGGCTGTAAATCCGTATTTCACTCAGTATGACATTGTAGATTAGAAAATGCATGGTCAGCTAATAGATAAAGCTGAATCATCAGGAAAAAAATAAGCATAAATGATAATGTGAAAAATATTCAAAGGAGCCCAAGCAAATTGTTATTATTTGCCAGTAAAAGTAAAATTTTTAACCACAATTAAATGCATTGAGCTAATAGATTTCTAACCACAGTTAGTGACTTTCTGGGATCTTTCAATGTGCACCTTCATGATTATATATAAGCTATAAGGCAATAACTAATTCTACTTTTACTTACCTGGGAGAGCAAAAAGGGATGGAAAGTCACGACAGTTGTAGATCCCTGTTGAATCACTTGCACAAGACATCCAGAGGTTCTCATAAATTGTGGAGGTTGTAATCACGCTGCCTTCTGTTGTGGATTCTTTCCAATACTGATCTTGTAGTGATATGGAAATCGATATCCAGCCAACAAAACCTAGGAAAAGTGCTGTAACCTCGATGATCTCCTTCATCATGAAAGTTATTTTCTATTAATAATTAGCATAGATATTGCCTCTCTGCGAGGAGCTCTATTCGCAGCATCTGTATCTCATAAACATTTTGGGAGTGTGAGAACTGACTCAGGACTGTTTTTTATCATGCCCTCAAACCTGGACTAATTGTAACATTGATCTGTCAGCTGTAGCCACATTATAACTTTGCTATTCCCGCCCAAAACATTGATGACATTTTACGTGCCTGGCACGTTACCATAGAAATGTAGGTATACAATGGGTTTTTTCCTCTCTCTCTCTCTCTCTCTCTCTCTCTTTCTCCCTCTCCTTTGATTGGCACTGGAGGTTAAGATAATGTCTTGTAAAACAGTTATCACAGCTTTGTAATCACCAGCCAAGAGTTTAATAGACTAGGATCACTTGGCCCTGATTAATTGTTTTGAAGCTTTTTTAGTAATTTACATTCACTTTGTGGAAATCTTTTATTTTTTTAATTGTTTGATTGCTCACATTATCTTGTCCTCCTGCTTGTCAATTGGAATTGGTAGCTTGTGATTTTAGGGAGGTCATTTCAAGTTCCATAAGCAAATATTAATACTGAATCGAGGGCAGAGCAAGCACTGAATGCTGGATAAGGTAGGTGATTTATTGATGGCAGAAAGTCTCTATTTTAGTACTGGTTAAGCATTAACGAGTCTGCTGCAGGACAAAAGATGGGTTGAAGTTCTTGCTCTTTGTAATTGCTTTTTTCTTTTTTTTTTTGCTGTGGAGCAAGCATATACATTCAACACTGCTTGACTGTCTAGTTCTTTTGAAATGTTGTGTTGACAAAGTACAGAGCTGTCACCTGAAGGAAGTTGGCAAAAGACCAGATTTATGATGAATTGCTTGTCTTTATACGTACATTAAGTATATGGAGATGTGCAAAAAAAATTAAATAATTTAGAAGCACTGGTGTTCACACCTGTACTGTGCTGCAAACGTTTCCCCTAAACTTCTCTGGTAAAAAAACAAAACAAGAATCTTTATCCTTTCTTTAAGTCAAGAAATTCCTTGTTCATGAGAAAATGAACACTCACCATTAACAGTCAGTATCTTATCAAATGTAATTTCTCATTTGATGACTCACTAATCATAAGCGGAGTTCAAAGTACTATCATACACTTACAGTATTGAATAGTGCCTAAGGCTTAAACTCATAATCTTATGTGTGTTAATATTTTATTTCCCTGCCCTTCCCTTTCAGTCGACTGACATATTTATTCAGTTGTGTCCGCGTTGACCTCGCTTAAAGGGAGAGTTCACTTTAAAAAGGGTATTTTTTCTCCCCCTGGTTCCTCTGACACCAGCTGTGACCTAGATGTCAGCACTGACACTAAGGTCACGTCAACTTCTTAACAAAGAGCAAATGTTTCAATCCCAAAAATTTCAATTTTTTGAGTAAACTTTTAAAGCTATAGTGCGTAACTTCGGTCAACCCCCATGAGGTATTCTGAGTAATTACTTTGCCCCTGATATCCAGATTGTCCAATCACAGTGCAGCATATCGCAGTGTTGGGAATAACGCCGTTCTTTTTTCAGTAACGGGGTAATCTAACTAATTACTTTTTCCGTCATTACAACGCCGTTATCGTTACTGAACGTTAAATGCGGTGCGTTACTATGAATTGATTGAATAAACTATGTAATCCGAACGCACCCCTGGCTCCATACTACACAAACTGCTAGTGAGGAGACCGGTGTGTTTTAAGTTGTGTTTTATTCATTGTGGATGACATTATAACTGTCAGTTAGCGCCATCACGTCAGTCAGCCGGAGCGCCTGTTTCTTTTTCTTTCTCTCTCTGTTGTGTGAGCGTGCACGTTGCCGCAGTAACCACCTATCAATCCACGGTTGAAACGTGCTTTCCCTGAGTTTGTTTGCATCGCTCTTGTGAGTTAGTGCATGGAGTTTCCCGATCTCTATAAATTATAATTTATGCACGTTATTAAACGGCCGCGATTCGCCGGTTGCAACAGTTGTTTTGCGTGTCATCACAAGCCAAATATTGCTATTGTACTTTTCCTGGGAATGGGATCTGTATGCTGCTGTGCATGTTAAAGAAGGAAATAAACATAGGATAAATCCTTACTCCTCCTCTCATCGTCTCATGCTTCATAGTCTGACGTTTTTGGCCTTAAGTGGTGTTTTAGCCGGAACCCCTGAAGTGAATCCAGTGATATAGCAGATCAACACGGTAGGCTATATTCAGCAGTTTCCTCTACTACTTTTGTTGAGAACAAAATACTTGAAGTGCAGGATAAACCTCTTGCTGTCTCTTGATGTGCAATAAATATTGAAGGTTATGTAGCCTACAAGTAGGCCTACCTGTGTTCTACTCATTTCAACTGACTTGTGAAAAATCCAAATTTGTTGACATAGGCTATAGCAACTTTTTTTTTACAGTAGGCTAACGCAAATAGTTACTTCTACTATAAAGTAATTCAGTTACTAACTCAGTTACTTTTTGGAACAAGTAGTGCGTAACTATAACTAATTACTTTTTAAAGTAACGTTCCCAACACTGAGCATATGACTCTGATAGAATTCGTAGACTTTCTTGGCGACGCTTCATTGAATCCTTTGTTTCTTACTTTTCTGGCTTTTTTTGTTGACTTATTGGTACTGTACAAGGGTTCAAACGCTGTGCATTGAGCACTTGTTTTAGTGACATTCTTTACCCGGAGAGGTTGGAAGGAGTTTTATTCATTTTCCCCTGACCAAAACTTAAGTCAAACCCTGAGAAATGTAGGATTTTTATAAAGTTAACTTATGTGGACATCCTCATACCCAATTGAACCACACAAAAATCGACAGGCACAGCTTTGTCTGCTCCAAGGTAAATTATTACTTTTAGTAACTATAAAGTGTGATAATGCTTTTTTTAGCAGATGTTAGCTGGTTAAAGGTTCAGTAAGCAGAATTGTCAGTTTAGCTAACTTCCTGTCAGTTACTGCAGTTAGCAGTCCCCTCCCTCGTCCCCACGTCACCACATTAATGCACTGCGGCCTTCAAGCAGCGAGTGATCTAGCATCATCTCAGATCCATAAGTGTGATAAAACATGATAAAAACCATCAAAACAGACATTGGGAAGGATTTTTACCTGCTCCGCCATTGTAGGCGCATATACATTCACCCATCTGTCGCTCTGCACGTCACGTGCACCGTCAGTGAGACGGGTTCCGGTTTGTAGCGTTTTCTCTTCTGATTAGTTATTAGTAATGCGATCCCCGAAAAGTTTATTTGCCGATTACATGCAGAATGAGTGACTGAGAGATCGGCTTTATAAAACGTGCACACTATATAAGTGATCACTATACGAATAAAGAGCAATTTAACACTTATATTAAAGGTGCTGTTTAAGCGGAATGGTTCTTTTAGCTAACTTCCTGTCAGTTACTGCAGTTAGCAGTCATTGGGAAGGATTTTTACCTGCTCCGCCATTGTAGGCGCACACACATTCACCCATCTGTTGCTCTGGCGTGCACCGGCAGTGAGACCATGGAGTGTATAGTATATATGAGTGAGACGAGTGTCGGTTTGTAGCAATCTCTCTTCTGATTGGATAAACATTTCGGGATACTACAATAAGTTTATTTGCCGATTACATGCAAAGCAGCTGACTGAGAGATCGGCTTTATGAAACGCGCACATTATGTAAGTGATCACTGTATGAATAAAGAGCGATTTTACACTTATATTAACATAAATAAACCGCTTACTTCACCTTTAACACAAATAAATCGCTTACTTCACCTTTAACCTAAATTACCATTAGCTCCGCCAGCTAAGCTAATGTGGCTACGGTCTGGATAAACAGCTCCAGGTTTAAACGGTTGCAACGTTGATGAAGTAAGAATTCATGTTAAATTTGACATTTGTGATCCAGCCAGCATGTTAACGTTAAGATTGTACTGTCATGCTCCTGCAAACAAAGTGGATTGAGTAATCTTGATGTGACCACTATCAGGTAATGCGGTGGATATTATTTTGTTGCTGAGTTAGTTCGATATTCTGATTATACCCTTCAAATGCAGATTGTAAACCCTTCTGTCTGAAATTGCGTTTTAGTTTTTCCAAAAATGTGGCAAATTCTCTCCAGGGAGAAGAAGTTCAGGTTTTTCTTAGCAGTAGAATCAACCACTGAAACATTTTGTGGTTGCTTAATAGGTTCCTGCGCCAGTCTCTTTTCTTGCTTTTTGAGTTTGATTGTGTGTCAGGCAGAGACAGAGAACACACACATTTTAGCCAAGCACAGAAACACATGGCTGTTCTTGAACACTGCGCTACATGTCAGCGACAATAACCGCAGCAGTCAGACAGAACATGATGCCGATCAGTAAATTAATCTTCCTTATCCATTAAAATTACTTTTATCATTTAAAATGTAACCGGGTGGTACAGTTAACATCTTTATGAATATAACACTTTCAGTTGCAGTACTTGGGAATGGAATTGCGGGTGGTTTGCAATGGGTAGTGTGGCCGTCTGGTCACAGGGTGGCAGTATTGAGTCTTACTATATAGTGCTGCGCCCAATGCATCCTGGTCCCTTCTTCCGTTGTTTACCTCTGGACAGCGTTGGTCTTTTCCGTGAAGACGAGGTATCTCCATTGTTTGCGTTTATAGAGTGGCTTATGGACATATGCTGCCGGTTGTTGCTGTATGGAACAGTTTTATAGCGATACCAAGATAACGACTCAAGAAATAAGTCCGCTGGAAACTTCGGGAAGGGCTTGTCTTAGTTCAAGTTGCTGAAATTCATGCCACTGCCGTATTTTATAGGCTAGTATTTTATAAGCTAGTCTTTAGCTGTATTTTTCTATTGAAGCCTTTTTCTATATTAGTATTTACTTTATTCATTTCTTTTATGATTCGGTCTCCTTGTGTTAAATTGAAGTGCAACTGTTGAGCACTGAAGAATAAATAAAGTATTTTAAATTGAATCATTACACTCTTGTCACCATAATTGAAATGTGTTCTATAATAAATTAATGCTACAAAAACCCGAATTCATTGTGTCCTGTGTGGCAACCAATTCCACGGGCTACATAATTTGGTACCAGGAGTGGGGTGTAGCAAGAACAAATCTATTTTTTTAATTGGCAACAGAGTGATTTAGTTTTAGTTTTAGTTTAGAAAATACGGTAGTGGTGAAGATTCCAGGGGCCTCATTTATCAACAGTGCGTAGAAAAGGTTCTAAATTCACTCTTACGAATGAAATTTAGTATGTGCTTAAGTACAAAAAAATCGGTATTTATCAAACGTGCGCTGGCCTATCGTACGCACACCAGTAAGTCATCAATCTTGATAAATCCCACATGTTCTTAAGTGTCATGCTCGTTCACGCTCAGCCCATTTGCATTCAGAAACGCCTCCAATTAACCATATATGGTCACAACACATCCCTTTATCAACCATCTGAATGTGTTTTACCCCTCTCCGCCACAATGGTAAAGAGCCGAGGGTAACGAAAAGAAACTTCTCCAACACAGAAATGGAAACCCTTGTAAACGAGGTTGAATCGAAGCAAAACATATTTTGTTGGCGCACTTAGTGCAGGCATTAAAACAAAAGAAAGCTTGCTGCATGGGAAAATGTGATATTTTCGAGCAAGTTGTAAGGCAACGGCATTGTTTGCCGCGATCTGACAACTTTACGTGCAGTCATTCATAAACTCTTTCAATAAAAAAGAGATGAAGATAAGCTCCTAACAACAATAGAGTTAGCCTACTAAGTGAAATGAGTGATTGGCGAGTCTGGCGAGTCACCGCGGCTCGTCCAGCTCACAGCTGAGTGCTGAGACGCACAGATAGGCCTTTCACACCAAAATGAACCAAGAGTCAGTTCCAGGCTGGTGTTGGGGTCAGTTCAAAACTGGTTACAGCCTTATCCCAGTTATGAACCGGTTGGTTTCACATCGACCGGAGACAGCCATGGAGAGCAACGTCATGACGTCACTGTAAACGTGTGTGTACGTCACCCGACGCCGCTGCTCTTGTGGCTAACGCTAAAGCTACCGCTAGCTTTAAGCACAACAACAGCGGCGAATACGTCTTATTTTTACACTTGTTGGCTCTCGCTTTGCTTTCTTAAGCAAACAGGACCCATACAGCGTATTCTCGTCGGTCAATTTGATCGGTACGTTCGGTAATTATGTTATGTTTACGTCTCGTAGTAGCGGTGTTTTTAAATATGGCGGGCATGAGGTTTGAGTTGCTCTGGTTGGTCAGGATAATCCCTCCCCCAACCGTTCGCGCAAGCAGTTCTTATCAAACCCTGCTCAATCCTGGGGTATGAGTTCCCCCGGTTTTTACGGCCCGGAGCAGGCTCTCTGGCGGTGTGAAACCAAAACACTGGCTCTAACTCCGAACAAGCCCAGAACTAGCTCCGATTTTGCGGCGGTGTGAAAGGCCTAACAGAGCATCGGAGGGATCCTCCGCTTCAAAACATGTAAACGTGACACATTTAATGAATAATCAATTAGAGCTTACCTAAAAATAAGTGTGCCATATAACTATTTATTGCATTTAGGATGTTAGCTCATTTGGACGCTGTTTTGACCATCTGTTTTCATTGATGTATTGGCGATATTATATCTACTTCAGTTTCATTACTGAGTCGTGATCAGTGTTCTTAAAGAAACTTAGATTATAAAACAAGAGGTCCAAAACACAGATGATGATTAAACAAACAAATGTATGACTTTATATTACCCTAGAAATGCACAGGTGGATTTGACGCGTGGCGATTATAGATATAAAGAGAACGCTGGCGGTTCTAGTGTTAATGCAGACGTTGAAACTCTTAAATGCTTTGCTTTGTGCTTGTAATATCGCTATTCTACCACTAGATTCTGTTCGTAAGCATGGTCAGAGTTGTGCTTACATTTACACACATTCATAAGTCTAAGTACATTTTGGTAAATGCCATACTTTGCGTGGCAATGTTCTTACGCCCTACTTACGCACAGATTTGTGCGTAAGTACGGTTGATAAATGAGGCCCCAGGTCCTTTGGTGATTGAGTCGGTGAGGCCAGCCTGCGGTGGAGGTGTTGAGCAGCGGGAGACGTGCTGAGGTGCTCCAAGGTTTGCTGCTTCCTGGAGAGACGACTCATCGGTACCAGAGCATCTGTGCAGAGGATTCAGGGACTCAAATTTCAGCTGCGAAGAAAAGAAACCTTCAGCAGGACATCAAGTTAAAGACTGTCTTCATAGTATCCTTAACTCACATTTTGGACTGGTGTTTCACATTGTAACTGGACTGTGCATAGACTTAAAGGTCTCATCATGAGTGATTCGGAAGATGAGGGTACTGTTATTGATAAAAATGTCCAGCCAAGCCAGGTTCCAGGTACAAGTAGCAAGGCTACAGGGGAAATGCAGGGTCATTTGCAAGAGCTCGCCAGATTGCGAGATGAGCTTTCCCGGTTAAATGCTGAAACAAGGGCTCAGAGGGAAAATAGTAACCCCGCACCAGCACGTTCATACATCTATGTTCCAAGAGAACGTCACATCACACCATTCAGTGGGGAGGGTGGTACAGATGGGAGATCAGTTGAAGAGTTTATTGAAGAGGTTGAAAGGGTCTTGAGGTCCAGAGAGCAGACACCATCAGAACAGTGTGACTACATAGTATCTCTTCTACGTGGTCCTGCCTTAGAAGAAGTTAGACTATGCATGAGGGGCCAGTCTGTGTTTCCTAGTGATTTGTTTTCCTTCTTGAGAAATGCTTTTGGGGAGAAACGCAGCGCCACACAGCTTTTGCAGACCTTTTACAACCGTAGACAAGCTGACGGGGAAGACCTCCGTGATTACTCCCATGCATTGTCCCAGCTTTTGAGCTCTGTAATGAAGCAGTCCACAGATGCAGTAGCTAATGAGGAAGCTGTTCTCAGGGATCAGTTCATTGAGGGTCTTAGAGATGCCGCGCTACGGCGTGAACTCCGGAAGATGGTAAGGGACAGACCGGGCTCCTGTCTTCTAGATGTGAGGGATGAAGCCCTCCGGTGGGATATGGAGGACAGCAGGTCCCATAAGCCCAGAGTTGTAAAGAGCAGCCATGTTAAGTCTGAAGTCTCGGAAACGCAGAGTTCCGCTACTAAAACAAACAATGTCCAATGCACAGTGTTAGACGATGTCCAAAAAACAGTAGCCCATCAGGAAAAACAACTAGCAGAGTTAGCTAAAACACTCGCTCAGCTAACTAGCGCTGTAAGTGAACTGAGTAGGCGCAGCACTCAACCGACATACCGAGAGCCTCAGCATCAAGCTAGAGCCCAGCCTAAGTTCACACCCGATGGTCAGCCGATCTGTTTCAAGTGTGAAGGCGTGGGCCACATCGCGAGAAAATGCCCACATGCTAGAAGGGGCCAAAGTGTTATGACACCTGATCTTTCTGTAGCGCAGGAAAACCCTTACCCTCGGTTGTCATGAGCCACACAACACGGGGGGAAGCAGTTGGCTCACGTAAAGACATGACAGACAGATGTAAAATCTTAGAGAACGCAGTTGGGGAATGCAAGACTGTTGAGTTGAAACTCCGGGGTGTTACAGTACCGTGCCTGCTTGACACGGGGAGCCAAGTCAGCACAATTTCTGAAGGTTTCTTTAGAGAGCACTTGGCAGTAAAGGGTGAAGATGTGCATTTGGCCTTCGAGTGGCTTAAAATCACTGCAGCAAATGGTTTAGACATACCATAGGCTATGTGGAGTTTGATGTAGAGGCAATGGGTTTGACTATCCCGGAATAAGGTTTTCTTATAGTCAAAGATTCTGCACACTCTTCCTCTGTTCCAGGTCTCGTGGGGATGAACATCGTCAAAAAATGCCAGGAGTTAGTGCACACAGAGTTTGACACCACACTACAGGGTAAACTTGACTCACACTGGAGGGAGGCTTTTCATCGTGTCCATGCTGTAAATGTAACAGACAAGCTCTCTTTCGCTAGAGTAGCTGGTAAGGGTGTAGTCCATGTGCCCGCTTCATCTGCCGCCACAGTCATGGCTAGGGGACTCAGAACTGTGAGTGAGAATGGTCCTTTGTTGTTGCTGGAGCCTGTGGGTACAGCTGTGCCTGATGATTTGGTTGTTGTTCCAACCTTGGTTTCTTCTGAGAGTCACATTTTCCCTGTGCAGGTAATGAACATGTCTGATGAAGATATCTGGCTAAGGCCAAGAACCCGGTTAGGTGTCTTGACTCATGTAGATAGTGTGAAAAGCGATGAGTCTTGTGAAGTACAGTTTCAAAGAATCTCAGCAGATACTGAACAAGTGAGTATCGACAAACGTCCTGAAGCTTCTATAGATGTACAGTCTATCTTAGCCGAGCTCAATGTAGGCGGTAGCCCAGAACAGCAAGCACAGTTGGCTTTGTTGTTGGAGAAATACTCTTTTGTGTTTGCGAAAGAAGATGAAGACTTGGGTTACACTGATAAAGTACACCATGAGGTCCATCTGACAGACGACATTCCAGTGACACAGCCATACAGACGTATCCCACCCACACCGTACAGTGAAGTCAGAGAACATATTGGCAAACTGTTAAAAAAGGGAGTCATTCAAGAAAGCTCCAGTGCTTATGCTTCACCAATAGTGCTTGTGAGGAAGGCAGATGGTAGTCTAAAGGTGCGAACACACTAGGCATTTTACACGCGTAAGATATACGTGCGTAACGCAGCTAAAATGTTGCTTGATCATATTGTGTC
The DNA here is from genome assembly GCF_949987685.1 of Ammodytes marinus. Classification (NCBI taxonomy): domain Eukaryota; kingdom Metazoa; phylum Chordata; class Actinopteri; order Uranoscopiformes; family Ammodytidae; genus Ammodytes; species Ammodytes marinus. The sequence goes on from NC_137218.1 coordinate 18,333,267, forward strand.
AAAAATGGTTATACGCGCGTAACGTGCCTAGTCTCCCTCCCGATATTGTATTTCCCTTATCAACCATGGCTGATCAGACCCGACACAACAGCGTGCATGTCCGCACAAAAACAAGAACAACACGGCCAACAACTGTGCCAAAAGACAAACTGAACAGCACAAATAGCCTAGCATTAAAACAGCATTGCATATTCACGGCAGCTACATAACAAACACAGTTACAGCAGCATCAGTGCACGGCGGCACAACATAAAGGCAAGTAGCCAAAATTACCCTACCTGGCTGTGACAAGGGACCGTGGCTGGCGTAGATCAACACCGGTGCTTCGCTCTACTTGTCGTGAAAGTCCCGCGGACAGTCGTCATGTTTGGGTTCATAATATGAGGCGCTAGCCGCCCGCACACAACAGGGTGAGTTAACTAATGCTATACGGCGCTAACTTTGTTTATCGGCTAAAGCACAGCCGCACATATTCACTGAATTAACCAGGAAGTCCATTCTCCTGGTTTACTTTCCCCACGTGTTCTAACCCCGAGCGGCTTCATACAGCACCGGCCGCCCGCAATACATTTTTCTCCTCGGTGTCTCTCATCAGCCTCTGTGTACAGTACACTGTTCTCCGACCCTGCCAATGTATGTGACGTCGCGGGTCAAGCTCAACGCTGATTGGCCAACGCGGCTAATCGTCTCGCGTAGGAGCAACAAAAGTTAAATTTTTTGAACTCCTCGCGTAGCTATACGCGCGTAATATATACGCATGTAATATATACGCGCGTAAACATGTTGCTTTAGCGCGAGTGAAAATGTTGCTTTAGCGCGAGTGACGCATTTACGCGCCATGTACGCGCGTAAACCAATGGTTCCCTATGGAAAAGGGGCGGATTTCATACGCGTCTGTACGCGTGTAAAGTGCCTAGTGTGTTCGCACCTTAAGGTTATGTGTCGATTACCGAAAACTCAACTCAAAGACAAGACGTGATGCATTTCCTCTCCCGAGGATTGACGAGAGTTTTGATACACTAAGGGGTGCACAGTTCTTTTCCACCATTGATCTAGCGAGTGGATACCACCAGGTGGCCATGCATGAGAGAGATAGGGCTAAAACTGCTTTTACTACACCATTTGGTCTCTACGAGTACGTGAGAATGCCCTTCGGTGTTTGTAACGGGCCAGCTACTTTCCAGAGACTTATGCAAGTCACAATGAATGATCTCATTTTTCAGACACTTCTGGTTTATCTTGACGACATTCTTGTTTTTTCTGAGACATTTGAACAGCACCTGCAAAGACTTGAGACAGTGTTAAAGAGACTAGCAGAGACAGGTCTTAAGGTAAAACCACAAAAGTGTGCATTTTTACAACAGTCAGTGAAGTTTTTGGGCCACCAGGTGTCAGCAGAGGGTGTGGGAACTGACTCTTCCAAGGTCTCCGCTGTTAAGAACTGGAAAGTTCCAGCCACTGTTAAAGAGTTGCAGTCGTTTATTGGGTTCTGCAGTTACTACCGGAGATTCATCAAAGGTTTCTCACAAGTTGCTGGTCCACTACATGACTTAGTAAACAAATGTTCAGGTGTGAAGAAAACAGGAAAAGTAAGTCACCAGGTTGGTACAAAGTGGTCACCTGAGTGTGAGGCTTCTTTTGAGCAGTTAAAGGAAAAACTTACGTCAGCCCCCATTTTGGGCTTTGCAGATTTCACACAGCCTTTTGTAGTTGAGACAGATGCCAGCCTAAACGGATTGGGAGCTGTGTTGTGTCAACAGCAGGGGGACAAAAAACGGGTCATAGCATACGCTAGCCGCAGACTACGTCAGGCTGAGAAAAATGACCGGAATTACAGTAGCATGAAGTTGGAGTTACTTGCACTTAAATGGGCGGTTACTGAGAAATTCCGGGGTTACTTGCTCGGTGCAAAGTTTGTTATCCTGACTGACAACAACCCGCTCTGCTACCTCCAGACGGCCAAGTTGGGTGCTATAGAGCAGAGGTGGGTAGCACAACTGTCTGTTTTTGATTTTGAGGTTAAGTATCGTCCTGGTTCTAGCAATGCAGCTGCAGATGCACTCTCTAGGCAGGAGTTTGCAGGGGAGCCTGAAACTGACCATGATGCAGAGTTTGACAATTGTGTTGCAGTTTGTAACCCTATTTGGAGAGGAACAGTTTTGGATCCTGGCCTTGCCACTAAAGGTCTTGAGTGCTTCAAAGTGAGACAGATCCGGGTTGCCGAGTCGGTTTCTGGTGAGGATAGTGTGGGGCAAGGCAACACACCCACGCTGCCGGGTTACACTAAGGACGAGCTCATAGGTTTTCAGACCAGTGATTCCACTCTAAAGGGGTTTAGAGCGTTTTGGGATCGGGGGAGGAGGCCAGGGCCTAAAGAGAGGAAAGCCCTGTCAAGTCAGGTGAAAAGACTGTTGAAACAGTGGAGTAAAATACAACAAAGGGACGGGTTGCTATACAGGGTTATTCATGACGCACGTCATGGTGAAGTGTGGCAGTTACTTGTGCCTAGTTGTTTGAAGGACCAAGTCTTACAGAATGTACACAACAACATGGGACATCAGGGCATAGAGCGCACTATAAACCTGTTAAGAGAGAGGTGTTTCTGGGTGGGGCTATGTGTCGATGTTGAAAACTGGGTTAAAAACTGTGAGAGGTGCATTCTTACCAAGATGCCGCAGCCAAAAATCCATGCACCAGTTAAAGCCTTTCTGGCCTCTCGACCACTAGAAGTAGTGGCGGTTGATTTTACAGTGTTGGAGCAAGCCTCAGACGGGCGTGAAAATGTCCTGGTTGTGACAGATGTATTCACAAAGTTTACCCAAGCATATCCTACTAAGGATCAGAAAGCTGACACAACAGCTAAAGTTTTGCTGAAGGAGTGGTTCATGAAATATGGGGTTCCAGAAAGACTTCATTCAGACCAAGGTAGAAATTTTGAGAGTGAAGTTATAGCAGAGCTTTGCAGACTCTATGGGGTTAAAAAGACACGGACAACTCCTTACAGGCCACAAGGAAACGGTCAGTGCGAAAGATATAACAGAACACTGCATGATTTGTTGAGGATGCTTCCTCCAGAGAAAAAAAGGCGTTGGCCAGAGCACCTTCCTGAACTAGTGTACGCCTACAATGTCACTCCTCATTCCTCTACGGGGTACTCGCCATATTTTCTGCTTTTTGGGGTGCAGCCACATCTCCCTGTAGATGCATTAATAGGACGTGAGTGTGTTTCAAACAGGAAACAGGACTGGTTGACTGTTCATCAGGAGAGACTTAGACAGGCACATGAGAAAGCGAGAGTGTACTCGGAGCAGAAAGCAGCAGAGAGAATCACACTGCAAAATGAAAAAGTGTATTGTCCTCCTGTCGACATTGGTCAGTTGGTTTTTCTGCGTCATCGCCCTTTAGGTAGACACAAGATTCAAGACGCATGGGGTCCAACAGTTTACAAGGTAGTTCACGTCTACGGTACCACACACACAGTTGAGCCTGTTGAGGGAGGTCCTGTTAAGAGGGTTCATAGGTCAGAGTTGCGTCCTTGTCCCAGACCAGTTCCAAAACCAAGAACTAAAGCTAGGTTGCAGACTAGAACACAGCCTGTAGCCAAGGACATGCCAGAGTCACTTGGACCTGATTTTGTTGTTGTTGAAGAAGTGTTTCCTTCTCAGCTTGTGCAACCACCAAACCTGTTTCATGTTGCAGAAAGAGAGAGAGTTGATGTATCAGTATCTTCAGATGAGAGTGACTTTGAGGAATCTAAAGAAAGTTATCCAGATGTGCAAAATGTTGACACCGAAACAGAACATGTGGATAGTGATGTGTATCCAAAGAACAGTGATGACAGTGATGGTGACAGCACCTCAATTGGGGACGACGGGTATACATTTCCAGTCAATGATTGTGCACAAAGTAAAGCCTATACACCTAGAGCTGCCGCTAGAAAAAGCAAAAGGGCAACAGCTGGGTCTCATTCTAACCCATTTCACCTTCCGAAGTCATCTTGTAATGCTGTTTCAGTCAGCGCAGACAACGAGGTTTGGACGAACGTCTGTACTTCTCTATTCACATTTCTCTTCACAGCCGTTTTGTATGGACTTTTTCGGTGAGAAATAGTGGTTGGGAGGGTACAAAGAGGAACACTTAGAACACTTCATTGTTGAGCAAATACAAGCATTGTTGGTGTTTTATGTTAGAAATGATCAGATTAAAGCTGAAGCTGGATTTGAGCTTCTTAAAGTTCTGTAGTCACCGAGGACGTTGACTTGCTGCAGGGGAGTATGTAACCGGGTGGTACAGTTAATATCTTTATGAATATAACACTTTCAGTTGCAGTACTTGGGAATGGAATTGCGGGTGGTTTGCCATGGGTAGTGTGGCCGTCTGGTCACAGGGTGGCAGTATTGAGTCTTACTATATAGTGCTGCGCCCAATGCATCCTGGTCCCTTCTTCCGTTGTTTACCTCTGGACAGCGTTGGTCTTTTCCGTGAAGACGAGGTATCTCCATTGTTTGCGTTTATAGAGTGGCTTATGGACATATGCTGCCGGTTGTTGCTGTATGGAACAGTTTTATAGCGATACCAAGATAACGACTCAAGAAATAAGTCCGCTGGAAACTTCGGGAAGGGCTTGTCTTAGTTCAAGTTGCTGAAATTCATGCCACTGCCGTATTTTATAGGCTAGTATTTTATAAGCTAGTCTTTAGCTGTATTTTTCTATTGAAGCCTTTTTCTATATTAGTATTTACTTTATTCATTTCTTTTATGATTCGGTCTCCTTGTGTTAAATTGAAGTGCAACTGTTGAGCACTGAAGAATAAATAAAGTATTTTAAATTGAATCATTACACTCTTGTCACCATAATTGAAATGTGTTCTATAATAAATGAATGCTACAAAAACCCCGAATTCATTGTGTCCTGTGTGGCAACCAATTCCACGGGCTACAAAAATGTAAAACGTGATCAAACAAAACAATTGTGCAGTTCTCCACTCGGATACATAAAATTATGATTCATGTGTAGGTTATGAAATGCTTATTCAGTAAAAGCTGTTTAAATAATGTGTCATGTGTTTACTTTTGAACAATCAGTATTTGTGTACTCTGTTACAGAGTTTCGGTGAAGTCAGTTCTTCAATAAATGGTCATATCAATCCATATGATTCATAGCTACAAGGCTAGCTAGCTAGCTCTCTGTCTTTTATGTCTCAAACACACAGACACTTATTTTAACTCTATGAAAGGCAATGTTGGTCTGTCTGTTTGTCAATCCACCGCTTTGGTTCAGAGTGAAAAAATCAACAACTATAAAATGGATTGTTGTTAAATTCCATACAGGCATTTGTGCTCCCCAGAGTTTCCCCACTTTAAAGGTTCAGTAAGCGAAATTGTCAGTTTAGCTAACTTCCTGTCAGTTACTACAGTTAGCGGTCCGCTCCCTCGTCCCTACGTCACCACATTAATGCAATGCGGTCTTCAAGCAGCGAGTTATCTAGCATCATCTCAGATCCATAAGTGTGATAACACATGATAAAAACCATTAAAACAGACATTGGGAAGGATTTTTTACCTGCTCAGCCATTGTAGGCGCATACATTAACCCATCTGTTGCTCTGCACGTGCACCGTCAGTGAGACGGGTGCCGGTTTGTAGCGTTCTCTCTTGTGATTGCATACCAGTTTTGAGATCCCCGAAAAGTTTATTTGCCGTTTACATGCAGAGTGAGTGACTGAGAGATCGGCTTTATGAAACGCGCACACTATATAAGTGATCACTGTACGAATAAAGAGCGATTTCACACTTATATTAACATACAGTAAATAAATCGCTTACTTCATCTTTAAAGCACCACCTGTCAGTTATATATGTGTGTGTGTGTGTGTGTGTGTGTGTGTGTTTTTGTGTGTGTGTGTGTGTGTGTGTGTGTGTGTTTATGGACAAATATCTGCAAAGCTAATGGCAATAACGTCATGCACTTTGTGTTTAGGGCTACATATCAATTGTAAGCATGATAACATGATAACACTAATATGGTGACCCTGGTAAATGTTATTTCCTACAGCACGTTAGCATTGTCAGTGTGCACCATGTAAATGTCAACATGCTGACATTAAGGTGCGAACACACTGCACTGGCCGCGCGGCGAGATTACATACAAAGTCAATGTACTAGCGCGTGGCCGCGCGTCCACCCAAGAATCGGCGTTCGGCGGGCTTTTCCGCGGCGCGTGGCCGCGCAACATTGAAGGCGCATGAATCGAAGGCGCGACCATTTGCAGCGCGGCGAACATATGAGGCGAACGCAGAAGATGAAAATATTGATCTTTTCGACGTCGCCGCGATAGCCAATCAGCGTTGAGATTGCCCGGTGGTCTGCAAGCCGAGGTGGGCGTGCAGGACATTGGGCTTCCAATACATTCTGCAAACGTGTATTTTGCATCTGTTTAGCTGTTGGTTGTACTTTAGCCAAGGTAGCGCCGGTTAGTATAGTGAAACTCACCCAGCTGTGTGCTGTTACGGAGGGTAATATCCCGACTAGTTTTTAGTGCTTTAGTGTTTTCTATTTTGTTACTGTACATAGGCTGTGCATTTGTACATCCGTTTTATATTTGTCTAAGTGAGTCATGCTTGTGTATTTGTTATTTATACCTGTACTCCTAGTGGGGCCTCTTGGACCAGATCAATATTGTAAATAAGAAACTGTTCTTAATGTTTTATCTGGAAAAATAAAGGTTAAATAAAAAATAAATAAAAAATATGAACCCAAATTTGACGGCAGTGTCCGTGTGGAATTCCAATATAGTACAGCGAAGCACCGGTGTTGTCCTCCGCCAGACCCGGCACACTTTCACTTTCAGGCAGTCTGCCTTTATGTTTGCCGCTGAGCACACACTGCTGTTGTTAATGTGTTTAGTATGGTTGCTGAATGCTGTTTAATGTGTGTGTATTTGCGATCGTGGTGCGTCTTATTGCTGTTTTAATGCTATTTGTGACATGACTGCCGCTGGTTACACAGTGTACCTACATCTGTCTTTTTTGGCACAGCTGGACCATGTTGTTGTTGTTGTTGCACCGCAAGTGTGACGGGTCTGATCTCAGAGACGGCGTCGGCGTCAGGCATATGTGGCCCAATATGATCAAGCGGCGAGCAATTTGCGTTCACGCGGCCAACCATCGCAGGCGGCGAGTACAGTGTGTTCGCAGCTTTAGCTTTTTGCTCAACGCACTGCTATGCCTTGTTAGGCAACATTTTCTTGTGTTTTGATAATTCACCTGAACCCTATAACCAAAAATATTAAATTTACATTAAAAGGTGTCCTGGTGATTTCAGGTATTGTTTAACCAAATAGAAAAATTGTAGTGTGACCTCCATCATGGATACAAATAAAACCAAAGGCCTTTTCATTTCTGTTTTGTTGTCCATTTACACTTATACAATTCCTTATTTTCAAGTTGGTGTGTTTATTTAATTCCTTAGAGACGGATTTTTCCCTCACTGCTATCCAATTATTTTTTAATTGCAGGTGTATCTTAGCCTGGTGCTACCAGACCATCGTACTTCATTTTTACAGAAGGTCTGTAATGGCTCAATTGACAAATGTTAACTCACTTGAAGGCGGGTGTCTGTTGAGGTTTTAAACTATTGGATCTGTCCAGTGCCACTCTGGATCTGCCAACCAATCGCATAACGTTTGGTCGAGGCTATTGACATTTGCTGCCGAATGCTATTGTGACAAATCCCTCAGGTGACAAAGGAGAAAAAAACTTTCAAAATGTTTTGTGAGTCATTATTTTATGCAACATCTTAACTTCACTAGCTCAGTGAGAACAATCCCACCTTCTGGGTCAGAGAGAAGCAGAAAAATATCATAATTAATTTTCCTTCTCCTGTCTCTATTCTTGTTTTCATTCATTTATCACAGTCACACCACATGGAAAGGCAAATCAACACACATTTGTTTGTTTTTTTCAAGATTTTATTGATTGCTTTAAACTCTTCTATTTAAGATGGTTGCCATTTTGATAACTTAAATATTTTTCTGATATAATAAATAAATAAATGACGACACTTAAACATTACAATGTCAATACAGTGTATTTCCTGTGGTCCATTTAATTTACATTATATAAACATTGCATGTGGTTAATACATTATAAATCGTATTATAAATGTTAAAATATAGGGTCATTATAAGTTTTATATGAAAATGTAAGTACACAAATAGTTATTCCCTACAGCAAATAGCAGGTTATCGTACACATTACAGAGTAAGTGGCAGCAAATGAGCACATTTTGAATTTTTGCGCTCTGTTCCTGTTTGCTGCTACTCAAAGGAGCACACATCCCCCACTACTTTGGGGTTCCACAAAGTTGGGGTCGAGGTCATTGGGTAGCTTGCCGTTCTCTCCCCAGATGTTCATCTCCCCAAACACACCTGTCTCGATCATCTCCTCCTGCCAGGGGATTGGGATGTTGCCAGAAGAGAAGTCATTGTAGAACTCGGTGTCCTTGTCATCTATAACCACACCTCTGACTCCACTGAAGACGCCCACATCGTCAATGTTTTTAGCATAGACCATCCTAGGATCAGGGACAAATGGCGGCAGCAGCATTCCTTTTGAAGGATCACAGAGAACATAAATAAAATTAAAATGTTGCCTATTGCAAATAACTATTACTTTAGTATTTTCACCCCTTTCAGTACCATCCATGCCTTGAGTTTCTTTATGCGTAGAATGATCTCTTTCATCTGTCTCTCCAATAGGAGAAAAAGACTATTGTCGATGCAGGTGAGAGCACAGTGTCCTTATGTTTAAAACTAATTCAGCTACTTACTTCAGCTAAAATGATTTATTGGTGATTCATTTTTGGAAAGTTTTGTGGTCGTGGCATACCTGCTTCCAGACGGCCCCAGTTAATCTCTTTGAAGAAAGGTTGGTTCTTTAGCTCCTGGCAGTCATTATTCTTGAACCCAAGACGTGTAGCTGGGTCCTTCTTCAGCAAGCCTTCACATATATCTATGCAATCTTTGCTGAATTTTGGTGTATACGCAACTGGATCTTTCAAGATCCGGCGGGCCACCTCGTCATTCTCCACCTGAAGGGAGAGAGAACATTTTGTGCGTCTGATTTTGCCGCAGAGTGTCGGCACTGGACAAGACCAACAGGCTAACTGAGGATATTCAAGTCACCTGATCTGCCTGTACTACACATGTTTAGTACCTGCTCTCCTCGGAATCGAAAAGGTCCTTTGGCAGCCATCATCTCATACAGGGTGACTCCCAGAGTAAAATAGTCCACTGTGTAGTCGTACATCTTCTTCTCGAGCAGCTCTGGAGCCATGAAACCTGCATTCAAAGACGGCATGATTTAAAAAAAAACAATAGTCTACATAGTGATGGTTTTTTATTTGATTTTTTATTATTTAGTTTACACATTATAGCATTTCCTCTCCTCTTGGCCAGGTTTGTTGAGCTTCATCTTTCAAATGTTGGACGCATTTACATACCTGGAGTTCCTGCATATCCATTTGTTTTGTCTTTTCCTGGAGGGAGTTCAATAGCTAGGCCCAAATCTGACAGACGGACGTGTCCTGTGGAGAAAAAGGCTTTGAATACCACAATGGCTTCGAACAGCATGTCTTTATTAATTTTTTTCTGACTTTCTTTCATATCTGATATATCTTGGACTTTGTGGAGTGGGTTGATGTGATACATGGAATGCTGCAGAGGAAATCTCGCACCTGCATCATCCAGCAGTACGTTCTCTGGTTTCAGGTCTCTGTAGATGATCCTGTGCTGGTGAAGATGCTCCAGCCCACAGATGATCTGAGCTGTGTAGAAACAGGCTCTCTTCTCATCAAAACCAGGATTTTTTTCATCCACATTATATACATGGTACCTGTGAAACATAGGGTTTAGGATGTCGTAGTATTTTCTGGTCCCAGAGCAATCAACACAAGTAGCACAGAGAGGGAAAGCTACTAAGGACTCCTTAAGTTATTCTCTGACTTACAGCTTGATACACCCAAAGGGCGCCTTGCAGTGAGGTTTATCTACCTAAGGCTGATTAGTAGAGATGAGCTGTGTGGAGTGAAACAGACTGTTCCAATGTTTTAAAGTACAGAAACCAGTATGTTCCATGTCTTTTAAAGTCATAATAGTATTTAGGTCAGCATAGTGATATCAGTATGTGGTGTTTATAGAGAGCACCTGAGGTCTCCACCATTCATGATGGTCATCACTAGACAGAGTTCCGTCTTGGTCTGGAAGGCGTAGGACAGCGTCACAATGAAACGACTGTGAACTTTTTCAAGGATGCGCTTCTCTACAATCGCTCCCTAAAAACACATATGAAACATCAGAACATGATTGGTCCAACAAAAGCAAGAATGTGCCATGTCCAATGTCAGCAACTGCAAAGAATCAAAACGCAGACACACCCACTGTCTAGCCACACAGCTAAGTTGCCTGATTTGGACCTCTTCTAAGGACTTCAAACACAGGTCCTCATTTCAAATACGTATGGTGTGACAGATCTACAGTATGGCAGCCCATGAGATTCAGGTTAGCCAAATGACACGGGATGGGTAAATTAAGTATACATATTTAATATATGATGATATGAAGTGAGGCCTACATTCCTATGGTATTCTTTTTATAATCACATACATGGATCCATTGGCTGTGCCAGGTTACTGCCATTATTCCTTTTCTAGTAAGTATGAGCTTTAGCTGTCTTTATATCCCAAAATCAAAATTGATGCCCTTGTCTTTGTGAGGTCTTTAAGGAAGCCTTTGTGCCAAAAACTAAACCTTCCTCAAAGCCTTTTCTTTCTTATTTCATCATGGGTAGTCCAATAAAATGAGTTCACTTTATGTGGGTCCTTTGAACGGCTATGGGCGAGCCCTTTGATGCTACACCAGTGCTTTACCTCGTAGCCGTTGCGTTTCTTCAGCCTCTTTTTGTCCAGCTTCTTGTTGGCGTACAATTTGCCCGTTGCCTTTGCCTGAACAGCAAACACTTCCCCAAAACCTCCTTTACCCAGAACCCTGAACTCCGTGAACCACTCCTCACCAGCAGGCTGGCTCTCCAGCCATTTGAACTGAATGAAACGCAGGAAGTACACGCTGTCCTTGAAGCCTGCAAGGGCGTTCTTCTCCAGGTGTTTGCTCAGCTGCTGCTCGCTCTCCTTGAACAGGTCACCGCGGACGTTCTTGAAGTCTTCCTTCACGCGAGAGACTGCCTTCTCCTCCAGGAAGCTGCAGGTGTTCTTGGATGTGGACTCATAGTATTTGTTGACAATTTTTTGGGCCTTTTGAACTCTGTCCTTCTCTTGGCATACATTGTAGTCTTCGATGTCTTTCCAGAGATCTCCTGCATTTTTGTGGGTCGGGTCACTCTCCAGAAACTGCTGAAACAGGCGCCTTCCGATGGGCTGTTTGACACACATGCTGTCGAAGGTTGCGTCCACAGTCGCCTTCATGTGTTCACAATCTCGGATGTGTGGGATCCTCAGCCTGGCGCGCATCTTCTTGTCACGCATGCTGGCCGCTGCGGCTCCGTCAACACTGCCACGGGCTGAAACATAGGCAGAGTTGGCCACCACCGTCTCCATGGCACCGAGGTCCATGGCTGCACCTTTGTCTGGCACACACAAAGCAAGCGAGAAACTTAACAAGAGGACAGAAAAGGCGTATATTTTGCATTGACGGTTGTTGTGACAATTGTTGCCACTTATTATTTCCTTCTCTTTCCATGTTACAGTTAGCATGATCTTATCCAACACCAGTATGGGAACTCACATTACACTCTTTAAAGGAGACTCTTCTATAATTATGTCCCCATATTACAGTCCCCAGTGATCAGTATTCATTACATTCCTTTGTTTGATCATGTACACTTCTTTTCCAGTACACAAATGGTCCACTCACATCCAAAGCCCCTTCCTCTGTTTATGTCTTTCTGCTCCAGAGAATGGTTAGTGTATCGACTTTTTCAAGGTGAGAAAATATTGAAAGTGGAGAATTTTATATTATATAATGTTGTGAAATGCTGCTCCCTGCTGTTCAAAAGACAATAGGGCTACAGTCAGGACATGAAATGAGGCTTGTGTGCACTCGCATGTGCACACTCATGCAAGGCGGGGGATTTGACGAGCCGCCTCTAGGCAGACAAAAAGGTTATTTCCTGTATTTTCAATTCTGCAGAAGACCTCATTTGAATTACAAAGTGTGCATTCCACGTGAAGACATGTTTAAACATTGGCCTGCTTTATTGGCATGCTTTTGTTGTATTCTTCTTGTTTATTTCAGTTTGAGGAGTTCTCTGCATTCTTTTGCACACTGTTGCAAAAAGGCAATTCACATGAAATAAACATTTGCCTGTTTTACCAAGAGACTGAAACCAAGAACATTCATCAAGGATCGTGTCTGTAATCGGGTGCGGATAATTAGACCTCCCCTGCAACAATATGGGACAGGACATGCTAAGTGGATTGCTGTATTAAGTACTGCTGGGTTTATATTTCATGTGCTAATGCAGTCTGACCTGGTACACGTTGTGCTGAAAGTGACATATGACATGTGACATACAGTCATATGAAAAAGTTTGGGAACCCCTCTCAGCCGGCATTATAATTGACTCTGCTTTCACAAAAAAAAGATAAAAGTGGTATGTCTTTAATTTACCAGGAACAGCTAAGTACTGGGATGTTTTCCAAACAAAGATTTTTTGAAAAGCAGTATTTGGTTGTGTGAAATAAAATAAAATGTGAAAAACTGGCTGTGCAAAAATATGGGTACCCTTGTGGTTTTGTTGATTTTAATGCCTGTAACAGCATGTAAAACTGATGACTTTAAACACAAAGTTGGTTGGATTATGTTGTTAAGCCTTGAACCTCATAGAAATGTCTGTTTAATCATGAGAAAATGTATTTTAGGTGCCTAAATGCAAGTTGCACTTCTCTTTGACTCTCTGCTGAAGTGAGACAGAATGGGACCATCAAAACTGCTCCCAAAAGATCTTAAAAACAAAGATTATTCATTATCATGGTTTAGGGGAAGGCTACAAGAAGCTTTCCCAAAGGTTTCAATTGTCAATTTCTACTGTAAGGAACGTTGTCAGGGAATGGAAGGACACAGGCACAGTTGCAGTTAAACCCAGGTCTAGCAGACCAAGAAAAGTACAAGAGCGGCATATGCGGCGGATTGTGAGAATGGTTGCACACAACCCAAAGATCACCTCCAAAGACCTGCAAGAACATCTGGCTGCAGATTGTGTATCTGTACATGGTTCAACAAATCAGTGCAATGTTGCCGGCTGAGAGGGGTTCCCAAACTTTTTCATATGACTGTATACGGCTGCAGGTGCTCTCCTGATTCTGCATAATGCAATTAACCCTGACTCTTGGAGATTAACATATGGATGATTGACCGGCTACTGCGACTTTATTAGATTAACTTCTGTTATTGGTTTAAACACTTAAACAGAAGTAATTAATGATTTTTTTTTCATCACAGATCACAAATGTTAGTGTTGGTCCATGCAGATTTAATTGCAGATTCTACTCAACCAAATGATTAAATTTGTATGAACTGTTACTACAAAGAGAATATTTCTAAAGTAGATTGAAAATGTGTCATTCTGACTTTTTTTTCAGAACAACAGTATGTTATATCAAGCGTAATGCCATCTACAATTTGTATTGATACAGCAGCACTCACCGTACTTTCTTTCTTTTGCAGGGAGTCAAATGAGGATGTGAATGCAATCAGTTAAATCCCCTCTCCTCTTTTTCACTCCTTGTTCTCCCATCAACCAAATCAAACAGAAATCATCTTTTTCCTGCCAGTGTCTTACTATATCTGTCGCTGACGCTCCTGGCTCTTGTCCATACAATGTGGTGTGTTAGAAAATGTTGGAGCATCAGGTAGAGGTTTACCCTGCTCCTAATTGGCCATCCATTAGCTGGTGGGGATTACCCCATAATGTTATTGGGGGGAGTAACTGGACAGAAGCCAAAAGTTTAACTGTGTTACTTAAAGGCCTACTTCACCGGTTGGAATATGAATGTGTATTGAACTCGGAGATTCTATGAAGTTTAAACCCTACATTTCTCTTTCTGTGATGTCACAGAAAGAGAAATGTAGGGTTAGACAGTGAGACCATAAAAGACTCTTTCTGCCTTTTCTCAGGCTAAGATGATCCGATTTCATTTTTTTTTGCACATTTATACTTCATAGGATCTCCGAGTTCAATACACCTTCATATTCCAACCGGTGAAGTAGGCCTTTAAGCAGCAGGAGTGATTACTGATGAGGGGTCAATTGTTCAACAAAGAATTCACGCTCGGTTTCAAGAATGTACATTTCCTATGTAGGGGGCACAAATTATTCTTATTCGTATGTTATTAAATCATACATGTTGAGAGATAATGGAGTTTGAGATACATAGAAATCTCAAGTAACAACCATTTTGTATACCCTTTGTCACACAATCTGTCGAGGGAGTGTCCGGCTCAGATTGAAATTGGATTGTCTTCTGTCGGTGTATAAGGGCATGGCACTGCTGTAAGCCTTTACATAATCTACAAACATCTGTTTTTTGTCTCTATGAGCCTGACTATTTGAGAGAATTATTATAAAAATATTAAAAGAAAATGTCATATCCACTGAACTTGTTTCAAAAGTGTTCATAAATGCACGTGCTGGGTAGACAGAGGATTGGCTGCATTTCAGGTGAGAGGATCAGGAGGGGGTTGAGGAAACAGAGAAGGGGGATTTAGATCATGATGCTAAAGGAGACAGAAACTGAGTCAAAGAGCATGAAGAGAACCTGTTTCCGATGAAATATTGACACACACATGCACACTTACAGTGTAAAATGTGTTGACTTGTGCATGACGGTTAAAGTAAATAATGAACTTTTGACATTTCTGTCTCAGTGTTACCTTGCGTGTTGGATGGTTAAGGTGTCCCCCACTACTAGGTTGGGTCTACCAGACCAACCATTCAGACAAAAGTTCTCAGTAACACAGTTGGCGGTTATACAGGAGGCCGGAATAAACAACGGATACTTATTAAAGAACGAATAAAATAATTCATTATTTTAAAAACTAAATATGGAAAACTTTCTTCAACTGCATTTTTTGAATCATTTATTTGAAATCACACCTTGACATTTTCAATTTTATCGACAACAACTATTCAAGATGATCAGATGTTGATGAAAAATGTAATCTGGGTCACAAGAGCTTTAAGTTTTGGCACTCTCTTAAAAATTGTTTTACATCTGACATTTATAAAACTGCTGGGAAATTTTGAAGTTCGTTATCTGATATTTATCCTCAATCTTTGGCTGAGTTTCCGTGAAATTTTTGCACTATGTGCACTTAAAATTACATATGGACTGAACTAAAGCGAGGCCTTACAAAACAAATAGGTGGCTCTTGAACCGAAGCATACCATTTAGTTTAGGCCTGTTTAACCCAATTTCCTGCTGTCCAGAGGACCCTGCGCACAAATCCAATTTAAAGAGGGTAGAGGTGAAACAGATTTTACTTTCCAGTCTAATCCAGCTCAGTGATTACAAACAAGCCCACCCAACCAGACTCAGAGACAATGTAACTACACCTTGGAAGGCATCAATATCCATGGTCTGGGTTAACACAATTCTGCCAGCATTGCACTTCAACAAGTTTATCATGCACTAATGGCTTACATGGCTGTTTTCCTGTGCTTTCAGCCAAGTAGATGAGCTTTTCCTGTTTCTGTTTTATTGAGTATAAAGTAAAAATCCTATTACATTTGCATTCACATTGGAGCTGGCAATATGTCTGTTATCCTCTAGCCCATGGGTGTCCAAACTACGGCCCGCGGGCCGCCGATTTTAAAAATATAATGTAATATGGCCCTTTGAATTTTTTATTTTTTTTGCATTTCTTAGTTGACCCACTAGTGCAGGGGTGTCAAAACTGATTGATTGGCCCGTGGCACATTTAAAAAATATAATGTAATATGGCCCTTTTAATTTTTAAATAATTTAAATGCACTCATTATATTACAGAGAAATATGTCCCATAAAAGAAAAAGAGCACCAAGCCCATCCAATATTTCATTTTAAGTTAAATTTATTATGGAAAATCCATGTGTCCTTCTCCAATAGCTTCTAATTCATCTGACAGTGTCTCCATTTTTTTTCATACAAAATTCTTCAGATTTAGCCTCATAATTTCCCTCTCAAAGTGCACAAGATTCATGCATTTCACTTTAAAAAATTAAAGTGAAATGCATACCCCCGGGGGTATGCAGGAGGGTCGGGATCTCGGTTGGATACTATTTTCACCCAGCTGGACAGTGGCCGCAAAAGCAGAAAAAACACTGGGTGTATCAATGGCATTTAACAAGAGGGGAATGTGTCTGTTGTGTCTGTTTAATATGCAAGTAAAGTGTTGCCGTGAAGAAGGATAACAATTTACGAAGACACTATGACACTAAACATCAGAGCAGCTACATGTCCTGATAAATGTGTTATTTTTGCAAAGTGGCCCGGCCCCTCGTAGATTTTTCTGTATGTGGCCCTCAGTGAAAAAAGTTTGGTTTGTTTTGACAGTTTCTCCATAAGACAATCTTTCTGTTACTGGAGAAACAACAACTTCATTGCTGACAATATACCTACATCTTTGCAAGCAGGTGACAAATTAATTGGTACCTTTCACTGCTTTGGCAAAGACAGCTGCACTGGCAACATCAACTAAGCACATCAACACTTATACACTACATGTTCAAGCATGTGCACAAATACAGATAAATACAGTCATTGGCTTGGGGTATTCAATTATATTCAATTGAATTCCATTTGCACATAGCCTACTCATCAAGAAATGGTGTGCTTGTGGGGCAGAGATCACCATGCCATGGAAAGGTTATTGTTCATCATTTGTCTTTTTGTTTGCACTCAGTCAACCAGGCTCCACGCTTTAAACAAATGGTGAAGGGTTTGTTTTTATCAGCATTTTTCTTTATTTAACAGCGTTTGTATAAATGATATGATCAGTAACAGAGGCATGTCACTCAGTGGCATGCACAGACATTTTGGGGGGCAGGTGCTCATTGCAAAAAAAAGCGCACAATATATTCTATCGATGAATGACCAAATCATTTTAAGGGCACTTGTACAAAATCCCCCCCTGGCCTAATGACTTTTAATACCCGGCCACACATAGTGTTTCTCAAAGGAATTTGGGAGACTGTGTTTGGGACCCTGGACCTTCTAGGGGGGTCAGGGTGCTCCCCCGGAAGAAAAATGTGAACCTTTTAAAGTAAAATTCATCAATCAGGTGCACTTTGAGAAGAAAGCTAAGGCTAAATCACCTGTGTCAATGTGGGCTATTTAGTACTATTTTCTGGAATAATTTGGAGACACAGAATTACCAAAAAGCAGAAAGAAAAAATGTAATTAAAAAAAAAAAAAAACAGTCAGTTTCGGATTTTTTTAAATAATCCCTTATCCCGAATTATCTCTTTGAAGTCTTCCTTAGGCCCCTGATCTCCGTACTAATAATATCCTACTAAGGTAAATACAAGATTACTGCAAGTCTGGTAACATAGAAATAACTTATGGTTGGGACAAAATAATATAATTAGCTTATATAGCTTCATGATTTAGTACCACCAACCCACTTTGAGTAGTTAAAAAAAATGTGTGGACAGCTTTTAAAGCTCACATATTATGCACTTTGCTGTCAATTTTATATGGTCTAAGTAGTCCCTAATACTTATTTTTTTAGATGTTTGCTGAAAAACCCGTTCAGATCATTTATTGTAGCAAGCCTCTATACCCTGATTGTCCTCTGGTCTCAGGATGACCTATATTTGTGCGATCTGGCTGGCCCCTCCCGCCTCTCTGCCGGGCTTTCTTTATATGTCCATGGGGCTCTCCCACCGTCTCTGCCGTGCTCTCGCGATACTAGAGAGACACTGCGTGACTGCGAACACAGTGTTTACCCGGCCGGAGCTAAGCAATACTTTGAACAGTTTGACATGACCTGACATGATTAAAACCAGTGAAAACAGTAGCTTCAAAGTTTGATTTCTTCAGGAATATCTTCCCATCCTTTGTCATGTTAAAAACGAGTCATTTTCAGACTGCTGTGGGGAATATAAACAGTGTGTTATGCGCAAAACTTGGTGCTACAACCGAAGCTACATGGGCGCTAACGCTAAAAATAAGACTCAGACGATAAAATAAACTAAAAATACCACACAAATCAGTGAAAAAAATATCTTCAAATTTGACTTCCACACTATTAAGTTCCAATCCTTTGTCCTGTTAAAAACGAGGCATTTCCAGACTGGTGTGGGTAATATAATTATGTTTTTATGAGCAAAAGCTGATTGCTTGTCTCGAAGCTAGCTCGGAAGCTACTGGCTAAAAATACCACACAAATCAGTGAAAAAAATATCTTCAAAGTTGACTTCCACACTATTAAAGGCCTACTTCACCGGTTTGAATATGAAGGTGTATTGAATTCTGAGATCCTATGTAGTATAAATGTGTGAAAAAAATTGAAATCGGTTCATCCTAGCCTGAGAAAAGGCAGAAAGAGTGTTTTTTTTAACCCTATATTTCTCTTTCTCGTGACATCACAGAAAGAGAAATATAGGGTTAAAAAAAACACTCCTTCTGCCTTTTCTCAGGCTAGGATGAACCGATTTAAAAAAAGAAATTTGCACATTTATACTACATAGGATCTCAGAATTCAATACACCTTCATATTCAAACCGGTGAAGTAGGCCTTTAAGTTCCAATCCTTTGTCCTGTTAAAAACGAGGCATTTCCAGACTGGTGTGGGTAATAGAATTATGTTTTTATGAGCAAAAGCTGAATGCTTGTCCCAAAGCTAAATAGCTATACACCAGTCAGGCAAAAATACCAATAAAAACATTTTTTTCAGTTTCACTGTTTGAAAAAACCCACAAGTAGCTTCCTATCCGTTGTGTTATTAAAAACGAGGCATAGACTGCTGTGGTTAAGATGAATTAGTGGAGTATGAGCAAAAGCATTCTGTGTTGGTGTATGTAACATTCAGGCTGTAGGCTACTATGGGCATCTTGTCGCTTAGCGGGGAAAGCAACATGGCTGTCGCTCGGAAAATTTCCTAGAGGATCTCGGGGCCGTGGACCAATAAGAAATGGGGGGGTGGGGTTATCATAGACTAGTGCACGGTGGACGTTTCTGGGGGGGAAGCATGGACATATAAAGAAAATATGGGGATGTGGCTGTGCCGACTGTGACGTAATAGTCGGCGAGAATTCTGACTGGAGTATATTGGGGGGGAGGGGTGGGGGTTTCAGAAGGGGGGAGAGTGAGAAAAGGAGAGATTGTTATTTTTTTGATATTTTGGCAGTCTCTAGGCACACCGTGGACCCATGGATATGTTGGAACACATTTAAAAAGTGCATTTAGCATAATATGTGACCTTTAAGATATTTCAATAACATTTGAGGAACAGTTCAACATTAAAATCTGAGCTTTAAAAGCCCCTGGTGGAACCGGCCCCCACCAACTGGTCTTAACTAAGCCTGGTTGTAACTGCTAAGTAGGGCGTAGTTAAGACCAGGCTTAAGAATGGGCGTAGTTAAGACCAGGCTTAAGAATGGACAGTTAACATGACTCTGGTCTTGACTCTGACCCTTCATCTTCATCTTCCTCCTTGCTGCTGGTGGATGCTTTCATCCAGGAGAGCAGAGAGCTGCTCCCCTGGGCTGCCTACTGTAGCTCCCTTTCTTTTGCCTTTTTAACCTCTCCTTTCTAGGCATTATACTGCAATTTGTAAATAAAGAGAGACCAACCATATAAAATAAGACTGCTTGGTTACATTACAACCAGGCACAAGGCTACTTTATCTGCAGGCAATTGGGAATTACCTGTTTGTCATTTAGCAAATAAATTACTGCATGTGTTAATTATATAGCCTAAAGTAAACCTAAACAACACTAAATATTCAGCATACTGATAGATTCACATGCTGTACCAGTGACAAACTCCGCCGACATTAGTTGTGTTCATCACGTCATATCTATTTTTTTTTTTTTTGGGCTAGCTTGTTAAGCAGGACAGTCGGCTAATTTATGCTCAGCTGTGTGGCGCTGCATGATAGAGGCTACTTTAAAACAGAGACAAATAAATGCAAGTTATAGCTTGGCAACTGAGGCTTAGGGGGCAAACAATACACTCTTGACTCCATTCAATGTACAGGTCCTTCTAATTTCTAATTCCATATAATTAGCATATTGTGATAAAGTTGATTATTTTCCATAATGTAATGATAATAATTGAACTTTCATATATTTTAGATTCATTGCACACCAACTGAAATATTTCAGGTCTTTTGTTGTTTTAATACTGATGATTTTGGCATACAGCTCATGAAAACCCCAAATTCCTATCTCAAAAAATTAGCATATCATGAAAAGGTACTCTAAACGAGCTCTTAACCTAATCATCTGAATCAACTAATTAACTCTAAACACCTGCAAAAGATTCCTGAGGCTTTTAAAAACTCCCAGCCTGGTTCATTACTCAAAACCGCAATCATGGGTAAGACTGCCGACCTGACTGCTGTCCAGAAGGCCATCATTGACACCCTCAAGCAAGAGGGTAAGACACAGAAAGAAATTTCTGAGCGAATAGGCTGTTCCCAGAGTGCTGTATCAAGGCAACTCAGTGGGAAGTCTGTGAGAAGGAAAAAGTGTGGCAGAAAACGCTGCACAACCAGAAGAGGTGACCGGACCCTGAGGAGGATTGTGGAGAAGGGCCGATTTCAGACCTTGGGGGACCTGCGGAAGCAGTGGACTGAGTCTGGAGTAGAAACATCCAGAGCCACCGTGCACAGGCGTGTGCAGGAAATGGGCTACAGGTGCCGCATTCCCCAGGTCAAGCCACTTTTGAACCAGAAACAGCGGCAGAAGCGCCTGACCTGGGCTACAGAGAAGCAGCACTGGACTGTTGCTCAGTGGTTCAAAGTACTTTTTTCGGATGAAAGCAAATTTTGCATGTCATTCGGAAATCAAGGTGCCAGAGTCTGGAGGAAGACTGGGGAGTAGGAAATGCCAAAATGCCTGAAGTCCAGTGTCAAGTACCCACAGTCAGTGATGGTCTGGGGTGCCATGTCAGCTGCTGGTGTTGGTCCACTGTGTTTTATCAAAGGCAGGGTCAATGCAGCTAGCTATCAGGAGATTTTGGAGCACTTCATGCTTCCATCTGCTAAAAAGCTTTATGGAGATGAAGATTTCATTTTTCAACAAGACCTGGCACCTGCTCACAGTGCCAAAACCACTGGTAAATGGTTTACTGACCATGGTATTACTGTGCTCAATTGGCCTGCCAACTCTCCTGACCTGAACCCCATAGAGAATCTGTGGGATATTGTGAAGAGGAAGTTGAGAGACACCAGACCCAACACTGTGGATGAGCTTAAGGCCGCTATCGAAGCATCCTGGGCCTCCATAACACCTCAGCAGTGCCACAGGCTGATTGCCTCCATGCCACGCCGCATTGAAGCAGTAATTTCTGCGAAAGGATTCCCGACCAAGTATTGAGTGCATAACTGAACATAATTATTTGAAGGTTGACTTTTTTGTATTAACCCTTTGGTGCTCTTGGGGACGTTTTTGTCCTTTCGCACTTTTTTTACGCTCTTTTTTGTGTATAACTTTGGCTGTGCTTATGTTAGCTGAAATATTTTTGGCCAGGGATTTTTTTTTTTAAATATTTTGTTTATTTCTACTCAGCAACTTTGTACCATCTATTATAAAGGCTGTACACTTTTTTGTTCCTCTCAGCTCCCTAAGGACGTTTTTGTCCCCTATTGACTCCCATTCAAAATGGCCTTTTTTCACCAATTTGATCCTGCTGTCATTACAGCATAAAATATTTTTTTCAATGATTTTATGCTTTCATCCAAGACACAAAGCATCAAAATTGATCATTTTCAACACCATCAAAATTTTGAGCCATTTCCCTATATTTGGCATAGGGTTGAATTACAAGCATTTTCCAGGTTGTCGGTCCTGCCCCCCACAGTGCAATAGAAAAAATAAATTCAACCTAAATGGTGTGAGTGTGATGGTAGGGATGCTAGTGTGTGGTGCATATGTGTGTATTGAGAAAATATAGTGTGTGTGTTTGTGTACACACAGCCAAACTTTACAAACTCAAACGTTTATGGAAAAAATGGCCCAATTTAAACTTTATTTTTTCAAACCATAGCCATGATGACAAACACATGTAAATGTGATGATATTAGGCAATAATCCAACACTTAAGACACCAAAATTGCTTTTTTAGCCCTATCTAGCTCAATCATTTATTTTCTCCAGTTTTTTTTGAGGATCAAATATGCTCCCTAAAACCATTTTTGTACTTTTTTGTAATTTTTTAGAGTTGCAGGCCCAAACATAAGAAATATGAGAAATTAATGGAAAGTGTGGATCCATATGGATACCTTAGGGTTGTGTCTGTGTGTGTGTTGTGAAATTACTGTGTGTGTATGTGTGTGTGTCTTTGTGCGTATGCATATGTGTGCAGCTGTAATGTGCAATTTGTGGGTTTTCAGGTGGCTGCAGGTTTACTTTGTTACTTTGTTGACATCATCAAAGAAACTGGAATTAAAAGGTCAAAAGCAACTAACAATGAATTAATATTTGATATGTATGCAAAGAGGTCAAGTGGGATAAAAGGTTTTAAAAAAAAAAGTAGAAAAAAATATTACTGTATAATGTTTTTAGGGCAGTTTATAGGGAGAGGACGAGTGTGAGTATTTATTTGCATCTGTGACTGCACAAATACTAAACATGTATCAAAAGCAGTTTTATTGCAAATCATTAACATATCCTAGAGTCTAATTATCCCACTCAAAAAAATCCACTTTGCATCTATTATATGAGAAATTTTTCAATTATTGTGTTTTTTTTAAATAAAAATGGCTCACGTCATCACATAAGCTTGCATGTAAAGGGTTAAAAGCAATTACAAATGAATGAATATTTGATATGTATGTAAAGAGGTCAAGTGGGATAAAAGGTTTGTAAAAAAAAAAGTAGAAAAAAATATTAATGTATAATGTTTTTATGGCAGTTTATAGGGAGAGGACGTTTTTGTCCTCTAAGGTCATGAGAGGGAGTATTTATTTGCATCTGTGACTGCACAAATACTAAACATATATCAAAAGCAGTTTTATTGCAAATCATTAACATATCCTAGAGTCTAATTATCCCACTCAAAAAAATCCACTTTGCATCTATTATATGAGAAATTTTTCAATTATTGTGTTTTTTAAAAATAAAAATGGCTCACGTCATCACATAAGCTTGCATGTAAAGGGTTAAAAGCAATTACAAATGAATGAATATTTGATATGTATGTGAAGAGGTCAAGTGGGATAAAAGGTTTGTAAAAAAAAAAGTAGAAAAAAATATTAATGTATAATGTTTTTATGGCAGTTTATAGGGAGAGGACGTTTTTGTCCTCTAAGGTAACCAAGGCGTAGTAAAAGTTAAGGATACCCAAGGGTTAAAAACACTTTTCTTTTATTGGTCGGATGAAATATGCTAATTTTTTGAAATAGGGATTTTTGGTTTTTCTTTACTTTTTTGCCAAAATCATCAATATTAAAACAATAAAAGGCTTGAACTACTTCAGTTGTGTGTAATGAATCTAAAATATATGAAAGTCTAATGTTTATCAGTACATTACAGAAAATATTGAACTTTATCACAATATGCTAATTATATGAGAAGGACCTGTAGGAGACCCTATTTAAGGTAAAAGATTCAAATCTAAAAATAAATCACCTATTATACACTAAATTAAACGTACTTATGGATATTATAATTACAGGGTTCTCAACCCTCACGCAATGAGAGTGAGACACACGCATTTCAGGCAATTCACACGCTCCACGCCACACCTTGCATTTCTCACGCAAATTATAACTCTGCCAAACAATTTTTTTTATATATAGCCTATAGCTTCGATAAATCCTGGCCTTCACCACCATCACCTAGTGTTGCCACCTTATTTATACTATCTATGGTTGCCACCCGTCCCGTTTTTCCCGAAATTGTTCTCTTTTTTCACCAGCTGTCCCGAGGAAAGAAAAATCTCTCCCGGGACACAATTTGTCCCGTTTTTTGGGGAAAAACTCATTCGTTTTTTTGGGGGAAAACTAATTTGATTTCCTTCGTTCAGTAGTTAAGGCCGTTTCACACGGGCCGTGGCGTTTGTTGCGCCCACTAATGCATTCTGCGAGAGCCGAGCGGGCAGAGAGAAGGCGCAGCGTTTCGTCAGGCTACACGACAAGCCTGCAGGGGCGGTCCTAACGATCTCGGGGCCCGTTTCAAGACCCTGTGTGGGGCCCCCCACATTTATTTTTTATTTTCTTCTATGAATAATGCTTGTACATGCTCCCCGCAAAAATAAAAAAGATTGTGGAAACTAGTTGGTTCATAGACGGATTATGAGATAATAGGCCCAGACTCTTAAAGCCCCCCCGCCCCCCTCCCTATCCAGTCAGTTACATTGACTTTTCCGCAAAGATACATACGTTTACTGGCATAAACATATTAAGGGAGTCAGTGTTTCCCACAGGATGTTGGGATACTGTGGGAGATATCCTGTACCTTGTTGGGGGGTCCGGGGGCATGCCCCCCTGGAAGAAAATTGGTACAGTTTTAAAGTAAAATGCATCAATCTGAAAAATCAATCTGGAAAATTTAGATTTAAATCAAATCTTGAGCTGCAGAAGGAACATTATTTTTCTTAAACAGGCAGCACTCTTTACTCTGCAACTGTAAAAACATTTCAGAAGATTGGTCTGCAGACCCATGTTATATGATGGAGGGGCCCATTGCAACAGATACAGGGTGGAAAGCTACTTTTTATGAACAGTATATAATTTACATGTAGAAAGTTTATTCCTGTATGTGTGTGGGGGCCTTAGAGGCCCCTCATGAAGCCCATAAGACATAGCTAATAATGCTTTTGTTTTGCACTTGCTTTTAGATTTTTCACCTACTAGTTGAGGGGCCAAGTTGGTTTTAGTGCTCCCACATTCAAATGCGGACGCCGAAAGAGTCTTCTCCATGGTTGGTCTTCACCAGCACCAGAAACAGACTAGCCCTAGAAGGAACATTGTCCTCCATTATGATGGTCTAAATGGCTGGTGTGGAGCCACAGTGCTTCAAGTGGGAGCCAGAAAACCCCTATCCTGAAGGCCTCAAAATCTGCCACTCGAAGCTACAACAGCGAGCATCAGTAATATCCAGTATCCATATTTGCTGAACTGAACTAAGAGTTTTACTGAAATAACTACCCCGAACAACTACCCTAGGCCCAACACCCATCTCACTAGTCTGGCATTTGGTATTAATCCAGTTATACTTTCATCATAAAATTACTACAATAGGCTATATTTTAACTAAAACAAAGAAATTATATTGAACTGAACTTGTGTTAAAAACCATTATTATGCTTTAAATTAATAAATTTACACAATAAAAATTCGCTCGCTCGCTCGCATCGCGCGCTCGCATGGGAAATCCGCTTCTGTCTCACTCTAAACAATTTCCAAAAGTTGAGAACCCTGTAATTATGTTCTACCAAGTCTGCTATGGAAAAATTCCCTAAATTCTACACACTGCAGATTTAACTGGAAACATGAGGTAGGCTATGACCTTTCTTTACAGGTCCATGGGCTTGAACATGAGTTTGACCCATAGATTTGACCTGACGTGCCAGTAACGTGACTCATGATTCGATGTGGGGGGTCTTATGTTATAATAGGTCCATGGGAGTGAGTCTGGTCGATTCTGGTGTCTGAGAGCCGTAGGCCGTATTATGACGGCCATAAAGTGTCTCTATATGCTGATAAGTGTATTTGTGGTAGTGTAATAGTGATATTTATCCACATATGGGACGATACAATTTCCCGCAGATGCAGCATAGACTGTAGGGATGCAGGCTACGAGAACTCGATGTGGGGGAAAAACCCCGTTTCTATTGGCTGAGAGGACGAGCGTCAAACCTATACGTAGACACGCAGCGTTACCTAATATCCAAGATGAGATGTTCAGGGGCCGGATAGAGTGTAGGGTAGGACTCTAGAAGTGTATACTCTGAAAAACGATTAAAATAATATTAAAAATTGATATTTCCATAATTTTCACAGTTACGCCGTAAGTGATTAACTTAATAGGCTAAGTAAAAGAAGCCCAACAAGTTTTAGTTGATGTGATTTCTTGGCAATTACCAACAGAACTGAGTAGGGATCAAATAAGTTGAAATTTCTTCAAAGGATGATAATAAAATAAAAATAAAAAAGTGAGACTTTAAATGCTCTCCGTAAATCATAGAAAAACAACTAGGCCTAATCAAAACAAAGCAAGCATGATTCTGAATCGGGCTACAACGGAAAGTTGTGGGGAAACTGGGCGGAACAGATATTTGATAATCCTGAATTAGAACGTGCCCTTGAAGAGCTCCCATGTCTGCCCAACGATGTAGCTACTTTACTGTACTGTAGTGAGCGTACGTGACTGTAATATTCTACTCTCTGTGGGAGGAGGTAGCCTAACCCCACGGCTGTAGAAAGCCCCCTGACATGAAGGACAGGTCGGACACTATACAGTCTATGGTCGGACAGTTAGCAGGACTCAGCTCCCTATACATCTTGCTTCCACCGGACGCTCGCGATGGATTTCGTGCTGAGCGGAGTGGCTGCGTGCGGCGCGTGCCTCTTCACCAACCCGCTGGAGGTGGTCAAAACGCGGATGCAGCTGCAGGGAGAGCTCAAGAGCCGGGGCTCGTACCAGGTTTACTACCGCAACGTCTTCCACGCCTTTTACACCATCGGCAAAGTGGACGGGCTGGCCGGTTTACAGAAGGGCCTGGCTCCAGGGCTGTTCTATCAGTTTTTTATGAATGGAGTCAGACTCGGCTCGTACGCGGTCATCGAGTCCTCCGGTTACATCCACACAAACGGCAGGGTCAGCGCGGCCAAGACCACGGTGGCAGGGGCGGTCGCTGGAGTGGTGGGAGCCGTGATGGGCAGCCCCATGTACTTGGTCAGTAGTTTGGCTTTGTTTTAGCCCGAGCAGGATTGACTTTTCTTAACTTTTTTGGTGCTCCTTTAAGGCTGAC
The DNA here is from genome assembly GCF_949987685.1 of Ammodytes marinus. Lineage (NCBI taxonomy): Eukaryota > Metazoa > Chordata > Actinopteri > Uranoscopiformes > Ammodytidae > Ammodytes > Ammodytes marinus. Next base: position 18,360,461 of record NC_137218.1, read on the forward strand.
CAGCTGTGACACTTCAAGGTGAGCTGTCACTTGTAGCCTAACTGTGCACAATTAAATTGTATAGCAAGGCTAACCACACCATTGTCCCTGTTGACAGGTAAAGACTCACATGCAGAGCCAGTCCACCTCCTCTATTGCAGTTGGACATCAGCACCAACACCAGGTAACAGTTATAATCCACTCTGATGTTAGACATGAGAGTGAAAGGCATCAACAGTTCTCTCACTGCCCCTTCTTGTTTTCTTTTTTATTTCTCCAGGGGATGATCCATGCTCTGAAAGTGATCTATAGGAACCATGGCATTCTGGGACTGTGGAGGGGCTCCAGTGCTGCTGTGCCAAGGGTCAGCGTGGGGTCAGCTGCACAACTCTCTACCTTCTCCTCCTCCAAGGAGCTTGTGATTGACCTTGAGGTAAGAACATTTCAATGCTATCCCCAAAGTGGGCCTGCGCTCGCTAACTTAGGTTTGACAATCTAAATTCAGGTCAGATGTTTGGGATCAGGCTGTTGCGTGCATGTCTTCTGTATGACTGCACTGTCCAAGAATAAACATGGCTTTGTTTTTGGGAGTCTGGCTGAATGCACCTAAGGCTGCTAGGAGTTTCTGTTTTTCTTTGACTTATGTAGGCTTATGCTAATAGTTGGTTTAGTACTGTTGGTCCGGTAAAACAAGCAGTGTTTGAAGATATCCCATTTGGCTCTGGCAGCCTGATTTGTGCATTTGCTGACATCAAATAGTGTTTGGTTTAGATTCTGTACAAAGCGATTGATTGCTTTTATTGATAAAACCATCATCAGATTCTTTGATCATGGACACAATCATAAGTTGAAGCCCCCAAACTCAGAGATGCGAGCTTGAGAAGTGATCAGTTATGGTCAGTTAGCTATGTGCAGATTACAAAAGCACTACAGTCATTGTATCGTTTACAAAGCGCTGTGTGTTTCACTCTTCTGGAACAGAAATTTGACGCCTTTTATAGGCCCCCTCTGGTGAAAGGCACAGGGCTTGCACAACCAGTGTTCTTGCTGCTGACCCAGTTGTAGTAACAAAGCTTTATTTTTTAATATACCCCAAAAAACGTACAGTCATTAAACATTGTGGTAACACTTTACAATAAGGGTACATTAATTAACTGTGAGTTAATGCTAAGATAATGCTATTAATGGTTAGTTAATGCGTAGTAAATGCCTATTAAGCATTAAGTAAGTGTTAATGCTTAGTTATTTACAGTTAGTTAATGCTTAGTTAACTAATGCTTAGTTAAGCATAAACTAAGCGTAACAGTTAGTAAATGCTTAGTTTATGTTTATTAAGCATTTACTAACTGTTTATTAACAGTTAGGTAATGCTTAGTAAATGCTTATTAAGCCATTCACTAACAGTAAATGAATGTATCCTGACATGATTCTGTTTAGGTGGCTAGTAGCAGTTTTTTTTTATTTCCTTGACATCCAAATTTCCTCTACTATGCATATTTTTAAGTTGTCTTTATATTCCTTTGTGTTGGAAAACCACATTTTCAGGTTTGACTGTAGTTGCTGGAGAATGTGTGTGTAACATTGGTTCTAATTAGAGTATACATAGACCATTCTTCCATTTCACTGCATGTGGAATATCATGAACAGTTACATTTAGCAGTAGCTGCATACAGTACATGGTGGTAGCCTATGGTGACATCATGGTCTGGTCTCAAGGGTTGTTGCCTCACCACATTCTTTTATTTCCTTCTCCCCAAGGTGTTTCCACAGAACAGCTGGTTGGTGCCCCTGACAGCCGGCATGATCAGCAGTGTGGTGGTGGTGCTGGCCATGACACCTTTTGATGTTGTGAGCACACGCCTCTACAACCAGCCCGTGGATCATTTGGGCAAGGTTAGCGATTTTTTTTTATACATTTTGGTATTTATTTTGGCAATAGCTTTTCAATCCGCTTGCATCCTGAAATTGCATCTGTGTGGTAGTTTGCCCCTTAAATGGCAGGATCCACCATTCCTACGCTACAGAAAACCAGTGCAATGCACACGCACATTTTACAGAAATGCAGAAGAGAATGTATGATTTCTTGTAATTCCGCCATCATCCAAAGCATCTATCCAAACATAGTGATGCGATTTTTATTTGCCTGCATTCTGAAACAGTAGTTGCTCAATTTCTGAAGTCTACCCTAAATTGGTAAAATGCACTTGTCGTAACCACCTTTAACCACAGGGGCCCCCAAATTAACTATGACTAAAATGAAAAGTCTATTTAAAGGTATTTGGCAATACTACTGCATAGGTAAAAAAATGTGTATTGAAACTTAAATTTGAAAACTACTACTTTCAAAACTGAAAAATAAGGACTTGCGTTGGAAAGAAGTGAGCCTACTCTGCTTGAGGCTCACGAGCCAAGGCTACATTGGCTGCTACTAGCATGGCACACTAAATCTACGAATTAACTATCTGAGTTGAAATGTGGGTAATGTAGACGCGCTGTTTTGGGGCGACTGTGGCTCAGGTGGTTAAGCTGGTTGGCCAACGATCCTAGGGTTGGCGGTTCGATCCCCGCCCGGCCGTTCATGGTCGTTGTGTCCCTGGGCAAGACACTTCACCCACCTTGCCTCGTGAGAATGTGTATGACTGCTGTATGTTTGAGGTGGTGGTCGGAGGGGCCGATGGCACGGAATGGCAGCCTCGCTTCTGTCAGTCTGCCCCAGGGCAACTGTGGCTACTATCGTAGTTTACCACCACCGGTATGGCTTTGTGTGAACAAATTGAACCTGGAACCCAGTAAAGCGCTTTGAGTACCTTGAAAAGCGCTATATAAATCCAATCAATTATTATTTTGACAAAGAAGAACAACGGTGTCTCTGATTCTGATGCATCTACTGTATATTGATGCATCTTCACTGCCCATTGTGACCCTGCTATAAATATGTAATGCTAAACCACTGGAGTACTTTTTTAAGGATTACAAATTGTCAGTAGGGACTGATCATTACAAACACTTATCACATCCAGCTGGGACACTTTACTGACTTTAATGCTCTCATCTTCTAGGGGCAGATTTATAAAGGATTCCTCGACTGCTGTTCGAAGACGCTGAAGAAGGAGGGCGTGTTAGGACTCTACAAAGGCTTGGGAGCCTCTTATTTCAGGATCGGTCCGCACACCATCCTGTCTTTGTTTCTCTGGGATGAACTGCGCAAACTCTACCGGCCGTTCAGATAATAGCGGAGACGAGGGAAGTGGAAAATGGGTAACTCATTATGCTCTGAGTGCATAGGTTAAATGAGTCCTCATTTAATGAGTGTGTCAATATGAGGTCAAAGAAAAAGTTAGGAGGTGCTCTCCTTTCTTCATGAGAAAGAGAAAGAGCAAAGGCAACGTTAAACACTCCAATAGTAAAACACAGTGTGTATGGAATGAATGGATTGTGCCAACACTCAACAGTGATTTAAAAACTCTCAATGTGAAATGATTGGTGGAAAATTGGCCAGGTTGTAGCTGCTCTGTACTGTGCAGAAGCAGCTGTTCTTCTTAACACGGGTTATAGGCTAAAGCAGTGTATTCAAAGGGAAACATATAGTATGATGACAAAGGTAAAAGTAAGTTCTGCTTTTGGAACTATACAGATAGCATTTATGAAAATGCATTAGCGTTATATTAGTCGAAGTTGACACAGAGTATAATACAGCAACAGAAAAAACTATTCTGGAGATATATATATATATATATATACTATATATATACTGTATATATTCACATATGAGACATACACATGAGACTGTATGTAATAAATAGTTTTTTTCTGCCTTAAATGGAAAAGACTGTATATCAGCTCTTGGAAAAAGTCTTCCTTTCCTCTTCTGTTTCCAAAACAGAGCAAGTAAAAGGGAAACTCTGTAATTACGAAATAGTTTGGAACTCCAGTGATTTCCAGTAAACAGCTAAAACAGCTTGCGAACGCCTATAAAGTTTTACTAAGGTGTTTAAATAGGTTGCTTGTCTCATTTAAGGGAGTGAAATAGCGATGAGTTAGACCTTTTAAAACAGGTTCATGCTCCTAGCAACCAACTGCAGATGACTCATTCCTCAAAAATGTTCACGTGTTTAGAGAATCTTGCTTCCTTTCCCCTAGATGATTTTAATACATTCATTGCAGCCTTTAAGTATATTGAGATCATCCTGTTTTAACAGCCTTTATGTCAAATACTTAAACGAATCATCATTGACACTGATCTGATGGTACTTAGATATAAATGTAAATGAATACTCAATATCCACCAGAACACAGACTTTTTATTCAGAGGTTTGGGGGATTATAAGTTAGCATTCGCATCTTCACAAATGCTGTTTTTGCTCCAAGTTGTCATGAGCATCAGCATCTTTAACAGCAGTTTTACTTAAGCAGCGTGAAAGTAGATGAGATGATGACCCTGTTGGTAACACACTGGTATCTTAGGTAAGAGACAGATTTGGTGTTTTGTTTCTCATAAAGTGCACTAAACTTTGCAAAATAGTCATAAATATAAATTAATTAATAAAACATTATTAGTTATAAGTGATTTAGTTCAATAGTGAATGAACAGTTTCAACATAACACAATGTGTTTTTCATGACACATTTAATCAACCAACAATAGCTTTAAGAACACATTTAACTGACAGAATATAACACATGAGAATGTTACTTTAGTTAATTTTATTTTGTCATATGAAGTTGGTGGTTTGGGCTCCTAACATTGCCATTGTCATCTTTTTTCTTCTTTTTTTTAAGAAACTTTTTGTCTTCTTGATGTAAAGACACTCCTTTTTTCTATAAACAATGCATGTGCTTCATTATGGAGCATTCTTAACGTTCATTCACCTATTTTCTTTTTAAATGTATCTCAATGGGTCAAAATAATCCAAGTGGGCTAGGATTCTGTACCTTTTAGCTGTATCAGCTGTGCTGCAAATTCTGTATATTAGTGAACGTCTATCAAACAGACTACGTAGTGTTTCCCAGACCACATTATTTTTCGTTTGACCAGAGGCCAACTGTGTGCCAAACCTTGTGCCATTTGTTAGTTCACATCAAGTCAGCTGAACAATATTTTAGTGGTTCAGATACTGAAAATTACAAAATAAATGGCAAATGTTGAAAAAGTAACTGCCTAGAAAGAATGGAAACCTGTTAACAGTTGTCTATGATGACTAAAAACTGAAAAGTTACTGGTTAGTTAATAGAATTTAGGAGTCTGAGGACTTAAAAATTCAGAAATTAAAGAGGTGCTGATGAAGATGTCCAACACATGCGCCAATTTCTGAATATAGTTGTTATACTTCTTGTTTGGAAATTTGCAGACGGCTTCAGTGTAATTTATCTGGTAATTTGTGTGTCATAAAAACCTGATGACAGGCACTGGATTTATGAATGTTTAATGTAGCAGGTTTTGTTATGTCTCATGAATAAGTTACAAAATGATTTCCTTTCATGGACAGACAGTATTTCTGTACAATGGGCTTGTAAAACAATTCAACTACCACACTTTTAATTGACGGACATTTTGACTTCAATTATTTTGTTTCATGTGGGCTGAAGTAAATATGAGAAAACATGTATTTTCTGTCATACTTTTCTTGTGTTACAACTATTATCTTAGAAACCAATAATAAGTAAAACTAAGTGACTACGTTTCTAAATGTGTCTTTAAACTTTAACTTGTATATATCGAGAGAGAGAGAGAGAGAGAGAGAGAGAGAGAGAGAGAGAGAGAGAGAGTGTGGTTGTGACTGTACTTAGAAACAGTTTTGCTTTTAGCTAAATGCTAACATGAGCATACAAACATGCTGATACCTACACAGGCACATTATTTACCATGCTAACCACTTTAGTTAAGCATGTTAACATGAGCTAAATAGCACCAAACTCAAAGTGCAGCCGAGGATTATGGGAATGGCATTAAAAAAAAATCTATGAAAAGCTTTGATTTTGACCTGCATTTTGAGTAAAACCATATGCTAAAAGAAACAAGTCTATAAATCAAATCTCATTCACCTTTGGATAGCTGACAGGGTCATTTAGAATTTGAGCCAATGCAAACATGCAAACAACATACAGATACAATTAGGGGGCAGATATTTGCATGTATACACACTGTAATGTTTGACTGTTCTTTTTACATTCCTGACATAAAGGTGACTGAAAGTGACAGTTTTTTACTATATGCTCTTACTTACAAAAACATGTACAGTGTCGCAAGGTTTTTATTACTGAATGATCAGAGAGAATAATTCACATCATTGAATCAAGTTCACAGGACAGTTATACAGGTATAAAATTAAATGAACAGTAAAAAACCATAAAGAAATTGTTTATTGTAGCTGGTGAGCCATCACTAGCATTTTTGTCAGTTTGAGTGGGAGTAAACGGGTAACTACCCAGTTATGTTACTAAACAGGAAGGTTAATGTGTCATTGTCATGTGCTGCCTGCCACAATGACTTCAGTGTGTCTTGGCAGAGCTCCTGCAAATGTCTGAAGTGTTGCTAAGTAACACAGGACATTTTGTTCATGGTGACTGGCTTTGATTGAATCTCAGGTCCTTATGTACACAGCTGGTGCCTTGAAGGATATCTAAAAACACCAACAGCTTCCAGTAGCCTATATTCTAATTCCTATATGTAGTTAAAATTGATTATTTTAATAACCGTCTTTGACATGAATTAGGCTACTAGAGCTAGAGTGTATATTAGGGTCTCCCTTATTGTGACCTCCAAGTTTGAGTGAATTACAAGCAGAGAAATGATTGACTATCTAACCAAATAGACGGAGGGATACCCAATTCCTTCTTCCAGCTCTCAGGCAAAAACACCTCATTTCAAGCTGCAGCAGTGATCTACTTACAGTATTAGCTGTATTAAGGCAAAACTGTGTGTGTAAAGGCCTGTGGGAGTAAAAAACAGGGTTCAGAGTAACAATAGGCCTAGTTCAATAATGGTAAGAATGAATAAAGTGCATAGCCACGTGTAGTCACAACAAATAGTTTAAAAAGGGTTATAAGAGAATCAAGAAACATATATTGTATTGCCAAATGGAAAAACCAGGGGCTCTAGAATTCCTATCACGGGACATGAACATCTTCCCAGCCAGCAGTGCAAACAATACATTTGCCCTGCGTTCCAATACCCATACTATCTACTATTTAGTGTAGAAAAAAGATTTAGGATATCCTGATTCTTGTGGCCAGATTTAGGATGGTTAGAAAGACCCGGATGTCTACTACATCCGGCGGAGATTTTTAGTGTTGAAAACAGAATCCTATTTGGGCAATTCTGATCCATAATCCAGTGCGCACCTGAAGTGACGTCACATCAACGGAGCCGCCACATGAAAACAAACGGGGATGGGACCGATATAAAAGTAAGAGGCAAGATCAAAGCGCAATGTTATGATGAAATAAATAAGTAAAAGTATGTCCCATGCCTACTGCATCCTAACTAGATTATTTTTATCGGCAGATCTAGTATGTAGAATAGAAAAAAGAAAGAGTATGTGATTCGGAACGCAGGGTTGATGTGAGCCAAATGCATCAAGAGCAAAGTAATTCTCATACACATCACTAGAGGGCGACACCATTTAAAAAAGTATTAAATAGCATGACAATGAATGTTCTCCCGTGACCTGTACAGCACACAGTCATAAAGCCCCATGTAAACAATTCCTGGCGCTTATTAAGAGACCTACTGATATGCCAATACCTGGCACAGAGGCACAACACATTTACTTTAAATGGCAAGAGGGATTTGCATTGGATGTGACTGCTCATTTGAGACCATCCTCCACGATCTAATCGGTCTTCTTCTTAGCGGTGGCGGTGATGCTCCCGTAGGACAGGACCTGGGTCAGGAGGACACAGCTGATACAGGCAGACAGCATGTGTGACAGCGTCTCAAAAGAGCTCCCGGTCTCCTGCAAGTAAACAGTGAAGAGTTAAGTTAGTTTGTGTACACATTGTCTGTCTACGAAAAGAGACTACGAAGTTCTATGCTGTCAAAAGCAATTAGTTTTATTAAACATGACTCTTTAAAAAAAAAATTATTATGTCTTTGTTTTGATTTTCTTGATTGTTTTGCATTGTATTTTTTAAATTGTTTTTTATCTATGCATATATTGTGTTGTGTGTGTGTGTGTGTGTGTGTGTGTGTGTTTTGTATTCTAATATGCTAATTTAATTGGGTGTGGTTTCCATGTAAGCCTGTACAGGTTTCTGCCGCACCCACACATGTACTTATATGTTTTAGCACTACGTGTTTAACATTGTTTGTATGTGAAATTAAATAAAAAATAAGATAAAGACGTCGTTGGTAGATTGGAGTGGTGTGAAATGTGCAGTTGTGCAGATACTGTGTGTGTAATTTCTGACTGTATACCTGCAGAGACAAGAAGGCATTGCCCAGAGAGCCCGCCCATGTCAGTAACACAGACACAGTGGACAGGAAGCCTGTGTGGCCATTACGGTAGTTAGTTCCGGCCTGGAGACCCTGGAACCAACAAAAAAAACAGAAAGTAAATTCCCTCTCTGATATGTCTGCACTGTGCATAGTGACTTTACAGTACACAGGTCTTATTATTCACAGAGCAGCTCTGGAATGGAGCTGGATCAGATAAGATAAGCCATTGAGTTGTTATATACAGTACCTTGCTTGCAATTAAAGCTGCCAAACTGGATGTATGCATCACCGAGGCGACGGATACAGTTGCGTAGGAACCCAGAAGGAACATTGCACCACTGTAAGCCAGGAGGAGCAGCATCCCTGCCACACAAACATCAAACAAGATTATTTATACAATAGAAGAATCATGCATTAGAACAAATGCTTCACGAGAAGCATTCAAACGTTTGTTTCTGAGTATTTCAAACCAAATGGTCACTTACCAAATCAATACTTATCTGACAAAACTTAAAATGGATTATTCAAATGATTATCTCAACCAATAAAATAAAAAAAACAGCTCTCGGCCAAAGTGTTTTAATACAGGCGTTGTAATAGATCTTTTGAACATAAAGCCCCTCTGGAAAGTTTATGAGTCGAGTGGTAACACCACAAGGTGGCGCTCCAGGAGAGCACAGACCAGAAAATGAAACAGAAAAACAGTCATGTGAGAGATCCTCAGCTGAGACATTACGGTTCATTCGTCACATTCACCATAATAATTATATTTGAATGGGACGGCACACAAGCATTTAATTAACATGTTTCCAAAACCTTTAGATTGTCTACATCTGTGATCTATCAACAGTTACTCAGATGTAATATGCTCCATACAGGATATTCTGGGATGCTTAAAATTCAGTTGAACATAGAGGTGATTTATAAAACGTACATCTATAGTATGGCCAGTGTATGCTAAGTTGAATCCTTTCGTAATATCTGATCCTGGACGATTATTTCCTTCTCACAAAAGTCCCATTCTGAGCAACAAGTTGGTTTCTATTTTATGACTACAAGGTTTCTTAATTGTTTTCCTTTGTAAAACCTTGTCATAGTTCAGGCCTGTTGCAGCATATTAAGAACTCAGTGCTGACTAAATTTAATTACAGTGCTGATGACATGCAAATACATAGCCAACATGGCTGGAATCTAGCAGTCACTTTTAAGTAGTAGATTGTAAGTGTTGCCAAAAAGAAATCATTATCTGCCTGATTTATCTGAATCCACCCACCATTTAGTAATAGTGCAGAGTTGTTTGTCTAGCTTTATAGAGGACATTAAAAACTACACATGGGGACCTGACTGATTCGCAGAGATAAAAAATACGATGTGATAAATACACAAAGATAATAATGAACAATGATATTAGTCAATCCTAGAGATGCTGTTGTGCACCTATATAGAACCGAATGTGTATTAATCCGCCACTGAAAATAATCCTCAAAAGTTTACCTTTTAATGTTATTTGGGTATTGCTGATAAACACTACACTGCCCAGCTGTTTTACTACATAGTGACTGAACCTTTTTTGAAAAAGAATGTTGTTTTCTACATCCTCTGTAAAAATGAATAGGCTTGCTTGGGCTTGAGAGGTAGGGCGGGGGGAGGAACTTAAAGTATTTAGAGAGTTGGCTGTGGTATTTTAATTGGGATTTTAGGACAAAACGTTAAAATATAGAATAATACCAGACTAATCCCTGAGTGTATATACTGTACAATACGTAAAATGTGTTCTAACCTTTGATGGTGTCACTGCGATAATGCAGGATGAGGAAGACAATCGCTGCTGCCTGGGCCAACGTGAAGAGCCTCTCACCCCAGGCACTGTAAAGCATTTCAGGTAAAGCACATGTACTTTAGGCACACATATACAGTATGACTTTAGATACAAATTGCCAGCTGAAAGAAATACACTCAAGATAATAAAGGACACACATATGGGCTTGTGCAAAAGCCCCACCAAACCCACAGCTAGTGAGTCACACATTCATAAACCATGAGAAAGCACTGGGTAAGACATGCACTTCAGCCTTGAAAGTGCTATTGACAGTGGTCTATAGTCTCCACTCTCTAGCAGATAAAAAGAGTTGAGATAATTGAGTAATAAACAAAAGTAATTCAGCTGCTGCCATGAGAGAGCAAAACACTTTGCTGATAAGGGATGTCAGAGAAAAAGTGTCAAGACATCTCCCAGCAATTAGATGGATAAGTAACAGCTCGGCTGAGGTAAATACAGTAGATGGCACAGTTGTCAAAACAGTGCTTTGTTTTCGCCGTTATACATCTCGAATCAAAAGGGACTGGGAGGTTTGCCAATATCAAACAAAACCTGGAAATGTGATGGAAATGAGTCAGATTGGTCTGGATTCTATGAATCACCATAAAAGAGCTCTTTGACTTTTCAATTTATTTATTTTGTTGGAATACGTACAAGAGCGGGAAGCTGTAGGCCATGGCGTACACAACAGGACATGAGAAGGCATAGAGTTGCAGCAGGGCGGAAGACAGACTCAGGCCCTCTGCACTTCCTCTCCACAGTATCTTCAGCAGCTGAGACGGTGGTGCTGCAGGGGAGATGAGAGAGAGAGAGAGAGAGAGAGAGAGAGAGAGAGAAAGAGAGAAGAGTAGAGTAGGTACAACATCACTTAGTAGCTGTCCAGATTAGCAATCGATATGCTTCAAACAAAGAGTCAGACCTTGCAGTTAATAAAACTATTTGGATCCATGCAAATCAATTTGAAACTTAAATCAGCTATAGCTTCTTGTTCAAAAGGTATCCAAAACACACCATGTGGGAAATAATGTAGGCTATCAGTGATTCAAATATTGCATTGTATGTTACTTCATTGCACTGTGGCATAATTAAAGATGCTGTAAACGGAATGGTTCTCTTAGCTATAACTTCATGTCAGTTACTGCAGTTAGCAGTCCCCTCGCTCGTCCCTATGTCACCACATTAATGCACTGCGGTCTCCAAGCAGCAAGTTATCTAGCATCATCTCAGATCCACAAGTGTGATAAAACATGATAAAAACCATCAAAACAGATATTGGGAAGGATTTGTACCTGCTCCGCCATTGTAGGCGCATAAACATTCACCCATGTGAAGACGGGTGCGGGCGGGTGTCGGTTTGTAGCGTTCTCTCTTATGATTGGTTAAAATTTCGGGATACTACATAAAGTTTAGTTGCTTATTACATGCAGAGCAGCTGACCAAGAGATTGGCTTTATGAAACGCGCACATCATGTAGGCTAAGTGATTACTGTATGAATAAAGAGCGATTTAACACTTATATTAATATAAATAAACCGCTTACTTCACCTTTAAGTAACTTGTACAGACATTTATTTGCCTCTGATGCTGATGTTGAAGCAGTGGTTTTGTGATATCATCTTGAGGCCTAATGTTGTCATGGTTATCTGAGGTGTGGTTTGGTTAGAGCACTTAAAGGCTTATCACAAATTTCAATCCTAATCCAATTATTGTGTGAAGATGCAATCATTAATGATTAATCATTATAGTCAGAAGATCATTATTAGTTAATATTGCTTTTATTTAATCATGTCTGTCAGTCGTGCTTGTGTGTGATGTTTGCCATAGACCTGTTGAGCTGAGGAGAGGCCTTACCCAGGAAATTCTCCAGTAAGATCCAAAATCCGAACGTTTTGTTCAGTAGAAACTTCAGGCAAGGCACTGGGAGATGAAGGAGACATATTACAAACACGCATAAGCCGATGGCTACTCACAGTGACAATCCCCTTTTCTCCGAAAACATTTATTTTAAAGTAAAAGTAGGCAAAGTCAAACGGAAAAATAACATCCCACACATATAAAACTAGCCAACTTTTGGGTTACTAACTTTGAACTGTTTATTGGGACAGGCGAACCACCGCGGGCCCCGCCTCCCCGCACATCTGGCAATATTTTCCGCCCTCGCTTCACACCGAAATGTAGCCTAACCAACAACATCGAGCCTCACCGTGCAAGCGAAAGTTGACGAAAAGCTCCTCGTAGCATTTTGATGGCATCAAATAGGTAACCAGGAAGTGTTTGAGGGGAGACGTGGCCATGGCGGATCAGCTGCAGTCAGAACTAACTGACTCCTCTGGACTGGGGGAGTGGTTCAAAAGGTACCCCGGTATTTACATGGGAGGGGGACGAGGACCACACTGACCCCGGGCAGTTTTGTTGATATGACGTCATCAGAAAACAGTCGTCCACCGTCTTAATACTCTGTTGGCGAAATGAATGGAATTTTAAAGGAAATAATCCTATAGCCTACATTGATGGTTGATTAATTATATAGCCTAGAACAGGGGTGCCCACACCTTTTCAGCTTGTGAGCTACTTTAAAAAGTCAAGAAGTACCTACTGTAAAAATGGAAAACCTATATTTATTTAAACATATATTGATCATTCTTTATATGTACATGAACCCATATTGCCAGGCCCGCCTCAACCTGCCATTAGGCCCTGGGGCTGAGAGGTTTCATAGGCTCCCTGAGTGGCCGTCTTACAACAAAAAATGTGCAATATTTATTTGATTAATAAACAAATAATTTTAAGTTAATACAGTATTTCTCATAGGAATTTGGGAGACTGTGGTGGGGACTTGGGACCTTAGGTCCGGGGGCATGCCCCCCCCCCCCCCCCCCCCCCCCCCCCCCCCGGAAGAAAAATGTTAACCTGTCAAAGTAAAATGTATCAATCTGGTGCATTTTGAGAAGAAAATTAAGGCTAAATCAGCTGTGTCCTATGTGAGCTATTTAGTACTATTTTCTGGAATGATTTGGAGACACAGAATCACCAAAGATTAGGAGCCTATATTGAACCATTAAAAAAAAAATCTACATTTAAAACATTTTTTTTTTGAAAGACTGCCATGCGATCTACCCACAATGCCTTCGCGATCGACCAGTAGATCGCGATCGACGTAATGGGCACCCCTGGCCTAGAATTTGGGAAGTCCACTCTGCTGGTATTTAATATTTATATTTAAAGGTCCCATCCAGACAGGTTTCATGCAGGCTAAAAAAATAAATAGTAGGCTCAGCCAGACCTAATTCTGATACTTATTTCTTCTTCAAAGATCTTCGATTGCCTTGTTGAAGACCCTATAAATGACATCTACTCCATGTCCCTCATCGAAAAATACTGAATATGCAAACATATTTTTATTTAATAAGTTTAACTGGAGACGACAAGAGGTCTTAATATAAGGTGCACATGGATAAATGCAGCACATAGATGGTGAAGCATCCATGTCAAGTAACCATGCAAACTCAATTTTCCCAGAGGAGCCCTATCTGTGCCCTTCACAAAAATACACTTTTAAACTTTACAATTACATTTTAAAAATACACTTTTAAACTTTACAATTACATTTTATTGGGGTTGAATCCCTATACTGTAGTAATTTAAGTCAGTTGTGTTCTTCCTTAACTCCTTGCTGGTTTGATGAAATGTAAATGTAGACACCTTGGTTAGAAAGCAAGTCAATTTAAGGGTTTATGTTTTTGTAAGACAACATGATGAGGGTATATTCAAAAACAACCACCAATTATGCCTACTCTACTGTCTATGAGTTAACCGAGGTGTATTGATTTTCTCCCTACTCAACAAGTTAACCAAATAAGTGACTAAAGTACACACAATTTCACCATCACTGCCCGTACAAATATACCTTCCTTTCTTTTGATGAAGTTCAAGTGGGACGTCTCTTCTGATCTCTAGCAAACAGGAAGGCTTCATGCAAAACTACTCATGAACCAGAAGTTTTACAACAGTTAGTCCGTTTTGACGGTGAGGAGAGAACATGTGTACTGGAAAATGTTCCCGTTTTATTTCTTTTACTCTGTTCCCATTGGTGCTCCTGTCCATCATATGTAACATAGTGTTGTTCTTTCCCGGCTGGGACGTCAAGTATGCCCAAGATGGACACATTACTGAAGAGGTCAAGTACATGGGGGGACTTGTTGGAGGTGGTATATTGGTGAGTAAGAGCTGTTTTTTCTCTGGCCTGTGTAACGATTATGACTCAAGAAGAGTACAAGTTAATGTATATGGGGAACTTGGGCGGTACCCACTTTGTGTTACAGTTAAAAAAAGAATAATTGGATATTGGGGGAGACTGTTAGAAAGTAAAGAAAGTAAACTTAGTAAAATCATGTACAATCAGCTACACAGCTTGCATAGCAGCGGTGTGTATGCTTCAACCTGGGTATCACAGGTGAAACAGATACTGGATGACTGCGGGTTGTCATACATCTGGATAACACAAAAATACAACAACATTAACTGGCTGAAAAGAACTGTCGAGCAGAGGTTAAAAGATCAATTCATGCAGAGGTGGCAGAGCGAGCTTACAAGCATGACTTCCTGTGACTTATACATAGAATTTAAACAAGAGTTTAATTTAGAAAAATATCTGTTGTATGAAAATCAAAAGTCCAGACAGGCTATATGCAATTTTAGAACCAATAACACCCGAATACCTAAAGTCACAGGAAGATACAAAGGGCTGGAAAGAAATCAAAGAATATGCAACCTCTGTGATTCTAATTGTGTTGGAGATCAATACCATGTACTTTTTGAGTGTGAAAATGTGGACGTAATGTATTATAGAAAAAAGTACCTGCCAAATTATTATGTTTATTTTCCATCCATGACCAAACTGATTTTGCTTTTGAGGGCAAGTAGGCCAGGGGTTATTGTTAAAACAGGTGCCTTTTTGAGAAATGTTTTGCCATTGTTTAAATGATGTTTTTGTTTTGTTTTTCCTTGCCGTGCACCATTGTTTTGTTTTGTAATGATTTCAGTTGAATTGTGTGCTCCATGTCATGTGCTATGGCCGTGAGCCGTAATAAATAAATAAATGAATGAACTTCTTTCTGAAAATACTTTCTGGCTTTATACTATATTTACATTTTATTTTGCAGTGTTTATCTCATCCATGAGTCACTTAATCGAGGAATACCTCAAATCAACTGCAATATTCTTTAGATTCAACCCCTGTCGCCTATAGGATATACTCTCCCAAGCCACATTTGGGTCCTGACTGAAGAAAAACATTTCTAAAAAAATAATGACCAGTTTGGCACCAATTCCTCAAAACCTAACTGAGGATTGACCTCCGTAAAGTGCTGGATTGTGTTTTAACATTGTTTGTTGTTGTTGTTGTTGCTCTGTTGAATACGTTGTAAGCAAATGCTGCATCTACAGCAAGTCACTGTGGACTAATGGCTATCCCCAACAGGTGTTGATCCCCGCACTTTACATCAGCTTGACTGGAGAAGACGGATGCTGTGGCAATCGCTGTGGGGTGAGTCATAAAGAAGTAGATGGTGGCTGTGGTCAGTGAAAGATACTGGAAAAAGTAACAACGCAAGCACAAGCACAATACATTTTTATTATTTTGTCAAATGATTATTTAATGGGTTTTTGCACTCAACTAAATGCAAGTGTTTACGGGAGGTCTGTAGAGCTGAAAATTACTCAAAAGTAATATGTATTACAAAGAGAAAATGTGCTGTGTAGGCCAAGGTTTTACTGTGTTTTTACTGTGTCATATCGTTGTTGTCTACTGGTTAAGCAAAATGTAGCACAATGCCCAAGACAAATTTCCTTAACAGGACAATAAAGTTTACCCTGACCCTGACCTGACCCTGTATGATGCTGCATCACCGTTGCACAACTTGAGATCAAGATCAAGCAAAATTATCTGATAACAGCAGCTCAGTGCATTTCTCCTTTTCCGTTTCAGTGCATTTCTCCTTTTCTGTTTCAACAGACCAAACACTACTGATATATAAGTGCCATGTGAAAATAATATATTTCAACACCTTATCATTTAATTTCTGCAGATGTTCTTATCAATTGCATTCGCTGCAGTGGGCGTGGCTGGCGGCCTCTACAGTTTCGTCGTGGCAGCGCTCGGCTTGCAGAATGGGCCCCTCTGCAAAGATGCTGATGGTTTATGGACCACACCTTTCAAAGACAGGTGACAAACAGAAGTTACTTTTTCTGATGCCATTCTAAACATTATGACATTGTGGTGGTTATTTGTAAGCGTCTTCTTTTTTTTTGCACAGCAATGGAACCTACCTGAATGACCGGATGTCCTGGGCAGATTGCACAGAGCCTAAGGACGTGGTGCAGTTCAACATTGGATTGTTCTGCACTCTGTTGGCGGCCAGCTGTCTGCAGTTGTTGCTCTGTGCCGCTCAGATGATCAACGGCCTCTTCGGCTGCCTGTGTGGGATCTGCAAAGAATAGAAGGGCCAAAGACAGAAGAGGTCTTCACACTTCCCTTTTTGCATGTTGTTCAGTGTATTTGCATCCAGATAATTCTCTTCTCACATAGTTTGTGTAACTTGAGAGAACTTCAACTTCAGTTTGATGTGTTGATTGTTTTGTTGTGTGTGCTTGTGTTTTCACTTACAGCAACTAGCCTACAAGTTTCCTGATCAGCTGGTGTCCCATCATTTGGATTCGTTACACAGCTGAAGACTGAGAACATCACTTCTCACTTTAAAACTGTTGCCTCTAAAAAAACTTTTTTTTTAAAACTCGTATGTGTATGTCTTTGCACTGCTGTAATGTTTTAGGGTACATTACATATAATGCAATAATTCATGATAATTATACGGTACATTTGAAATAAATTGGATTTAAAATATAAGCTGATGATCTCCTGTGTTGTTTTGTTCCATGTTATGCAACATTTTATGATATTTACCTTTTGGCTAATTGTAGCTTTAAAACTAAATAATACCGGGTTCCCCTATGATTTTACTTTTAATTTAGTTTTTTTTCGTAACTACAATAAACATAACTATGCTGCAGAAGCATTTATCCATGCAAATGTTCTGCTGTTATCTCACATGGTAAGACATTTGGCTGAGTTTGGCTAAGTTTAATTTATTTACCAGACAATCATTTTAGACCCAATAGGCCAGGACAGAGAGAAGTATAAGTTATATTGTTGTTACAACAACGATGATCATCACTGTGTACTTCCTAATAATGGGGCCACTTGCAGGGGCAGGTGATGTCCCTGCTACAGAATGACCTGGCTTTATGATAGTAAAGTAAAAACATTTCTAAAAAAATAATGACCAGTTTGGCACCAATTCCTCAAAACCTAACTGAGGATTGACCTCCGTAAAGTGCTGGATTGTGTTTTAACATTGTTTGTTGTTGTTGTTGTTGCTCTGTTGAATACGTTGTAAGCAACTGCTGCATCTACAGCAAGTCACTGTGGACTAATGGGTATCCCCAACAGGTGTTGATCCCCGCACTTTACATCAGCTTGACTGGAGAAGACGGATGCTGTGGCAATCGCTGTGGGGTGAGTCATAAAGAAGTAGATGGTGGCTGTGGTCAGTGAAAGATACTGGAAAAAGTAACAACGCAAGCACAAGCACAATACATTTTTATTATTTTGTCAAATGATTATTTATTGGGTTTTTGCACTCAACTAAATGCAAGTGTTTACGGGAGGTCTGTAGAGCTGAAAATTACTCAAAAGTAATATGTATTACAAAGAGAAAATATGCTGTATGATGCTGCATCACCGTTGCACAACTTGAGATCAAGATCAAGCAAAATTATCTGATAACAGCAGCTCAGTGCATTTCTCCTTTTCTGTTTCAACAGACCAAACACTACTGATATATAAGTGCCATGTGAAAATAATATATTTCAACACCTTATCATTTAATTTCTGCAGATGTTCTTATCAATTGCATTCGCTGCAGTGGGCGTGGCTGGCGGCCTCTACAGTTTCGTCGTGGCAGCGCTCTGCTTGCAGAATGGGCCCCTCTGCAGAGGGGCCATTTGAGCTGAAAATTACTCAAAAGTAATATGTATTACAAAGAGGCTTTATGATAGTAAAGTAAAGAGAAAGAATGAAGAGACTAAAGTGTATAGGGCACACTTTCTCTAACGACGCAGCAGAGATCCACCAGGAAGTAACAAGAGTGAGTAAACAACTGAGGTAATACATCAATATAAAGACTAATCATTTACTATGCCAGGTCCTGCCAGTGACACATTATGATACAGGTTAATCATCAGTGAAATGATGGAAATAGTCTTGAAGTCGCCTACAGATTGATCCTTTTTCATACCGTAGTCAATATAAATTCATCCACAGCTTACATATCCTGTATTGTCTCTATCACTACATGTTTTCAATGAATGTGTAACATGGCATAAAAAAGGTATAATCTCTAAATTACAATGGTTGTGATACTTTTGTTAGTGATGGTGTATTGAATCAAATAAGGGTCCAATTCTTATTCTTCAGAAAGAGACTCCCAATTCATGAGTCATATTTACAACATGATGGCTAACAGTGCCTCTCCCTTGGGAAGAATGGCCCCTCCTCTCGTTTTCTTTCAAATCTCACATTCTTCCTTTCATTCACACAATGTGGAAAAGGCTTCCCTCAACAGCTATAGCAAGTGAAACTAGAGGGAACATAGCCTGCCAGGGGAGTGTTTCACCTTTCACCACTGCGGCCATCTATCAATGTTTTGCAGTCAATGTCAATGACACATTGTTCTTGCTATTTTGAGCATGCCGCCACAGGTCCAAAGTCCACCGTGTCATGGTCCGGCAGTTACAATGTCAATACATTACATAGATACAGTGAAGGTGGAGTTAAAACCCCATTAGGACCTTCCGGTAGCACTTTATATTAATGTATTAATAATTATAGCAACTAATAACAAATTGAGATTTAACAACAGTGTGGGTTTTTGGAGGGCTGATGACTAAACTTAAAGGTGTACCTTGCAGTTTCAGGGCGAGAGGGATTTGTTTACATTGGCAGAGCCTGCAGTTAGTTAACAAAACACATGTACTCTACATGTAATTCTTAGTATTGAATAATTATATCATCCTAAATCAAACACTGAATTATATTGGGAACCTGGAACCAAACGTAAGACTATAATATGTGTGTAGACAAATGTGTGTGCCCTGCTTATGTAAACAACAACAGTGAAACAGTAACTCTTAAGGTATTTTTCTAACTTCAAACTGTGAGCAAAGTGATTTTATTGAGTTAAAAGTGTTTACCTTAGAAAATGTTCACTTCTCTGACACACTCAACGTTACATAGTGCACATTTAACACAGGTGAGTAATAGGTGACCCTCAGTTGACTGCCTGACTCAGATGACCTGGATCAATTAATATCCTTAACCAAAAAATGTGCAACTGGACCTGCTCAAGCTCAATAATACAAACGCTGTCTCTCAAAGTAGTTACCATGGGGATGAGTCACAAGTACTTGCAGCCTATCCCTGGCTGTGTTTGCCCATCTTATCTCCATGTCACTCCACCTCCCACACCCTAACAGTACTCACAGTACATACTTCCTGGCTCCAGCGACAAAATACAGTTCCCTCTTTTGAGGCAGTTTCAAAGTGGAACTTGAAAACAAGAAAAGGAGTTGAGCTATAAAGCGTACAGAAGGAACATTTTTTTTTTCACTTATTTTCCCCTGCAGCTGTCAGTTGTTTTTTTCTCTCGGAGGGGAAAAGATGTGTACTGGAAAATGCTCCCGCTTCGTTGCCGTGACTCTGTACCCGTTAGCCCTCATATCCATCATCTGTAACATAGTGTTGTTCTTTCCCGGTGGTGAAATCAAGTATGCCCAAGATGGACATATTACGGAGGAGGTGAAGTACATGGGGGGACTCATTGGAGGAGGTTTAATGGTGAGTGGTCTTCCTCTCTTCTCTCTTTAGCCTGTGAAGGGTGTGACTCTCCCCTGCAAGCTGCTGTGAACTTTGGATTGAAGTATAGAACTGAAAAATACTGGATTTATAGGCCTACTGTATATAGTATTTTGAACACTTCCATGTTGTGCTGTATGATACTCTCATGAGACACATTTTACTCTGACACGGTTTCAAACTTCCGATAGAGTTAAATAAGGGTTAAAGAGGCACTCCACCCTCTTCTGCAATGTCGCTTTAAAAATGTTCTACAAGCTTTGAGTTATAAACATAAAAGGTGCAAATACTGAATTGCTCTGATTGAATCGAATTGAAATTAATTATTAGCCTCATGTCAACACTTCTCTCTTGCCCTAGGTTTTGCTCCCAGCACTTTGGATCCACCTAACTGGGAAAGATGGGTGCTGTGGAAACCGCTGTGGGGTGAGTCACAGTCAGAGCCACAACATTGTTTCCAGGCAGGCGCTAAGGGGAAAGATATTAGGGGCTGGCCTACATTTGAAATGATTTACAATATCAAAGTACACAGTAAATTCAACATTAACACAAACATACACTTCTCCAGCTAAAGTAAAAGTTTGAACTTTGTACATTTTTTAGAAAGTGATTTAAGAATCTGTGGAAATAGAAATGGTTAATCCATATAAAAAGATAAATATGTGGCATTGTGCTGCATCAGTAAACCCACCTTCCTCGCTTTTAGATAACACAGGACAACAGCACATCTCTCCGTCTTGATCCATAAAGAAAATCCTAAGTGTTGAAGACCATAAAGGCAAGAGGCTCATTGAAATGTGCTTAAAGCTCTCATTGCAACTCATTAAAAAGTATTGCATCACTTCAAAGAAATACTAAGGAAAACCTATTAAGGAACAGAATGGTTTCCCCTGTGGTTGTTGAGGAGTTGATGATGAGAAGTGATATCACACGTTTGTGCTGAACCACAATGACACATGTTTCAGCATGTTGAGTTTAGCCTGCAGTTCCCCTAGTCACTGTGGGGTGGGAAAAACACACAGATTTTCAGAATAAAATGTGAGGAATGCGAAAGGAGAGGCAAAGTGGACAGCTGACAGTCTGTTCCTCCATACGCATATAAATACTTCATTCATTCACTCAACTCAATTACTTCTGACCTTTGCTTTTCAATTCCCTTTCTGCAGATGTTCTTATCAATCGCATTCGCTGCAGTGGGTGTGGCCGGCGCACTCTACAGTTTGATTGTGGCGGTGCTGGGTTTGCAGAATGGGCCCCTCTGCAAAACTGTCATCTTTTGGAGCACACCTTTCAAAGACAAGTGAGTAACATTCCAAATATGCTTGTGTGGAGTTTCTGAAAAGCTGAGATCATTGATCAAATCTCCCCTTTTTTGATAATATAGTGACCATAAATACCTGACTGACGACACACTCTGGGGATTATGCACAGAGCCCAAGAACATTGTGCAGTTCAACATCGGATTGTTTGCCACTCTGCTGGCCACGAGCTGTCTGCAGGTGGTCCTCTGTGCCATTCAGATGATCAATGGGCTCTTTGGATGCCTGTGTGGAACCTGCGGCAACAAAGGGGTTATCTAAACCGAAGCCAGAGTCTGAGCTAGAAATTAAAAGAGTTAGTTGTCTTTGTTGCTGGAACATCTTTATTCAGACACTTCTCAGATAAGCTCCAGACAATATAACCTTCACATTTCCCTCCCCTTTTTTATACTCACAGTGGCTTTGAGTTCCTGACAGTTAGTTGACTGGCACCCCCTGCTGGAAGACTTAAGAGTAGCGTTCCTGGCTGCATTTGCATAAAATATTTACTTTATTATTCGACTACAGATTTTTTATTCTTTCTAATGTGTATTTCTTGATGCTTGCTACTGAATTATAATAAAAAAACATAAAAGTTTGCAAAGTTATTCAGGTATGTTGTGAAAATGGCACAGAATGCTTTTTAAATGGTTAATTTTAAGTAAATAGTTAAAAGAAAATCACAAGCTGCTGATCCATTGCTACAGCTCTGTGTTGTGTTGCTTGATATCTATTTTTTTCACCAGAATATGAACTTTTTGGTTTGTTGTTCTTTAAAAAAAATAAAATAAAAACAGGACACAGTTCTTCGTCTATGACATATTTAATGTAGGTTGTTGCATTGTTACATTGAATATAACGATATCTTTATAAAACATTTCAGTGTCATCTCAAAACGTTGTGTTCTAAAATACTAGATCGAAAACTAAAATCTATATTAAAAGGATAATGACTGCGGTTTCTGAATTGGCAACTACAAATCACAGGAAAAACCCTGCACTTGGAATGCAGCGTGCAAATCTGAGGCAGTTGAGATGGGACTTTTTTTTACTGACTTAGATATATAAAGGCAAAACGTAGAGATTTAAAAAGGCAACGGCTGGGTCCCAAAAGACAGTCAGTATGATTACAAACAATACTAAGCTCAAATTTGAAGCAACTGCTGGCTGTGTTGGATGTTTCTTTCGAGGCAGATGAAATCAGTTGAGACTTCAGTCACAGCACCTTTGGAAAGTCAACCTGCTCAATGTGAATAAGCAAGCAAATGTTTTGGCATATATATATTTTTTTAACCAGATATTTATTTATTTATTTTTTGCTGAGAATGATTCTATTATTAAAAACCAGTAATCACAACACATTTTAGGCAGTGCAATGACCAAAAGTAAAGTGTTAAAATGAACGGAGTGGTGTTCCTACCCATACCTGCATCAGGTAAAGAACGATATTGAAATGACTGGCAGAGAAATGTATTTCTGTGTGGATACAACTTTGTTGAGGTAGAGGTAAAAACTAATTAACTGGAGTGTTCACAGTTCCTTATAAAAGTCAAGTTTGCTCAATACTGTGCTTGATATATATTTTCTCATATACAGTATTATATGTTTGTCGGTTACATGTCAGCGACAGCATTTTCTGAGTGTTTAAATCTAAAAAACACATTAATATTAGGATTGAAATGATTTATACATTATCAAATGTTTTTTTTGTCATTTGAAAATAAATGGAGTGTGGCAGTTTTAAGTTAGCTTCCAAAATAACAGGAACTGACCAAAAAAAACAGAAAGATCCCACACATAATACACGTCACTGGAGGTTACATGGATATTCTACTTCACTTTCAGTCCAGCGCTCCTTCAAATCCTAGCTCAGTCAAACTGCTTCATCATGAGCTTCCGGCTGACCTCATAACCCAGGAACAGTGCTCCGTTAGCAGGGAAGGTGCGGATCATGGTGGGGGTAAGACCGGAGTAGAGTGCCCTCACACCTAAACAAAAAAACAAAGCGCTTTAATGACATTCAGATTGATTAAGAATTCTCACCCTGTAGGGAAGTGGAAGCTTCGAAATGATGACCAGGAAGCGTCATATATAGGCTGTGTTCGAAAAGCCATACTGACGTCCTCCCTCCTACATACTCAGCATGTACACTCCATACTGTCTACTTAACGATCAATTGTGTATACAGAAGCAATACATTATTAAAAAAAAAATTCCATGCCGCTTGAATAGACATTCATGCATTGTGGGGCGGTTGAGTAGGAAAAGTATCCTATCGATCCATACACAAAATCTTCACGGAAGTTAGTACTCATCCGGGCATTTCTCGTCAACACAAACTCGCATACACAACCGTCACATACTCAAATTGACATCAAAATGAGTATGAGTAGGACGTGAGTATGGCTTTTCAAACACAGCCATACTCTTTTTCAGGTCTAAGCTTGCGGCTTAACAGTGCACAACTTCCTCTGGTGCACTTTAAAAAAAAAGCACTTCTTGTTAAAAGTGGCGTAGCGGATAGAGCGCATACCGTATTGGCTCACGCCTTCGTTGCAGTGGTCGCGGGTTCAAATCCGACCCGTGGAACTTTACTGCATGTCATTCCCCCTCTCTCTCTCTGTCTCACCATTTCAACTCTGTGCTGTCTAATAAAGCTTGAAAATGCCAAAAAATTATCTTAAAAAAAAAATGATCCAGAGCAATGAATTACTGTTATCAACAAATCACGTTTTGAATACTTTAGCTTTACATTTCTCAGTAACTGATAATAATGTCAATAACAGGCTTTAAAATTAAACTTTATTTTTAAGGTCTTTTTTTATCTGCCTTTTGAAAGTTTACATAATTTCAACATGAAATGCATTATTTATATGTTTTCAACCAAACATTTTACAACACACCCCAAAACAACGCAAACATCAAACCCCCCACTATTAACTACCTTCAGTACGAGCGATGGTCATGAAGGTTTTTAAAAAGCCTTCCTGTTTGCCCATCATAGACATGACCTGGATCCGAGACTTGACACAGTCCATGGGATAGACCACCAGCCACAGGCACGCCCCCCCCAGACCTCCACTGAACATGGTTGGAGCCACACCTTCAACAAACACAGGGGAAACCCAAAACATTTGAGGTTAACAGTTTCAATAAATACAGTTAATGGGGAAAATGTTGTGCTTTGTGTCGGTGCGGGTGAAACATTTTATTTTCCCGCTACCTATATCATCTTTTTCACACTTCATGTGCTCTGCAAAGTGGGTGCGGCAGAGCTCGTAGGCGCCGAAGAAGCAGAAGTAACCGGGGAGTTCTCTGGCTATAGTGGGAGTCAGGCCCTGGAAGAAGCCCTGCGCTCCCTCATTCCTCATAATGGATTTAATGACCGACCACACTGTGCTGCAGGCGGAGGAGAGGGACGTATGGCTCAGTCAACGTTACACACGTTACATTAGCATATGCAGATTTATAGGTCAAAAACTATTTTTTTTATGCATGACTACAGTAATGAACTAGAACTACTGCGTGGTGTTTATATGCCTCCGCGAGGTTAACAATTGCTGAACAGTGAAAGTACAGTGGTGGTAAGCAGTGATTTAAAAGGCACATGAGAAGGTCACTGCAACCGGCCAGGCCGCAGTAACATTTAGATAACGTTAGATACGATAAGTAAACGTTATTGTCCACATGCAATGGAAATTTCTCTTTGGCATTCTGGGACATAAAAACACAACGAGAAAAATATAAATATATATTCCAGAATGGTTGACTACATGGGTTAGCTAAGTCACAGTGACCTTGACCTATGACCTCTAACATATAATCAGTTCATCCTTGAGTAAGAGTGGAAGTTTGTGCAAAGTACATGAGATTCAAAGATAAATATTGCGGTCATAACAATTGCGATCACAACAATGGACAAACGTACGTGCGTTCGTACATACGGACAACTCAAAAACATAATGCCTCAGGCCTTCGGCTTTGGCAAGCAACACAATATTTTATATTTCATTAACTATAGACACTGTTGCTTTGGGCTGCATGTGAAATATTAAGTGTATATGTTATATATATATATATATATATATATATATACTCTTCATATTCGTATATATAAATATCAAAGTTTGAATGTTTAATAACCACCTACTTTTGGCCCTTGCCGATCATCCCTGATGCCTCCATTTCATACATGGCTTGCAGCCGACACTTGACAAGCTCCGTAGGGCAGAGTACTAACGAGGAGAAGATGGATGCTATAGAGCCAGCGCAGGCTTTCTGCATGTCACTAAAACAGAGGACAGAGGGTAAAACAGACAGTTGGTGATCTCAAATGTATTCTCAAGGTAAAGCCTCCTTTCCACTGAGCGGTGCGGCTCGGCCCGCTTTTATTTGCGTTTCCACGGTCAAAAGTATGGTAGGGTCCCAAAACAAGAGAGCCGGAAACACAGGCCAGATCTAGCCTAACGTTGCTGACTCGAACCGTGCTGTGCCGACCAGAATTGCACCGCTCAGTGGAAAGGTGGCATAAGGACAGCCTGGTTAACATCACGCTACCTCAGCACGGCTTCATTGTGCAGTCCGGCTGTGAAGCGGATGACCTGCTGGCAGAAACCGTAGCTCATGAAGAGCACGGAGTTCTCTGCGATGTTGGCCATCAGTGCGGGCGTGGTGCCCTGGTAGAGGCCACGCAGGCCCACTTGTCTGTAGGTGGTGGTGAAGCAGTCGATGAAGCCCCGGTACAGCGTAGGAAAGGTCTGCATCTTGACCTTTGCTGTGTCTAGAGGCTGCCCGCTGAATACACATGCAGCTCCCCCTTGGAGGAAGACAGCGGGAAAAAAAAGTGTCAGCAACAGAGCATGACTGTTACTAAAAACTACGGCACAGTCAAACGATTACTCACAACATGTGTGCAGTTGAGGAGAGTGATAAGAATCACAGAGGGATTAACTCCACTGAGCAGTTTAAACAGACAATGGAAACAGAAAGAGAAACGAGCCGGAAAAACACAGGAGTCATCGAAATCTCCAGCTACGTGACGTCACACATAGCATGTAGACACATTAGCCAACATTACCGATGGCTCCTGCAGACAGGTCAATGACAGCCTGGACCGCCGGGTGGGGGGCCATGATGTCTGTCAAATTGTCGCAAGAGGTTTTCTCTTTCTCACAGTTACCTGGGTAAACAAAGAATACAAAAAATAAATGACACTAGAGCCTACTACCTTAACTCACAACATACACTGCTACACCTAACGAGAGCAGGCAGCTGGGTTTTAAAGTTCACTACAATAAAACCTGACCTAAGTTAGGTAGTTATTAATTGCAGGGAGGTCAGAATGAACTGTCATGTGTAATGAAATGCAACTGTAGAAGTAACTTTACAATAGGCATTAGACACATTTGCATCAACAGAAACTGGAACAATGTTGAATTGTCTTCTTTTCCATTTTTACCTTCATATGTATCCAGTGTATTAAAAGGTGCACTATGTAGGCCTAACTGAGGGTGTTTCAAATAAGTGAAAAACATCTAAGGCATATTCTCATTCCTGAAAAAAAAAACTTTCCTCACAGGAAAATGGGATACCTTATACCACTGTTATAAGTTAGAAAGCTGTCTGAAAAGTTTAATTTTTATGAAATTGTTGTTTACAGCAGCAGGGCCCACAGTTTTGTTCTGGTCTTGCATTTGGTTCCAGCTGCCGGAAAAATAACTAGTATTCAATACTAAGAATTATATGTAGGCCTAGAAGTGTTTTTTGTAATAACATGTTGTTATGTAAACAAATCCCCCTCCCCTGAGGCTAGTGCACCTTTAAACGTCACTCCAGTCTCACTTCATACTCTAATTATTCACAATAATTAAATGTCAGTTTTCTTTTCCAATGAGGAGCAGTATAACTTTTACTGCTGATGCAATAGTTACTTTCTTACTGTACATTTGGCTGTGGGTAACACAAGGTAAAGCCTACCAGGTGACTGACAAAAAAGTCCATTCTTTGTCAAATATTTAAAAAATAAAATGCATAAGCTTTAAAACACTGTATCTACTGAATGACACGGTTAGAGACCTACATTAACGGAAAATGGTTAAACGAAATCTCACTTTAACAGATAACGTAGCCGACCGACCATGCGACGTAGCAACATCAACCCTTGGAAACGGTCAGAGCCCTTTGACAAGTAGCGTAAGTTTAAAAAATAAAACATTTAAGTAACGTTAACGTTAAAGGTCTTAAAGCTTAATAGATAATTGGATAGTAATAATACTTTTAAGAAAACGCACCTTACAGGAGAGCTTCGACGAGTTCGGCTGGTAGCATCAGAGTGTAGCCTCCGGTGGGTCAACGCTGTCAAACATAGCGTCGTCTCAAAACTAACACAATGAGCTGATAAACGCAAGCATTCCCAGACACGGGACCTACTTGACACAATCTTGATTGGACAGTCAAAGACAATTTCAGTGTGATCACATTTGTAACCCCGCTATGTGGCTGTTGTCAATGAATGGATCGGGCCATCAGCGATAAATAGATGAGGAGTAAAAGCCAATCAAGCCAGAGGTTGTTTCATGCCAACAGAGATGAGTACAGGCACACAGAGCTCCCACTCTGCTCCAAATTCCAGGGATCCAATCCGCCTTTGCGTTACCAGTCCTCTCCATTTCACGTATTTGTTCTCTGATTAAATGTAGGCCTACGTTTACGAATACTGAAAGTCATTTTCAGGACTTTCGCCCCGGATAGAGGTTTTGTCACACACCCCACGTTGTTCACTGGGGTCATATTAGTCTATAACAGTTGAGATATTATCCGCTAAATGAAGCGCATACAAAACTTTCCCAACACCTAGACTACATTGTGTTACCTAAAATGTAACCTACAGAAACAACATGCACAGTAATGTTATACAGAAACAATCAGTAAGTAATCTTCACAATTTAAGATCTCTGATATGAGGCACGAGCGTTAAAGCTTCCGGTTCACATTATTTTTGTTTTTCAAAATAAACTCTGCTCAGAAGATAGTGTGATACAGCACCCCCTGCTGGTTTTGTACTGTCTTCCAAAAATATCTAGTTATTCAGTAGGCCCTGTAACCAACCAAGGACATTATGTTGAAAGTCAAGGCCTACTGTATGGTGGTTGACTTTAGCTGCTGCTCAATAGGCTAATGAAATAATAATAATAATAATAATAATAATAATAATAATAATAATAATAATAATAATAATAATAATAATAATAATAATAATAATAATAATAATAATAATAATAATAATAATAATAATAATAATAATAATAATATCTGGTTCTTAGTTTAGCTATGTGGATGCTCCTATATACTCAGCATGATTGGCCATCATTAGCATTGAGTTAAAAATAATATAATTAGTTCAAATTAATTATAATTTTAGAGCATTGTGTTTCTCTGCCCTTCTTTGTCTAGCAAAAGATTGCCCTGAAAACAGAACCTGAATTTTGGTTGATTCAAACTCTCAAAAGCAGCAACAACTAATTAAAAGTGAAAGTAAAAGTTTATTCCAAACGGCATGTAACAATTTAGTGCTAACCTGATTCCAAATATAAATTACATTACTGTAATGAAATGAATGGGCATATTATTTGTGTGATTATAAACTCATCTTCACAACATGAAATATGATCCAGCCCTGTAGGGATCACTCGACTTACACTATGTTCTCTCTCTCTCTCTCTCTCTCTCTCTCTCTTTATCTCTTTATTTCTCTTTCTCTCTCTCTCTCTGTCTTATTTTGATCCTCCTGTCTTAACTCCTAAGTGTGAAGTGCCGATGTGATGAAGTTACTCTTTCACAACCAGGCTAAAATATCACACCAAGCCCCTCTTTAGTATTTACAAAAACCCTGCCTGAAGCACTTCTGAAATATTTAGCCAAAAAGGTACATAAGATATAGGCCAGTAAAACATCTCATTTGCCAAATATAGAAGAACATCTCAGAATGGCCTGTTCTATATCAGAGCCGCCCTTCTGGGAGTTTTGCACTCTCATATTCACATACAGCTTAGTGCATTATTACCCAGCTATCACCAGGAGTTTCTGAAGGTACTTTCCTTTCGTTCCCTCCTGCAGAACAGCACAGACCCTCCATCAAACTCAGCACTGTGTTTTCTTAGCCGGTCAAAGTGGCGACTCTCGTTCCAAACTCTTCTGCAACAGTGCAGTATAAGCCCCCCGTAATATGAGGAGTTTCTGGAATCTTCATGCAGGAGCTCACTTTGTCATTTACTCAACAAAGAAATGTAACACAATCTAGGATGTTTTTGCATGTGATGCCAGATATCCCAGTTATTCCAGGGTGCCATAAATGACCTTGTAGCAGACATTTTGACATGTCAATATAGAAGAAACACAGGTGTTTCTAAAAACATTTACAATGGCTCTGTTCTATTCAAGTGTCCCACCACAACAAGCTATGACCTGGTGACACTGACCCGGCATGCACGACACAAGCACCTTGAAACTGAGAAGCTGCTAAATAGAATGCGGCCATCGTTCATTTTATGATCTACACCTGTGATTCTTCCTACTGTGTCATGTAAAAATGTCTGGGGCGCCCTTAGCTCAGTTGGTAGGGCATCCCCCCCCCCCCGGGCTGGGCCCAGCAGCAGACCCGGGTTCGATTCCTGCCCGCGGTCGTTCTCTGCATGTCACTCCCCTCTCTGCCCCATTTCACCTCTGTCTCTTAAACACTATCAATAAAGCATGAAAAATGCCAAAAAATATATTTAAAAAAATAATGTCTTCCATAAACAACTATTGAAGTGAACACAATTATTAAACACATTTTCATAGCTATATTCAGAAGCAGATATATTGTGTCGACCCACACTTCAAATTTGAACATGTCGTTGTTGTTTAATAATCTTATCAATTTCAGAGAGGGAACTGCTGGATTGAGAACCTTTAAAAAACAAACTTGTGTAATACGGATGATGAGCACTATACCGTAACTAAAGCCTTTTCCCTCTGTGTATACCTCTGCTGTAACTCTTTGAATCTCCCACATTATTGACATTAACAACCAATAGAGTTCTGACATGTTTATACAAACTACACATATTTGTATTTTTGACTAGTCGGCATAGTTAAATCAAATTTCGAGATTTGTAAAGTTAATACCTTTTTTGGTTTATTCGCTCTATTAACTAACTCCCAGGACAAACTTATACGTTTGAATGTGATTTCCTTATTTGACTAATTAAATTTTTTTAATCTGTAAAAATGAGAAAGCAAATGAAGCAGGGAAGACTGTCGAGCTTCAGAAAAACAGTAATTATACTCTCACATTATTGTGATTCCTTATATCAATGATGTAATGTTTAATATTTCAAGTATTACCGTCCTACGATCTTCTCTTGTACAGTATATTGTTGATTGAATTTAAAATAGGCTTGTCAGACAACAGAATACCTCACACGTTGTTGTTATTCACCTATCAAATCTGCCACAATACCATCTGTTTAAACAGAGTAGCCTGGGATTACATGCATGTGCCCTCTGTTCAGAGGTTTATCCTTAAACTCAGACCAGTGGCTTACAACAGTCTAGACTCATGTGTCCACATGTTGGAACATTTCAACTTTGGACCTTTTAACTTCAACAGACAATGCAGTCAATACAATACACACAGTACTCCTTTTTTTCATATCACTTTGCCTTTTTATAAAAAAAAAAGAAAACAAAAAAACATTGACGTTGTCTACATCACAGACAAGAATCATCAATATTCTGTTTTAAGCAGTTTTTCAATGAACAGAATGAACCCCCATGCCCGTCCCTCCCCTGGAGCAAACTCCTCTATACACAGTATACTTTACATACCTATAGATCCTGTTCAGTCTTTTTGCTTTTACATCATTATCAAAGTAGTAGCAATAGCTCTAAAATGCATACAATGCTCTTTCCATTGTAATTATAACTGCTATCCTGATTGTACATACAGTATCATTTCCCACAGTTAGAGTCTGATGAGCGATTTGTGTGCCTCGTTTTCAACCAAGTTGTTACAAAATAATCTGGAGGAGACAACACGAGTCTCCACATTTCAATCAACCAAAATATTTCTGATGATTCGTAGAGATGAGAAGCATTGTTCACACGGGCCGCTGTGAGTCATGGGAAGGGAAAACCCTGCAGGGAGCCTTACGCTGTTAAAGTAGTTTTGATGGCACAATACATCTAAAATGATATTTACCTTCAACTATTATTTATGCGCTCTTCCTATTTGACGTCAGTAATATCCCTTCTCAGACTCTCCAAAGGGGCTTTACTACCAACTGTTGCGTCTGCTCCGACTTGAGATAATGAGGTACAGTCAGAGAATCGTGGTAATCCCCAATTAGAAAAATTGCAAAGATGGAATAACAAAGAGATTAGAAGATCACTTCGACAAGAGTAATACAAGTTATAAAAGTGGAACTAGAATGGATTTTGGCAATAAAGTCCTCAGTAGTATTGAGCACCGACTGTTGGCAGTAGTGGGCTGCGCTCAATTAAAATGCTTTTTTTCCCTTCTTTTTTTACTTAATAGGATTAAAAATCAGTGTCTAATAAGTGCCTGACAAATTTGTAAAAATACCGATTTTCTATACGTTTCAGTTTGGTGCCCGAGGTCTGCATAGTCACAGCAGGTCTGTCAGTGTGAGACACAGACACAGTAATTTGCAAAGGAATTATAGGCCAGGTGTTGCGCACATCTGCAACTGAATACTAAAGAAGTGTTTGGAAGACTTTCCAGTTGCTGGTTTTTAACTTCCATCTATGCTTTGAGATAACCCCAACATATGTAACTGAATAATGGCCAGACACCAGTAATCACAGCCAGGCACTTGAGTGTCCCTTCAGATATGAATGGAGGGCTGGACTGAGCAGAATGAATAAGTGCACCCTTTTTACCTCTAGAACTAAAACACTCAATATTTGTTGTTATGCGTAACAGCGTAGTTAAGCTTATTATTATAATTTTTGCATCTGCAGCAGGGTCAAAATTATGTTGTTAGTGAGCTCAGCGAGAAAAAACAAAAAATAAAAAAAATGTATCTAAGTGTGGGAAAAGCTACCAGTGTCAAAAATACATCAAGAAAGCCTTCTTCATTTGTAGCCTACCCTGTATACACACAGCCAGAGTCCTGGGCTGAAATGTTTGGCATCACAACACCATGTCCAGTAGACAGTTTTTATATGAACACGTTCTGATTCAATGTACAGCATCACTAATGTCACATCGTGGCCAAACTCTCCAACAGCGGCACTGGATACAGTATGCAACCAGTCATACACTATGAGTCACACTACCTCATGAAAAACACTGCCTTTAAAAAAGCTTGACTCCATTTAAGTTTGAACCACTTATTAATTGTCAGGCTAAAGAATTAAACATTTTTTTGGTTTTGGTTTGTTTTTGCTTTAAAATCAAATCTATGTCTGATTGTGAGCGTATTCTCCTTTCAAATCATCTTAACAGTAGACATTTGACAATTCTTTTGGGCAAAATGTGATAGTGTGTTACAAAGTAATGAGTGTGTGCAGTAATGGCCCTGTCTTATAGTTGTGTCCCATGTTTTAGCACAGAGAGGGGAAAAAAGATATCGGCGGGTGAGAGAAAAAGCAGCACTATTCACACCTTCTAGGAACTGGATCCACGTCCAGATAATCCAGATAATAAGATCAATACACAAGTATTTTAATACCGTTTAGGCTCAGATAAGAATCCAGTCACCAGACTGCTCTGAGGAGCTACAATCACCTCTTTTCATGTTAATTCCGGGGTTCAAAGTATGCTGCAAAATTGCAAGAAAATGAGTGCACATTATTTACTTTGCACTGATTAAGATCCTGTTTCCTTATTGTATGTACAAGACTGTGTTCTTCTCCGTGGTAAAACCATAGACTGTATATGGTTAAAACAGGAAAAGTTCAAACACAGGAAGTCGTTTAAAATAGGATTTGACATTAAAATCTATACAAACGTAGAATCCTCATGTACAAGATGTATAAGTCATTTAAAAAAGTCTTTATCTGTTCCATCTGCAACAGGCCCTCAGCTCTGACTCTGAACAAATGGCTGGTTGAGAGTAAAGAAACAGTAAGAAGATTTACTGTATAGGGCCTGAAGTGGATACGTCCCAGGGTGTGAGAGAAATAGAAAGAGATTATCTTTTTTTCCCTTTCTGTCTTTCTTTTCTTTCTTTGTTTTGTTTGTGTTTCTTTTTCATTTTTTTTTATTGATTTGTTTTGTTTTTTTGGCCAACCTCAGCTTGACAGAGCCAAAACAAAAGAGCGAGGGAGTGCTTACATTGTGGCTGAAGTGTTAGGCACTGCAACAACAAAATAAATCATATAGAAAATTAGATTTCTTAATCATGTTTCTATTAAACAGAGTAAGGCAATTTGATTATGGCTGATTGATAGCAATATAAGTTTCCAGTCTGTCTTCTGTAAAGTTCAACATACTCACAATTTAGACTCAGGAGAGAAACGACACCTTCTTTTTTTCTCATTTTCACAACCCATTTTAAGATTACCTGTGTAAAAACAGCTACAATCAAAAATGAGGCACTTTATAAAAGAGTATATAGATATCTAGGCTATATAGAATGAATCATTATATGTATACTGTATATTTCATATACCATTGTAATGTGTCACTTTATATTAGAATAGTGTTGACTGAAAACAAACTTCAGTAAGTTCTATAGTTTCTTCTTGTTTACTGTAGAATACTATCGTATAATTACAGTTAGAATAGAAAAGCTCAGTTGCCAAAAACATATTTACACTTTGATTCTTTCCAAATAGCTTGTGCCCCATGTTGGTTCAAAATGCATTAATATGATATTATATATATATTTATAAAATTAAAAATTTAAATTGTAAAATTCAGCTTCCCTCTCTAACAAGTCTGTTAGTAGGTCCCCTCAGTACATCTCAGTGAGGACATTTGACGTACACACATGTACAATCTAATTATTATCCTTACTGCCTGTTAATAATTGATTAAGCTGTTTACATACACAGCAGAACAATGTTATGTTAATGTGGCCATTTATATGCAATGTTGCAAACCGTGTTTATTTAATACGTAAATGCATTGTTGTGTACTGTATATGCTCCTGCTTTTCTACAGGATCTAAGTGAAGTCCATTAGTTATCTAAATCTTTTCCTGTGGCACTTCAACTGCAGCTTAAAAACAACATACTGAATGAGTCCAATGAAATGGATTTTTGTATGTTTGTTAGCTGCAGATACTGATGGTTTGAAGTAAATGTGGTTTCTTGTATATATGGCAGTTCTCAAATCTTGAACACTACACTACCACTGAGAGCCTTTGACTACTTTCATACTGGCAGCATTTCAGAGTCAGACACAAAACATGAAGGGACATGTTTAGTTTATGCATAATCAAAGCTGGGGCTGTATAAACATGTGTTCTGTGTGAGTACACATTCGAGCTTAAGGGGTTGAAACTGAATTCTGTGTAGGAAAACACAGAAATAAACAATGACCATTTCCCAAAGGATAAAATAAGTCCATTGTTCTCATCATTAAAACTACAACCTACAGATCACCTCTGTGTAGTGATTTCAACTGCAATGTGAAAATGAAGTTCTAATCCCATATCCAATTTAATGAAGCTAACTCTCCTGTGGATTTCACAGGAATCATAATGCATAACAATTTACGGTAACATGATTTTCTTATTGAGTGATACTGAAATTTTAAAATATTGGGTATAATTTAATTTGTATAACATCATTTCATTGTCAATTTCAGAAGATGTACTTTATAACACCTCAATAATTAAGTGCATTTTGAAGCCCTACAGTAGCACAAGATAATTGGTTAAGAAGTATAAAGGCTTTTTTGGCAGCTGTATATTAAGAAATCAAATGTTTACAGTGACAGCGCGTATGAGTGTGTGAAACCTCTGCCAAGCAGTAGCTCCTTGATATTTTGACTCAGAATGACACCTGATGATCACTTAACCTTGAGGATTCTATGGGATCCAATAAATAAAAGTGTCAGCTGAGATGGTGTCAGCTCCACTCTTTAAGCCTTGATTTACGAGAGTTCGAAAAATTGCGTTTTAAATGAAGATAAATAGACAGGCATTATTTTATGATTCCCTGAACGCCTTGGTAATTTACTAATGAATTTAGCCAAATGATTTTTGAATGTCCTCTGATCAGGTGGATCAAGCTAAACGAAGACAGGGTGCGACAAAGCCACCACGATCAACATAATAGCCACCAGTCTCGTATTAAATTGTCATACTTCATCTATATTATGTTAAATGATGATCAAATGTCATTTTCATTCAAAACAAGGCAGAAAATGAAATATTTTCCTTACCCTGTATCTGTGTGTGTGTGTGTGTGTGTGTGTGTGTGTGTGTGTGTGTGTGTGTGTGTGTGTGTGTGTTTGGCACACATTTGGTTGACAGAAAATAGTAGACAGGATGGGGATGACTTTTCCAGGGGTTTTTCAGACTGCAGTGTATAGTTCTGTTTTGGCAACAGATCGGACCGCCGTCCAGACAGAGATCAACAATCTGGAAGAAAAGGAAAAGGAAAAAAGCTGTCATGAGTTTAAATCCTAAATTTTCATAGTATGCTTTTCTTTAACACGTTTTATTTTTTTGATTTTTTTTTTGGTTTACATAATTCACATTCAATCCAACTGTTGATCCCCCGTATGTACATAATGTTACAGAAGGTGAGTGGTTTAGACCAAGTGATATACTGTATCCTCCAAAGCATATTGCTTTTATTGAATCTAGAGCTTCTGCTGGCTGCTTGGGTAAATATCACATGATGCATCATATCTTTCTTAAAGGATTTTCTGATTGGACTTCCATACGCATTACACACTGTTGCAGATGTCAATATTATGTGTCTTGTCTTTGCAACAGACTTATCAGTTCCTGGAATTTTTAACCGTTTGTTCCTTTTTCAATGAGCCACATAAAGAACACAAAGAGCTCTCTGCTACTGAGATTATTACTCTCTCTCTCTCTACAGAAGAGAAGAATTACATCATAAAGTTGTTATATTTTACAATGAATACAGGTTGCACACGTGAAGGGAAGCTCAGACAAATGTGCGGATAAATCAACCTGGGGTTTGAGAAGGTCTGAGTCAATTGATCCATCCACTTTCTGGGTCAAATGATGTCTGAGCACATTCATCCCAGTGATCTTTGCACTTTTGAGATCCAAGGTTATATACACTGCAGTGCAGCCCCCATCCTCCCTATATCCAGGCTTCATATATGGAGCTCCATTATTAGAATATGGCAGCAGTTAATGACAGCAGAATAAACACTCTTTGTGGCTCACATTCAATCATTAACCGCAGTGTGAAAGATTACATTAAAAAAGTAATTTACAGAAGATTGCGGGGCCTTCCTTCCCTTGCTATGCATGTTAAATGCATACATAAACACTCTTCAATTAAAATAATTAGGCAATCATTAAGATTGTACATGTACAGGTATAGAGGTTGAATAGCATTAGATGAATCAATCATGCAAATGCTGTCCCTGCTCCGAATTCATAAGGTGCACAAGTTGTTTGTTACATTTAGTCCTCTGATTAGAACTTTTAACTGTTTACTTACATTCTCACATACTGCTTTGTGCAAACAACATGGATTATGCATTTCATAGTGCATACATACATCAAAGATGTATGTCAGCCTTTAACCATTAAATATTTTTGCAACGAATCGGTGGAATGTGAGGGAAATCTCGAGGCAGCCAATAGCACACCCACACATGAACATTTAAACAACTGGCTCCTGTTCTGTCCCCTCTACCTCCATATATGTGAAATGGCTCATTACCAGCAGACAAATCAATTGGCTCTGCTCTCTGAACACCCACTTCTGATAATAAGAGACTCTACAGACAGCCTACAGCCTGGAACCACGGTGCTAACCTCCAGCTTGATGCAAAGGTTAAAGAAAAGGATGAAAAGAGGAGGGAGAATGAGTGACTAAGACCCAGACAGAGTTTTGTCTGTGGATTATGCACATCCTTGTTTATCTAGAGTGTTAGTGCACATCACATAAAAAAGCATACATCCAGCTAGACAACTTGTTTTTACTGTTAGGGCTACAACTAACAATAGTTATTCTTATATATTCAAAAGCATATTATCTTATTGATTCAGCTAGTGATTGTTTGATCTATTAATGAAGGTTTCACTGTCCACTGCAACATTATGCATGATGTCTCAACTATATCATAAATGGGGATTTTTAAGAATACCTTTACTGAGCACAAAATGTCCCTAATCCAGATCTCAGATGTGAAGAAAATGTTCTTTACCCACTCAGTGTTCAACAGACAATTTAAGAGGGGATGGGTCCGCAGTCCCTGTAGGGCTTACCTTGACCGTCCTTTCTAATGTTCTGGTGTGTTCTCAGTTCTTCTGACTTATAGAAATCAATACTGGCATAAGTGTTGAGGCTGGAGCCAACAGTGCTGCTGCCCATAGCGCTCCCTTCAACGTTGTAGGCAGCAGACGCACACTCCACTCCGGTTTGAGGACTCTCCTTAACGGCCAAGTCAAGGTCAATATAGTTAAGGCCTGGTCCAGCAGATGAGGTGGAGGCTTGTAGTGGAGGTGTGGCAGGTAAACTAGCTGCCTGCCTGTTCTCCCACGGTAAGCAATCCAAAGAGTGCAGATGGCCCGCTGCCTGGCTGCCCTCCTGGAAGAGATAGGTGGAAGAGGGTGGTGGGTGGCGCGGTAGAGAGGGTGGTGAGCCGAAAGTCTCTGAATGGTGGCTCTGCCGTCTCTGAGGGTCCCCTCGGACCAATCGGCTGCCTCGCTCGGGAGACTGGAAGGACTTGACAGGAGAAAAGCCCAAGCCTGTCTCCTGGCTGGCAGGTCTTGCTGAAATGCCGGGATCAGAACCTTTGCGTCGGTCCATAAATGGAGTAGTAGGGGCTGTTGACATTGCCGACAACTTGACTTTTGTCCTGTACCCGGCATTGTCCTCAGCAGCCAAAGGAGAGGACGTGCTAGTGTGTTCATGTCGGGCCTTTGGGGTAACGGCTGGCAGGTTGGCCTGTGAAGTGTTGAATGTGGATCTAACAGGAGTCAGGGGAGTTGGGGACTTCCCTAAGTCCATGCTGACATATTCGGCAGAGGTGGACAACGGAGCGGAGAAGCTGCGTGGAAGGACAGCTGGATTGTCGTGGCAGAGGAGTGGTTGGTTCACGGGCCGGAGGGTCCTGTGGATCACAGGCCGTCCGTGTTTTGACCCCGTGCACTGTCCTCCGTCGAACTTATTGTCCTCCTTGTACACAATACTGACATACTCGCCAGTGTTTTGAGATACTGGCTGCAGGTTCTCCTTAACCCTGGGCAGGGTGTTTGCTTTAGTAATATCTGAAGACATGCTGAGGGGACGACCCCGCCTTTGCTGCTTTGGGCTCTTAGTACTTGACCCACGTTTTTGATGGGGATGGCCATCTTTCGTGCACGCTCCCCCACTCTTGTGCTCTGCTCCAGTTCTTAGAACACTCAACCCTCGGCCTGCCGATAGGGACTTGTCTTCAAGGCTCTCGCTGCTGGCCGAGCTAGAGGAGAAGGAGGAGGAAGACATGGAGAGCTGACAGCCGCCCGCAGAGCCCACTGCCATCTTGTTCCTCTTGCTGTATCCCAATCCCCCTGCCCTTCCAGCACCATCATGCCCGCTGTTGTCCTTTTTGCCTTCCCCGTTATTCAAATCTTCCTCAAAACGCGTATAAAGAGTGTGTTGATAGGCCCGCGGCAGGGAGAAGTAGGAATTGAACATCTTGGGTTGCAGTTGGTGCTGCTCAGGGTGGGAGGGCGGTGTGCTGCAGGCGGAGCGGCTGCAGACGGGCGAGATGTTCATGTAGTCGCTAATGCCTCTGCTCTCCATCCCTCCTCCTCTGCCGTCCCACATGCCAAGTCCATGCAAGTCTGTGGAGCTACTGCTGTTTGGAGACATGACCATGTAGCCTTCTGAACTGGGCTGGTGGATGTGCTGAGGGGGGGACACGCTGTTGTTGGGGGTCATGGCCATATACTCGTCGTCCGCCCCAGGTTTAGCGCTGGCTTCGGACATACCTATCGATAGAGAGAGCGAGGCGGGAGGAGACGTCACTCCTCCAGGCAACATTGACATGTAGCCACTATCTAGCCCTGCTCCTGAATCCATGCCTCCCCTGCTTTTATCTGCCCTCTTCCTATGTTCATCCCCACCCGCCAGAGCCCCCGGGTCATGGCGCGAACCAGCTCTCTCTATGTTAGAACTCCGCGACATGATGGCATATTCTTCATCATCCTCATCGTCTTCATCTTTCCTATGCGGGACGAGTCGCTCGTGGGCAGCTAAAGGCAGGGAAGCCCTCTTACTGAGTAGTCTGCGTTCTGCCTCGGATTCTCGGCTGGACGCGCGTCTCAGGATCCGCCTGCCTTTCGAGCGATGGTGTGATCCCAGGAGCCCCTCTCGCTGTCCCATCACTATATAGCTGGAGGAACCGTCTCCGTGTACGTAATGTCCAGACAGACTGGGCACCAGCAGAGAGTGTTCCCCAGGACTGGAGCCGTATTCATCCGAGGAGCCGTAGTCGCTGGGTGAACCCGACACAGAGACCCTCTGAGTGACGCGCGGGTAGGAGCAGACAGCCATGCCTCCCACCGCCGCCCCCACCAGACCACACTCTGAGCCATGGCCAGAGCTGGAGGACAGACTGGGCGCAGGAGAGGGGGCGGGGTTAGGCGTGTAACGTGCCAGGCTGAGGGTGATCTTAGCAGGAGTCGGGGCCCTGGTGGGCTTGGGTCTCAGCGTGGGCGTGGTTGAGCAGGATCCGTTAAGACTGGGGCTAGAGCTGGCCCATGTCCCTTTGGCACTGGCCCCGCTCTCCTCAGACCGGGCCCCGATGCTGGCGGTTCTCGCCCTGGGGAACCCGTGGCGTGACGTGGGCGAGGTGCTGGTGCTGCTGCCCCCTGTGCCGGGGGTCTCGGTGCGGGCTCGTCTGGAGAAGCCCACCTGGCTGGGCGGAAGGTTTGGATGGTGACGCCGGCTGGGGACGCTGATGGGGTTGGATGCGGTGCCGCCACCACACGACGTTCCCACAGACTGCGATTTACTGCGTTGACGGAACTCCTCGCTCAGCGCCTTCATGGCCTCTAGCAAAGTCTCGTGCATGTGCTGAGCCACCACAGAGTCGTCAACCTGCATCCAGAACTCCCCAGGGCCGGTGATGGCCGAGCGACCCACCTCGATGAAGAAGAAGTTCTCCGAATGGCCACACCTGCGG
The DNA here is from genome assembly GCF_949987685.1 of Ammodytes marinus. NCBI lineage: Eukaryota > Metazoa > Chordata > Actinopteri > Uranoscopiformes > Ammodytidae > Ammodytes > Ammodytes marinus. Next base: position 18,401,304 of record NC_137218.1, read on the forward strand.
ACATTCATGAGCTGCAACACCACGGCCGCCACGTCAGAGTTGAGTTTGACAAAGTTGACTGTTTTGTCCGTTAGGCACAGCCGGTAGATGCCCACTAAGTTCCTGGCATGTCCAAGACCTTTAGGCCAGACTTTGACCTGCCATACTTCCTTGAAGGTTGGAACAGGAGACGGAGAGCTACACTCTCCACTACTGCCATAGTCTTCGGGAGTTTTACCTAGGAAAACAACAGAGAATAAATAATAATAATAATAATAATAATAATAATAATAATAATAATAATAATAATAATAATAATAATAATAATAATAATAATAATAATAATAATAATAATAATAATAATAATAATAAACAGTATAATAAAAATTATAATAAAAATATAATAAAAATTATAATAATAAGGCATTTAATGATTAAACACATCTATACAGGAAATTATTCTGGAAATACACAACAAATAACCTGTTGATATAGGCTACTGATCAAAGATAAAAATGCAAACCAGTGTAACTAATAAGCAATATTTTGTTTATAATTACTAAACTGCTACATGCAATAATCAATACTGGGACTGCCAAGCAACTCTGCTGCAGCTCATTCATCACAATATCTTAAACGCAACAGCTCTACAATTAATTAAGTCTTAGGATGTATAGAGTACATCCAGCCTGCTAAACAGTGGCATGCTCGACTGTGCAATAAAGCATCATTGCTCAATTTGCCAATCACGTGACAAATTACAGTATCATAATTGTGTTTTTTCTTGCCACGCACACAGTCACGATTATCTTTCACAGAACTGACAACTGAAGGCTTGTGCTTTGCTCCCATCCTAGACAAATATTTTAATTTAGGGATGATCCCTACATACATCATTATAACCTATGTCAATATGTATTATTTTTTAATTTACATATGTGTGCATATTATGAACAGGTGCACACTAATGTTAGATTAAGAATGGCGTTTAATTGTGTCTCCGAGAAAAAAAATTCTCAACAAAATGGGGGTCTGTAGCCTACTCCAATGTGAATCTATTTAGGGTTCCGCAACAGTAGTCTTCAACATTCAAGCTGGGCATGCCCATCAGCCTATACTAACTGAATTGAAACGCAGAGGAAATAAAGGGAGGGTGGTGGTGTTCAGCTCATGGACCTATAAAGAAAGGTTCAGCTCCAGCGTTGAAGGAAAGCAACGTCAACACGAGGATAACCAACAGCAACCTATAATTCCAGTGAGAGCGCACTGACGCTGCCATCTCCTCTCTACCAGCACAGCGCCGCGTAGCAGTAAATGTAGGTTAGGCGAACGGCAGTCAGAGCAGTGCAGAAAAACAAAAACACAGGCTCCAGCGGAGAGCACCGCGATAGGCTACCACTATATGATGCATCCGTTGGATGGTTGCTATATGCCCACTGCGCCATGCAAAAACACACAGTCGTGTGAATCGGGCTACGTTTTGCTCCTACAAATCTCATATCTAGATGCTGTTGCTGCTTGGTGCATCAAATGACATTTTGCTGACATAAAATTATCCGCAGGTTATCGGCTAAGTAATAAAACCAGCGCTTATTGAGATTGTGCAGCACAGACACATGCCGCCCATAGCGTGTCGGTCCACGCCGTTCACTCGAATCCACCTGCCTCCTTGGTTAAAAAACCCCACCGTCCAAATAGCATTGATTATAGCCTACCCCCGTTTTTAAATATGTTTTATGAAATAGGTAGATTAGAACTGCAGCTAAAAATAGTAGGTAATAATCAAGCCAGATATGCAATGAGCAATAATCAGGAATGGCCAAGCCAAATAGTGTATGGAGAACAAACAGCCCTACGGCAGGAAAGGCCTGATGCAGAAACAGACAGTAGGAATCACACTTTTCACGCCTTACAGTTGCACTGGAGGTCCAGCATCGCTTGGTACCACTCGTTCTGGATCTCCTCGCTGTCTGCAGCGATGGAGAAGCTCTCGCTGCGGGTGTATAGGACTATCATGTGCTTGTTCTTGGAATCTGCCCGCTTGTTGATGTTAAAGCAAGTCTCAAGGTTCAGGACTTTCTTGGGCACAGGTGATTTACTGCGGAATTTCTTCTCGTTCTCGTAATACTCAAGTCGAGCCGGACCATGCTCCGAGTCCGCCCTCAGCACGAAGAACCGCCTGTGCATTGATTTATGCTTGCGGAGATAGCCGCTTTTCTGAACATCTTCATAGTTCTGCAGCTCGCCTGCTTGGTTCTCCATGGCCAAGGCAGGGCGATGAATATTATAAGCAAATAAATCTCAGGAAATAAACCCAGACGTCCATGTGTACTTCTCCCTAATCCATTGCGACTACATCCCTCGTCCTGCCCGTGTCCACATTTGAGTGTCCAGCATGTGTGTGAGGAGGGCTCACGATGGGTAAATCAGCCAAAGCATGTTTTGGATGTGGGATCATAGAGAGGCCACTGTGAATCCAGCCGCTCTGCAGGAGGATCCGCGCACCGCACCGAGCGAGCGTGCACAGCGCCCGCCGCCGCTCGCCCTGCAGCCCAGCCCAGTACTGCCCGATCAGGTCCAACCACGGTGCAGTTCAGCTGCTTAAGGACGTCTCCTCCACCTGTCTGAGGTTGCCCACAGTCAGTCTATCCCCACCACTATCAAGTCAGGCGGAGAGAAACCCAACTTCCGGCACGAGTTTCCAAAATAAAAGCAATAGGGATTGAATCGAGCAAGGCCTACTACTCATCTGCTTATCCATTCATTCCGGCATTTTCATCAAAAATTTCTAAGGGAAAGACAGATGTCACTAGTTCAAGCAAAATGTAGCCGATAATATACCACCAGCCTATTATGCTAATTTTCAGGTTCAAAACGGTGATTTGGGTTTATTAGAAACTGTTTCCAAAAAAAACATTCTCACAGTACCATTGCCAAATCTCCTCTTCTCACCCTCTGTCTTAAACGCTCCATTTTAGCTAAGCCCCGCCTTCCAAAAAGCCTAGTCTGCTTTGATTGGCCAGGTCCCCATGTGGGAGCACAGGCACTTCCTGTCTGCTCTTTAAGGCAGACTGTCAGATTGTAGCTATATCCCAATCCAGAGACTATCGCGGTCTATGAAGGCCATAGCCTGTGAAGGCCGATTCGAAGGCTGAACGAGCGTTGTTAAACGAGACGGTCTCCGCAGGTCTCCGTTTACGAGCATTTCCGGTTTGCGTAACAAGCCGTTACCTTGCGTGATGACTCGCCGCTCCTGTGCTGCCTAGCAACCCTGATTGCTGCCAACGGAAACAGCCTTGTCAACGGAGGAAAAAAGAAAAAGAAGTTGCCTACCAGACGAAAATAAAAAAAAATACAAGAAAAAAAGAAAGGAAGATAAAAGTTAAGAAGATGGAGCCGTTCCGCAACGGTCGCATTTATACAGCAGGGTGGAGGGCCCAAATTCCGGCATATTCCCGGCTTTCACTGGCTGTGTAAAAGGGGCTACAGTTGGAGATGGTGCTGGATTAGCTAATGAGGGGGGCGTGGCTTCAAGAGCAGTCTTTTGAGGGTTTTTGAACACAGGTTTTCAGAAAGGTGGAGCAAAAGCGAGAGGGTTGTTTTTACTCGAACTTTGGGAGCCTGTAGTTGGGGACCCATATGTTGAAAAAGCATGAAACAGTGCATTTTGCATAATAGGTGACCTTTGTGGCTGAGTCCTTGCCGCCGCGGCCCAGGTTCGACTCCGACTCAGATTGTTTGCTGCATGTCATCCTCCCATCCCTACCTATTTTCTTTTCTTCACTGATCATCTAAAAGTGAAAACTCCCAAAAATATCTTAACAAATAAACTACTAGGCCTACCTCATGTAGCTCCTCTTACTGTGCAAGAGCAACAGGTCGACTTTGTAGCCCCTACAAATGGGTTAGCGTTAGCCTACTAACTCTGTTGTAGTAAGTAAACGTCAGCAATAATATAAAAATGTTAACATAGCCTCCAACATTAACTGCAGCATTTAGTTGGTAGGACACATCTCATCATCTCTTTTGTCGTAGCTTTGTCTTGTAAGAACAGTGAACTGATCCTTTGGAATGAAACCTATTCAAATAACACTAATAGTGTGTTATTATCAGCCAAAGCTTCAATAAGGCCGTGTTTCAATAAGTTGAGTATTTCACTAATGTTTTTTTCTCAAATTGCCCGATGTGCTTTTATTGTGAAAGCCATGCTGCCGTGTTTCCGGTATCCCCCTGGCTTTCTCTGGCGGACTTGACGCAGCTTCTGCTAGACAGGCACCGGCTTGGAGGTGCCAGTCAAATGCCAGTGGGGCTTCAGGACTGATGGGGTGCGCAGGGGAACACGGTGTTCATACGAGGAAGACTCAGTTTAAGATCCTGTGGATGATCACATCGTTTATGTAGGCTAGTGTTATTTACCATTTATTCAGGATTCTTTTTTGTCTCTGCACTGACGCAGACATGAGGAAAATAACTGCAGAATATATGCTCTCTGAGAGGTCAACGCTTATGCAGCTATAGCATTTATATATTTTTGGGGTAGTATCGTTGAATGTCATGCAGCCTTTTCTTGCATATATTTTGCAGGGGAAACAGGCCCGGTTCTAGACAGTTAGATTAGGGTGGGCCAGCAGAAATTTTAGGTGGGCACACTGGGCAGAGAGACCCCAGATGCGAGCGCGCGCAGAGCGAATTTTTTTGCCCTTGTAAGATCTCTGCGTCTTTGAAAACATTGTATTCCTTTTATTGTATGATAATTTACATTTACATAATATGATGTTGATATCAAACACACAAACTAAAAAAAAAAAAAAATTGGGGGGGCCCCCCTGGCAGTCGGGACCCTAAGCAACCGCTCATTTCGCTTATGCCTCGGGCCGGCTCTGCTGACCAGTGACCACTATAAGCGGGTGGATAACTTGGAGGCAGGCTGTCCTGCCCACCCAATAATACAATTAGAAGCAATGCATGGTAATGGTAAATTCTTTAGTATTAATTAATTGTCTTAATTTTATTTGACATTTTCTTGGACAGCGAATGAACAGGTCCGTCCGATAGTGGGTCTGGACTTCCACCAAAAAATAAAATAAAAATAAAATAAAATAATTGGGCCCACCCTGGCCCCTGGCTGCCGCCGGCCCTGGGGGGGAAACAACGCGTGTAGCTCAGTTAAATATAGGCCTAAACAACAAGACACAGTGGGCAGGCATATAATGATAGCTCCCTATGGAGTCACAATTAGAGAGATAGAAATCTAACATTAATTTGTGTTAGCTAGTTTAATGTAATAACATGTTTTTAACATTATGCTGTCGACTCGATTTCATTTAAATGTAATTTATATTCAAATTCAATGTAAAGATATTTGAATAACCATTTATGCAAGTTGATTGCCTGAACCATCAGCGTCAAGCAATTACAGGCTGAAGTGAAATATGTAGCATTAATGCAATTACATTTATTGCTAATAAACACAAGTAAAATATACGTACTCATAAGTATACCATCTCCTAAAACCTATTAAGTTAATTGCTAAGACACTACTAGAAAAACAGGATTACCAAAGTAGCAACCTAGCACACAGTGTGGCAGTTTCTTTTGAAAATGTTGACTGTTAAAATATTCTGAACATTCACTGATACATTCACTTAATAATACCACATACCATAGCCGTGATGGCCGAAACTAATTAGATACCACAAACAACAAAAAACAAAACAACATAGAAGTTTAAAGGGAAATTCTGTCTTACTCCGTCCTTTGGGCAGTTAAATCACAGGGTGGTGATTGCGCCAGTTTTGGCATAGCACCCTGTCAAACTGATCAACTTGTCCTCACAGCAACCCCTGTTGTAGTGGCAGAAATAAGAATTGCTTTTGAGCTAGTCTCGCAAAGCCAGACCAAACTACAGCAAGTAGTAGGGTCTGGAAGCACTCTGTTTAGAGCCGTCTATTCGGGTGGGGAAACCGGGGGAAACTGGGCTAGCCTGTTTGTATTTGTTTAAACCAATCACAATCATCTAGGGCGGGGCTAACCCCGGGAAGCAGCAGCGGTGTTCTGCAAAATAGTGCCGGGGGGAGACTTATTTTGATGGAACGTCTTCACGTCCAGAGACTGTCAGAGAAATGGCTAAACCCGCAAACGCCACACAAAAACTATTAAAGACAAAAGGAATATACATAGTGTGTTGCTTTCTAACCAGCATGTCAAGACACCATACACTTTAGCCCCCGAGGAGCTCACGGGATAACTTAACCGGAGTTAACTAGCCACCCACGTAGTGTTATCTCTGGTAACATTATCATCGGCGGTTGAGAGGACGGCTACGGCGGTCGAGTAGAATTTTTAGCATTCGAGAACTTATGTCACCACCTCCTATCGCTGTAGTCAGAGCCGTAGTCCGTCTGTTTACAGGCAGAACAGGGTTTTGACGTTGTGAGCGCTACACCAACTGCAGCAAGTAGCCGTAGTTGCTAGGTGATAGTGGAAGCCGTTGGAATCTTTCCCCGTCGCTAAAACACCGCTGCATAGTCCCTAATTCACCAAAGAAAGGGAACGGCGGATCTTAATCTAGCCGGTTATAAGGTCCGGTGCTCAATTCAAACCCCCACGCTTCATTTTCCAGAGTTTATGAGGGTATTTCTGCCCGGGGGTAGTTGTACAATGAAGTTGGACAGCTAGGCTAAGCTAGGATGCATCCCGGACCGCCGCCGCCAATATTATTATCCCGAAGTATCGCCACACTTTATTTCTGTCTACAGTAATGTGACTTCTCACACCCTGTGTGTGTGTGTGTGTGTGTGTGAGAGAGAGAGCGCTGCTCATAAGCACACGGGTTGACTGTGAGTGAATTGTTTCCGAATTTGAGGGGGATCGCAATAGGGGAAAGCCAGCAACCGGAAAAGGAGGGGGCTGCGTCAGGGCTGCGTAGCTTTTCGACGCAGGCGAATAGACGCTGGCGGAAGTGGTCATGCCAGACTACTTTTGAGCTGACATTGTCCTCAGGGCACTGATACATTCCCTAGCAGCGTGGACGTGATATGTTCCTGTTCTGATTTTGATTTGAATCCTTTCACAAAGTCACCTTAACTTAAGTAGGTAACAAAAGAAAACTATGTAGTAAGTAACACGTATCTATGTAGTAGGTAGGGGAGAACGGGGTAAGTAGGCACACTTTTTACTCTAGTGAGAATTGCTCATCACCAAAACATCTGTCAATAGCCATTCCTACATTAAATTGAAGCTTAAGGTGTTGGCTAGAAATGTGCGTCTCTCTTTTTTTCCAACTTATTGTAATGAAGAAGTAATTTACCATCAAAGACACTCTGACACATTGTGACAACCAACCCCATCAAGGGGTCGGTTGTCACACACTATGGGGTTGTTTGTCACAATGTTATCTTAATGGGAAAAATCTTAAAAAGAAGGCAAGGAGGCAGAACCAAATTTGAATGTTTAATTGCATTGTCAAGTTGACAAATAGGCCTACATAACGTTCTGTAGCCTTGGCAGCTGGTCTAGTTTGGGATGCACTGGGTTGTTTTGATTTTGTTGCCCTTTTTTCTTTTGCTTGCTAGCTGCCTTTTCCTGCTCTATTCTTTCCTTCTCTGGGGTGTCAGTGAGGATACAGCTTGACAATTTCTTTCGTTATTGGGTTCCTTTTCTGGCTGCAGCCTTGAGATAACATGTGACAACCAACCCCCCAAAAAATTTGACGACCAACCCCAACTTGAATTTCTTGCTAGCATCAAGGCCAACAACCATCTGACAACTAATTAGCTTGCTAACCACAATCTAAACTATAGATTACCCTTCACACTTTCTGAGGGTAACAAGTGTTTTGTTATAAACCCATTGTGTAAAAGCCTAGAAGAAAAATACTGAGAAGCAAAATATTTGGAATTTGACATGAAAAACACAAAACATCCTCTCACCTGAAATGCAGCTGTCTTCCTCCAAGGAAGTCTATGTATGTGACCTCTGATCCCAATTCTGGACCTTTTTTATATCAACATTTCAGAGCTAGCGCGCTCTGGTGGCGAGATATAACGAATGTGACATCCAACCCATGTGACAAATTACCCCGTTCTCCCCTACTACAATTTTGTGTACCTTATTGTAAAGTGTTACCATGTTGTTTAGCTAACACTGAGTACCATAGTAGGAAGCACAAAAAAAAACCCTATGTAGTAGGTAACACAAAGAAAAACTGTGTTAGGTAGCACAAAAAAAACCTACAGTATGTAGTAGGAAACACACAAAAACAAACCTATGTAGTAGGTAACACAAAAAAAACACCTATGTGTTTGGTTGCACAAAAAACAACTATGTAGTAGGTAACACAAAAAAACCTATGTATTTGGGATAGCGAAACAAAAAAAATATGTAGTAGGTAACACAAAAAAAACCTATGTAGTAGGTAACACAAAAAAACCTGTGTTAGGTAGAACAAAAAAAATATGTAGTAGGTAACACAAAAAAAAACTATGTGTTAGGTAGCACAAACAAAAAAAACCTATGTAGTAGGTAACAAAAAAAAGATGTGTTCGGTTGCACACAAAAAAACATGTAGTAGTTAACACAAAAAAAATTTAGCAGGTAACACATATCTATGTAGTAGGTACTACAATTTTGTGTACCTTATTGTAAAGTTTTACCAATAAAATTATGTGATATAATTTAAGGAGTATTTTAACAATATCTCGTGACCTAAAGCAGAACACATCTTATAGGGGAGAGTGGGGTTGGTAGGCACACTTATTACTCTAGTGTGATTATCTCATCACCAAAACAACTTTCAATAGTCACTCCTACATTAAATTGAAGCTTAAGGTGTTGGCTTGGATTGTGTGTCCCTCTCAGTGTCCAACTTATTGTAATAAAGAAGAAATGAATCATCAAAGACACCCTGACACATTGTGACAACCAACCCCATCGAGGGGTCGGTTGTCAGACAGGGACAGAGACTTTGTTTGTTTGTGTATGTGCTGCATATTGCATAGAAGTTGCATTAAATAAAACCATTCTTACAATTTCATTGGATTATTCCACTGCAGAGTCACAGCTTCCCAGGAAACTAAAAATCCGACCAAAACTTGTTAGCAGCATCACTCTAACTTTCTTTGGGATTTATGGTATTATGGTTACCTCACCAGCCCTCCATTGAGTAACAGCCTATTCTAGTTTTTAATGTTGTTGAGACTTTAAGTATGTGTACCCACTTTTTGCTAAGTCCCTTGAAATGCCCTGGACATTTCCGACCCAAGCAAAGGCGAGACAAACATACGAGTACACCATCTTCACTAAAACCATAATTTATTTACAGAAACACATTAAGATCACTTTCAAAATTCCATTAAATTTTGATGAGACCTATCTATTTGGCAAATTGATTAAACATCTAGAAAAAGTAGGTCCTATACTTACTCCAATAGAATAACTGATTTTTGTTCTTTAAATACCCCTCAAAGGAACTTGACCAAAGAATCCTGTTGTCTCCTCTTCGTCAGATGTTTAATCGTGATTGGGTGTCATGGGTTTAGGAGAACCCAAGCAGAAAACTAAAAAGTCCCTTACACCCTGTAGGACACAAAGACAAACTATGTACATATTTACAGTATATACACATCCCCAGGCCAAAGAGAAATGACTAAGACTCGTTCCTCCTCTTTTTCTCAAAAATTCCACAAGGATCTCCAGTGGTTGGGCATGGGGAGGGACGTAGTGAACGTGTTGTTCTCAGAAGACCTTCAGATGCTGTTTGGGGTCCTGGAGAGCCCAAACACAAGATAATGGCTGAAGAACTCAGACACAGCCAGACATTTTCCTATAGAAGATTGTGTCGTTCATGAAAAGGCTCAGTCTGCTGAAGCACATCATTGGAGATGATCGTTTCAGTCAATTGACTCAGACATTCTGCATATCAGCGCAGAGCAGATATACTATGTCACACAGAAATCAGGTCTTCCTATTGCTGTCCTATTAAGACCCTGTTGGACACACAGCAAGTTGTGCAAGACATTCAGCCATGCTTGCGGCATGTTCCAGTAATAGGCTACAATGTTTCGTAGCTTCATGTATTATACATGAAGCTATAGTGAAGCTACAATGTTGTTAGAGTATGGGTCTTGTTTACATATTGCCTACTTCTTCCATGTTTTGGTTGAAAATGTCAGCATGATGTTAAAAGCAATATACTCATCATTACAAACAATAAATGGTGTATGTAGCATCTTAACATCTTTAGGGAAATAAACATTCTGCAGATCCACATCATAAGTCAATCTTTTAAAGAACAATATCATGTCATCTTTCTAAGGAATTATTTGTCATTAAATGTCGGAATTTTATTTTCAGTCTGTCTTTTTACAATTGCCACTGAAACAAGAAATCTAAACTACATTTTAGAGTCTTAAGATATTCTGGCCAATCACAGTAGTGGAATAAAATGTTATGAGACCCAGTAGTCAAAAAGATGCTGTTTTCTCTTTGTCTTTATTAATAATGGGTAATTATTCAACCTGCTTTGTTTGACATATTCTGACATTTTTGTATTGTAAAGTATTGTAAAGTATGGCTTTTTTTAATCAAATGTGAATATTCCCAGTAATACTGCTAGAAAATCAAAAAAAAAAATATATATGTTTTTATTGTTTTAAATGTAGTAATTGTATGATGTTGTGAAAGGCTACTGCTCTTAGAGTGAGTGTAGCATAGACTCTTATTATACCAGAGATGAATAGTTGAGCAGTAAATAATACACAAATGCACACAGTACATGAAGGTCACCAGTATTACACATGAAACTGTGATCATGTTGTTGGCACATCCATCACAGTCATTCTTGTTAGGTGATTTCTTTCCTCTAAACCTGTGAATCAACCCTTGTATGTGAAATTCGTTTTCAGTATAAAAACAACTGTCACAATTATAGTAAGAACAGTTGCTAGTTTTTTGGCTCATTTTTGCATCTTGGAGACATCATAGCACCCATCAGTGCTATAATAGACCCTTGCTCCCAAGGTTTGTTATAGTACAGATTAAACTATGAAGGAAGAGAATAATAATGTCCAAGAAATATTCTTCAAAACTGTCACTAGATGTCACTAGTTCTGGATTTTCATTGCATTTCATGTTGAGCATTAACACACATTAATTGTATAGATGGTAGCTGGATATTGCACTTTCAACTTTTCATACACACATCCCTACTAAAAATGATTGCTTTTCATTCTGGGGCATCAGTTAAGAAACATCAGGGCTAGCCCATCGTCTTCTGTCGGTCCAGGAACTTTTGTCTTCTGTCAACAGGTATCTCCTCAACAGTGATGTTATGTTTGATGGCTGACCTGTAATAGGATTTGTAGTTTTTAGAGAACAAAACACAACATGCCACTGATACATAAAGTGGTGCTGCAATGATCTGCAATTGAACAGCATCAATGTATTGCATAGATAGATTAACATTAGTAATGTAGAGGCCAAACCAAAATATTATCTTACCCTGGAAGGTCTGGAGGAATAGGCAACGCCTTGGTATAACCCTTCCTACCCACCAACCAAAATGTTTCCTCAATCCCTTTTCCCTAGAAGTAAAAAAGTGTTCATTAGTGTTCACTAGCTCTTATAACAGTAGCCCCTACTTCATTGCATATCTTCTGTATATAGTTCGAAGTCCGGTATTTTTTACCTTTAACTCTGTCATGCCTCTGGTTTGAATGTCGTATCCCATGTTCAAGGTTTTCAGGACCTCCACTGTGCTTTGGTTGACATGGATTCTGTACGCTGACATAAAAATAAAAAAAATCATTGCTTTCTATTTTTTCTCTGACATTGTTTTAATATCAGGTACAACATCTACAATCTATATGCAAACTGGGAGTTTTCTACAATTAAAAATAACTGTATCTGACCAATTTAGAAAATATGGCTGTCATTTTGGTATTAGGCCACTCGGTGGCAGTAGACTACCCATTGTTGCTTTGCTCCTCTTTGAGCAAAAGTGCGTTAGTCATGCTTATGCAAAGTTAAGAATTTTGAATTATGAATGTAGGCTGAAACTGCCACTGATTAGTTTAAAATGGAATAGTTCCACTTGTTACAGTATGATCGTCTGTGAACTCCATCAAATATTAGAGTTTTTATTTTTAAACAAGTAAAATCCACTTGGTAGTTAATACTTAGGTTTACACTACATTTTTATATAGCATGCAGAAGGTAGCTGACAGCAGGATTGGCCATTGACGACATTCACACTGAAGCTTCAAGTTGGCCTCTAATTCTGCTGAGAGTCTTAAAGGATTAGCAATGGCCACTTAAAGCCCTGTTTAGCGTAAAGCGACTTGCACACAGACTGCCCCTGCTGTCTCAACCACAATGTACAAAAGAAAAGGGAAAGAAGAGATCTGTCTGGTCTATAATGTAATGACATACGAGACACTCACGCAAAGATGTGGACTCCATTCGAGATGCTGTGTTGACAGTGTCTCCAAACAGACAGTATCGAGGCATCATAAGTCCCACCACTCCTGCTACAATTGGGCCTGCACGCGCACACACACACACACACACACACAAACACACACACACACATGGAGGGTTGGGGGGTGGGCTTTGAATAGGAATGCCTCTCTTTGGCGAAAGAAAACTTAAATTTTTCCCTTCTTTTTTAGTAGACTCATAGCATTTCAATTAAAAATACACAATTATGTTCCCAATGCATGACATAAAAGCTCTGCACTGCCACATCTGTTTGCACAAAGTAAATCATAGAATAGAGTTAGAAATCCAAAGGCAGTGTGTTAATTGGATGACAGCGCTCTAAGTGGATAGCGTTTCACTGTTCTAGGAAATTCCAGACGAGGATAAAGGAGGTTAAAAATACCTCCTTGCCTTAGCAGCTTGTGCTCCTGTAGGGGAGAATGGGGTAATGTGAGACATCGGGTAATTTGGGACACCCCCTGTATCTAGGCAACGGAACACATTTTTCGTCATGTGAGCATTATGTTTTCAAGCCTCTCCCATTTCCCCTTGCCCATAAAGGATAGGACCTCATGGTGCTATTCTAAGCATGTTTTTTTCACATGTAATGTAAAAGTAAATGTTATTGCTGTCAACCTAATATTGCTGTCAACCTAATCAACTGTTGTGCCAAAGCAAATTGATTCAGCTACCAACATATGAAACCATGTGATGATGCTATGATGCTAACTGAAGATTAGCCTGAATTGCTTAGAGAGGTAGTTTTTTCTCAAATTGTGGCGGTGGGGCAAAGTGAGACAAATGCTGTGGGGTAAAGTGAGACAGTGTCTGTGCCCTCTTTTACTGAATCCATTATATTTTAGGTAGCAACACTGTTAGAAATGTCCCTGTAAAACAACATTTATCAACTGGCAGCAGGGTTGCCATCATAATACAAGTAAATGAACATTATTTTACTGTCACTAAATTTGACAAGATTATACAGTTAATGAAAAAAAGGGATGAACCTGGACTAAATGTTTGTTATGTTGCTGTTTGCACCGTGAGCGAAGGGGATGTTATATTTCATTGGGCAGATGTGTTTCATTCCATATATAAGTTTACTATGTCCCCCTATTTGTTAAAATGCTAAACATAGAGAGCAGCTTCTGTTTGTTACTGAAAGACACTTGTTACAATATATGAAGTTCAATGGAATGATTGATTTCTATTGTTTATTGTCTCCTGAGTTGAACTAGGGATCTGTCTTAAGATGTCCATAAACCGTTATGTTACAACCAAAAAAACAACGGTTAGTTCACACAGAGATGTTTTATTTAAACAAAATGCATAGTGAGGTAATGGAATGAAACATCCTCTTTACTGAAAGTGCAAATAGCAACATAACAAACATTTAGTCCAGTGCAAGTCATTGTGGGAAAGGGGGCGTCTCTACAATACACTTTGTTGTGCTTACTTGATTTAAGGCAATCTGTTTCTACTGAGTAAACACAACTCTTCACTTCAGTAAGACTAACTTGGTTTAATTATGATAACTGCACTTTCCATTTCCAAGTAAATATAACTCAACTTTAAGTAAACTTAACCAGAGGATACAAAATAAACAATACTTATTAGTTCAGATGTGGATGGATGAGGATTAATGAAAACAATTGTGTAAGCTTTACCTGTTCAGGCAGCTCACGTCAATTGTCCCTTTTTGAAGTTTGATGGTAAATTAACAGGAAAGTTCAGTATTTTTGAAAAACATTACAGTTCCGTAAAATAACAGAAAAGGACTATAATTTAACACACTGCCTTTTATATTAACAGTTAAATGTTAATGCTGTTGAAATCCTGCTGTAGATTTACAGCAATTGTTTACAGTGAAGGAGACTAGTTTGAATAGAGACAATGCGAGCCAGAGGTGGGGATTAAATGGTTGAAGGGGTGTCAGCAATGGTTTGGCAGGCATGTATGTGGGGGACAGGAGAGTGACCTTTAACATCAATGGACTGTAAGTAATATGTCTTCTTTCAATGAATTATCCCAATAAAAAAATGCAGAAAAATATTAGTTAAGAGACTCAAAAGATGGAAAATGGCAGGTGGATCTAGTCCTGTGTTCTGAGTCCCAGGCTGTTCTAGCTGGTTCTGATTGTCCTTTTCACTGATCCCCAGCCACTAGCTGGCTCTAAGGGTCGTGTGTTCAGACTGTGTTTTAATCTAACTGGTTCTTTCTGTCATTTGAATGTTAATTAACATTATGAATTATTTGTTGTATTTGATCACAGTTACTTTCAAGTGTTTTAAAAAAAAATTGCTTAATTGACCAAACCCCATGATTCTGTTACTAGTACGACATTAGTTCTGGAATATGTGGTTTTCAAGCTAGCTGTCAGGATTCTAACTGTTACAACATGTGTTGTTATGGTAGTTAAATATTGGAAAAAGCGAGTGGATCCGTTTACCTCCTTGATTTCTCTGGTTTGTCTCAGTTTACCCCTAAGCTGGGGTAAAGTGAGACACAAGACAACTTTTTTTTAAAACAGTCATATTTTCACTGCCCTTCATCCTGAATACATTCTGATACTTTCCATTGCTAACAAAACAGCCTGAATTAATTGGAAATGTGTATATTTTACTGATAAATCATTTCAGCTTGCTTAGAGGGGAGCACATACCTATTCTCCCCTATTTTTATTCCTCTGCGAAAGATGAACACTGGCTCTCTCTGAAATGCATTTTGTTTCATATCATACGACTCAATAGAATTGTATGTGACTCTTAAAGTGCAACAGTATTACTGAATAGGGCATGGCTTATCACAGCACAGAAAGGATAAAAAATATTGCTCACCGGAATGCAGGCCAACACGGATCCTGACTTTCAGGTCAGGCATGTGCCTCATTTTGAAGGAACCAATGATATGGAGGATGTCAAGAGACATGTTGGCCATCTCTGCTGCATGGCGGTTTTCGTTCCTGTTTGGGACTCCCGAGGCTACCATGTAGGCATCTCCGATTGTTTCCACCTGATGACCATAAAAACAAGAGTTCAACACACACACACACACACACACACACACACACACACACACACACACACACACACACACACACACACACACACACACACACACACACACACACACACAATAAGAAAAAAAGTTTAATAAAAGACATAATGTATTAGACAAGGTGGGAAATGGTTCCTGGAAAGGCTTCAGATCCGATTCAAGAACAATACAAACAATGTATTAGCATTTTTAACAATATAGAGAGAATCCTAGGTAAAACAAAATTAGGGGTGAGGGTATTTGACTGTAATATACATTAAAAATAGACAACATTTTTGAATTAAGTTCTGTTAAGAACACACATTAACTTTAAAATTAATATTGTATTTGTGAAACCATTTTTCATTAGCAAAATCAAAGCATGATAAAGTTTGATGAACTTATTTTACTAAAACTTTTTTTTTAACCTTTATTTATACAGGTATATCCCATTGAGTCCGAAGACTCTTTTTCAAGGGAAACCTGTTCCCATTCCCACGTTACCATTCACACACCGATAGCAGGCTAACTATCGACATTCACACGAGGCAAGGTGGGTGAAGTGTCTTGCCCAAAGACACAACAACTATGACACAGGTGGCAGGGCGGGGATCGAACCTCCAACCCTTTGATCATCGGCCAACCCGCTCTACCAACTGAGCCACAGTCGCCCCAATTTGTATAGCCTAAATAGCCAACAAAAGATTTTGCCTGTAGGTCGTAAATGACTTCAAGTAATACAAAATGCAGCCTTTCATCATTGATACCATAGCAAGAACCCTAGACACTCACCTTATAAACATCATGTAGTTCAATGATGCCATCAAAGAGTGAGTAGAGGTCATTAAGTAGGTCCACCACCTCTATGGGATCACTGAGAGCTGAGATGGTGGTGAAGCCCACGATGTCACTGAAGTACAGCGTGATCTTTTGGAAATGCTCGGGTTTGACCGGTGTGCCTGTCTTCAGCGCCTGGGCCACCGACCTGATGATGAGTGGGGGCAATCACACAGACTTTGACACAGACTTAATATACGTGTCAATTCTCTCTATATTCATACAGCAATCACTTAAACAGTATGTGCACATCATTGCTCGCTTAACTCCAAATATATGGAAGTAAATGAGTGTCATCGGATTTTGAAAATAAAAAGCCATTGAATTTTAAGCACTGAATATTTATGCATTGAAATAACGTATGTGAATTTTTTGCCGCATTGAAATAATGTATCTGAATTTTTTGCCTCTGAATTTAACTCATTACATTTTAAACAACAAATGTTCACCTTTATTTTACAATGTTCTCAAATTCAAAATCAAATATTCAACGTTAAAAAATTCAACGTGCCGAATTCAACTGCAAAATCCCATGTATGAAATTCAGAGTAAAACTTTGGGGACCCAAGGAAGAGCAATCGATCATAGATGCTAGATCGCGTTCAAACAAAGAGAGCAAGTGGGAATATTAGCTCGTTGCCTTGGATACCCCTGACTGATGCAGGAAGGCAAATCAGGTTTTAGCCATATCAAACGGCAACGCAAGTAACGATGGTGCTTCGGTGAGTACAAACATGTTTCTATATAGGGAAGAATATAATGGCTAGCATATCTAGCGATCTAGCATCTATGATCGATTGCTCTTCCTTGGGTCCCCAAAGTTTTACTCTGAATTTCATACATGGGATTTTGCAGTTGAATTTGGCACGTTGAATTTTTTAACGTTGAATATTTGATTTACAATTTGAGAACATTGTAAAATAAAGGTGAAAATTTGTTGTTTAAAATGTAATGTAATGAATTAAATTCAGGGGCAAAAAATTCAGATACATTATTTCAATGCGGCAAAAAATTCAGATACATTATTTCAATGCGGCAAAAAATTCAGATACATTATTTCAATGCTGCAAAAAATTCAGATACGTTATTTCAATGCATAAATATTCAGTGCTTAAAATTCGATGGCTTTTTATTTTCATAATCCGATGACACTCATTTACTTCCATACAAATAGCCACACAGTTGTTGAACGCAACAAAACTACAGTGCTTATGTGGTGACATTGTCTCTACAGCTTCCGAGAACTTTTGTTACATCCCTTCAAAATAACTTTAACCACAGCTGTGTGTCAGCAGGGATCAATTCAATGGTTCACTACCTTGTACTCTACAAGGCAAGGCAAGGCAAGGCAAGGCAAGGCAAGGCAAGGCAAGGCAAGGCAAGGCAAGGCAAGGCAAGGCAAGTTTATTTATATAGCACAATTCAGACACAAGGCCACTCAAAGTGCTTTACAGGGGCAAGATTAGAATACATAAAACACATTATAAAACATTTAAAAGCGATTAAAAGAAGCAAATAAAAAATAAAAAAAATAAAAACATGAAAACTGGATTTAATAAAAGAAGCAAATAGAATGAAAATTGCAGGTTAAAATGGAAACAAAAAAGTCTTCAGACTCGATTTAAAAGAACTGAGAGTTGCAGCACACCTCAAGTTCTCTGGGAGTTTGTTCCAGATTGTTGGTGCATAAAAACTAAAAGCTGCTTCTCCTCGTTTAGTCCTAACTCTAGGGACTGTAAGTAGACCTGTCCCAGACGACCTAAGGGCTCTGGACGGTTCATAACTTATCAGCATATCAGTAATGTATTTTGGCCCTAAACCATTTAGTGCTTTATAAACCAACATCAGTATTTTGAAATCAATTCTTTGAGTGACTGGAAGCCAGTGTAAAGACCTCAGAACTGGGGTAATGTGATCCACTTTTTTGGTCCTAGTGAGGACTCGAGCAGCAGCGTTCTGAATTAGCTGAAGCTGTCTGATAGATTTTTTTGGAAGGCCAGCAAGGACACTGTTACAGTAGTCAAGTCTACTAAAGATAAATGCATGGACAAGTTTTTCTAAGTCTTGCTGAGACATAAGCCCTTTAATTCTTGATATGTTTTTTAGGTGGTAGTAGGCTGATTTATTAATTGATTTTATGTGTTTCTTGAAATTCAAGTCGGAGTCTACAACAACACCAAGATTTCTGGCTTGGGGTGTGGCTTCTAACACACTCTAAAAAGTATATTTTTGAAAAGTTGAAGTAACGCACTGTTTTGAATAAGTCTGACTCGGTTTTCTGCTTTAGCGATGGCAACGTACTTTTGTGGATTACATCAAATTGAAATTGTACTGTACTACATAGACCTGACATTGACTTGCTTTTCTTATGCAAATGAAAGCGCTTCAATTAGGTTTTCCTGTCTAACGTCATGACGTGGACGTTTACGTCAACGTCTTTTTCAGCTAAAATTTTCCTGTGAAGCCGCCATGTTTTCTCCTCGCACTCGTCTCGCACACGGTCACGGCGCCCCAACAAAACGGTAAGTCTAATACAGACAAAGTAATGTTTTACAAATGTTAATTGTCAGATAATACATTTTCTGCCTGTAATGGTTACAGTTTTTCGTCTTAAGGTTAACGTCAGTAAGCTAAACTGAGCCGGACCAGCAAAGTCATGCTGTGTCCTTCAGGTTAGCTTATAATTTTCGATTAATTTATCTGATTCTGTGAGAAATTGTTGGCCATTTGTTCAAACCATTTGTGTGTAAAACTTCCTGTGGCATTTAAAGGTGATAGTTTGGCTGTTAACTGGTCAGTAATTAATTGCATTTTGCCAGCGGACACATGTAGAGTGAACGGTTAGTAATTTGCGCGCGGTGCTGAGTGCTCTGCTCTCCGGGTTAGCATGCTGTGTAGGCTACTGGTAAGGCCAGATACATTTACATTTCTTTACCACCGAGCTGCGTGCGCCTGTTGTTCAGTACACCGTGTGTGTGTGTGTGTGTGTGTGTGTGTGTGTGTTTGTGTGTTTGTGTGTTACTGCCGTCACCGCATCCGTTGCTATCAACGTTTTTAGTATGAATACTCAGGCAGCACCAATGAGAGTCGCATGCCGTTCTGATGAAAGCACGGAGGTGAGTCCGGCTGCTAAATAAACAACACCACTACTATTATATTAGTTTGCTAGCGGACAGGTAGAATAAACTGAACTGCGCCCGCGTGTCTGTTTGGGCCATTCGTTCCTACGTGTGTGTGTGTCATGTAGTTCTCGTGACAACCAAACACTCAACCTAGCTGTGAAACGCAGTGATAACTGCCTCTGTGGCTTGTTTGACATGGAGGCAGCAGCGGTGAAACCCCATAGTTATACGTTTCTCGGTGGTTAAAGCATTCACCAGTCCAGCTCATATTAGTTTGCTATATCGCAGCAGACTGTTTTCTCCTTCTTTACCACATTTGGCTTAACATTGAAATGAAACGCCACTCCCTTAGTTAATATTAATGCATGTTTAATTTTCTTTTCATGATTCTTTCCCTGATTGGTGGTGGTTACTTCAGGCCTGGACACAAATAATTGAACTACCCAAAGGTAAGTTAAACTGCAGTATTGAGTGCTAATGACAGTGCTATTTATAAGGCTTCAATGTGGCTGTGTAGCCACATTCAGTTTACCATGCAGGGTTAGAGTACAAGTTACTGCACCCTGCCAATGGCATGTATTTCTATACGTCAGGCAAATTGTTTTTCCAGTTCAGCCACAGTCCTTTTTAAAGCCATTTGTAGCCCTCATTATAAAAGTGTGCGAAGGATTCTCCTCAAAAGGATTAAACAGTGTGAAAATTAAAACTCATGTTGGGGAGGTGACGATAAGAAAAATGTAGTCAGGTGACGCAGCTTTGTTGTGACAAATGGCCATAAAAAGCTTATAGCCACTTTCAAAACAGTGGCAAAGTGCTATAGAGCATAATAACAAATTTAATACTGAGATTATATGATTTTTTTATTCAGGACACATGAAGATCCATAGTAAGATTGTATACAGAGTGAAGTAATTTGCATTTTCTTTTATTAATTCACTATTTGTTTTAGATCCATTCTGAGTTCCTGTGGTTCATGGCTGTTCCTGGGTCCATGGCCCAGTTACAGTCACTCAAGTCAGCCGATCAAAGGTGGATCAACAGGCCAAATGACGGACACTTTGGACCAGGTACATTTGGAGCATCAAACAAAACAAGTTTCCTTGGTAGCTTAGAGGGTGTCAGAGTTTCCCTATCTTTTACAGATACATAACAAGGGCAGACCATTATAGTGTCTTTAATATATGCAGCTCATGTTTCACCATCACACCATTGAGCTTACATTTATTTTCTAATGAAACTCTGGCATTACAAATTAGGGATGTGAACAATGTGTCGATTCTCGGCTCGATTTTCGACTCGTGCCCAAGGCGACTCTAAAAATAGAAATCGGTAAATCGGGTGTTTTACTTTATTAGATGTTTTGGGGACATGTGAGACGTCTGTGATGCGAGTTCACGTGTGGTCACGAGCGCGCTGCAGGCGCTTCATTTCTGCAATGTGCGCGCATTAAATGTCCTGTGTGGGCCAACAGTGCAGTGCAACATATGCAGCATAAAGTTATAGCATTCATCTATGGCCGTGATGTTAAATCACCTTCACACAAAGCCTCCGCCCGGGCAAAGCAGCGAGTAGCGCTGTGACGGTGACGATCACCAGGAGACCTCGCAAGTAGCCTATGAGTGAATGAGCCGCCGTGCAGAAAAACTCTGTGGTTTGTTGAATAAAATGATAACCGGGGCTATCCTGCCCTTTAACGTTGTCTACGGGAACGGCTTCCGCGATCTGTTTGTATGTCTCAAGTACACAGAGCCATTTCGGCAAGCTGACAGTGCGACTGAAGGGACTGTTGTTTCTGTTTTCAGCCGAGTTCACCTCCGACGCATGGACAGCGTTTTTAAAATTAAAGACTCTCATTTTATTATCAAAAAGGCTTTGATGCAGATGAAGTCTGAACACACACAGCGTGCGGCACCAGTGTTGTTTAAAGGAAAGCGCAGTTTATCAGCACCACAACTACGCTCTGCTGCCGCAAAAAAATGCACATTGCCTTTTTTTTTCTCTTTTCTAATGGCATAGTAAATCGATCGATTTGTCGATTCATGCCTCCGACACGTCGACACGCAAATAATGAATCGTTTAACATCCCTATTACAAATGTCCATTTATTTTTAAATAAATTGTAGGATTTAAGTTTTAAGAGTGTCTTCGATTATGAAACTGATTTGAATTGAAAATTAATCAATATCATGTTGTCCTAGACTGACGACATTCTTCTTCGGAGGGAGTGTGTACCGAAAGCCTTCATCATCTGCCTCGCAGAGGATACAGATGACCTGATCAAGGAATATCCGGTAAGCTTCAACAGTTACACTTTTATGCAGGTTGAACAGGTGTTATAAAGTTCGGTCTACTTACGAGCGTAGTTCACGTCAACCGGGTAACTTTAATCTTTCATCACTCGTCCATGGCTGTGACTCATGCCCGACGGTGACTCTGCGCGCGTGTGTTAGTGTGCGCGCGCATGTGTGTCTGCAGTGCCGATACACACACACACACACACACACACAGAGGGACAGACAGATTTGGCAGACTAGCTTTTATCATCCCCAAATAGTTTGTAAAATTAATAAATGCGTGTCTCCAGAACATATTTAAAAACTGTATTAGCGGGGGAGAGAGAAAGGTTTTCGTTTATTGATTTTACCTAAATGGTTATGATTTACTAACCGGTTACATACGTGCACACCCCTACTCTAGATTGCAACAAATATGCAAAATATGACTAGAAATTATTTGATTTACTGTTGTACATTCATACGATAGAGGTACTAGTATAGTGGAAAAGTAAGTCAAGGGCCCTGAAAAAAATACAGATAAAATCAAGACACAAAGTATACTTGAATTACTCATTAGAATAATTAGTGCATGTTCACAAAATTGGACTCAAGACTAATGCCAGTGATATTATTGTACCATACAAGGTTCATAGTTAGTTACTGCATACAAGTGCAAAGTGATGACAGTGATGTTTTGTGTCATGTACTGTAGGACTCTGGAGCAGCTCGCCATTGCAGTGTTTGTCTTTTGAAAGGATGGGGAAGGACTGCAGGAGCCACCTGAAAACATGGGCCTCTTCATCGAGAGTGTGGAGGTTTTGCATGGACTGACCTGAACCTAGCTTTTCCAACACCCCTTTCTTTCACTTTTGAGGTGCTCCAGAAAATCATCATGCATCTCAAGCAACATAAGATGTCCCCCAAATCCTAAAATCTGTATGGCAGACTTGAAAACAGTGACTACACATGAGAGACAAATATTCTTCAAACCACAAGGTGATATACACAAATTTTGTCACACGTTTTTGGAAGAGCAGGTGAAAGGTTCCATTTTTGTTTCGATATGGTCCAAAAAGAACAAAACACACTGGCTGTAGAGCAGAATCTATGTTTAGCACGCACAAGAATACATAACTTTGGTGTTTTTGATGGTTTTATGCATTACTATGCACACAGTTTGTCAGATTTAAAACTGTAAAAGAAGTTCCTTTTTATATTTACAGACACTATCTCAATATGTATTATCACTTATAAGTAAAACCATTTTTGGAATAATTTTTTAAAACTTATTTTTAAATAAAAGGTGAAATGTTGAGATGGTATCATATTGACTTGGAGGATTTTTATAACTTTAACTGGCGGCTGCCAGAAACAAGGAAAAAAGGACAACTTGCATTACACACCGTGTTTGTCTGATTTAAAACTGTAAAAAAAGAAAAAAACCTGTGAGTCATTACATTGAGAAACTATCAATATTTCAGCTTAGTATAAACATATTTGGACTTACTTTTTCAAACATATTTCAAAATTAAAGGTGAAATGGTGATAGTATATTTATAATGACTTACAAGATCTTTTTATTTTTATTTTTTTTAAGGTGAAGTCACCGATTCCTGAGACTGCTTGTAGTCCTAATCACTTTCTCAAAAATCTGTAAATATATCCTCACGATTTTGCGCTGAAAACCAATTCAGTGTCTTCCATTACAATGCCTATGCTCTGTAAACGGGCATGTGGTTCTCCGGTGGGCCCCTTTTGTTAACATACCCTTTGTTTACATACCAGTTTGCTGAGCCTAGGCTGTGTTTTTTTCCCCACACAATTTAAAACTATGTAAAAAAAAATACCAAAAGTGATTTGACAACAAGCGGTCTCCAGAATCCCTGACTCCACCTTAAACTGACGGCTGCCAGAAACATGGAAAAGGCTTACCTGCATTACACTGGTTGTCTGGTTTAAAACTGTAAAATATTTTTTCCTTTCCCATGTTAAATTACACTGTGACTATACTGGCTATAGCTGGTTATAATGGATTCTATATTGGAAAGATATGGGAAATATGTTGCTTGCCCGACTGTTATACACTGAAATGTGTTCGAAGGTATTGGCACTTTGTTTTCTACTTTTATTCAATAAAGTATATTAAAACAAACTGATTTGAAAATGTGATTTTATTTTAGAAGCAATTTTAAGTTGAATAAACTTAATTCAATCCTGTGTTACCGGTTGCCTTAATTCAATTAAGTTGGTCCAACTGTTTTCTTTTAGGTTCTACGGAAGCAATATTTTACTTTAGGATTAAACAAGAAATTGAGTCAGAAAACACTGACATTTTAAGTTGTTGTCCCTTAATTTTAAGTTGGATTAATGCAAACTTTTGATTTGAAAACAAACAAACTATTAAGTTGATCTGACTTAAAACAATTGTTTAAGTGTAACTTACATTCTTTAGTTCAATAAACTTAATTCAATCCTGTGTTACCGGTTGCCCTAATTCAATTAAGTTGGTTCAACTTTTTTCTTTTTAGAGTGCATAACGGATGTAAGCTGTGCGCTGACTTTTAATTGTTCATCTTTGGCACCAAAGACAATTACTTCAGTTTTATCGTTGTTTAATTGAAGGAAATTTTGGCACATCCAATCGATGTTATCAGGCATCGAGGTTATCAGTAAACGTTGGCGGACACTGCTCAATGGTGTTTTGTCCCCCCAACGGAGCCTCGGAGGCAGCTAGAAGGCCCTAACCCTAACCATAACCTTGACCCTAACCTTAAACTTGCTGACATCTTGGGTATATTGTATATATGTTTTTTTTATTGCAAAGGTTCACAGTTTTTAGTAATTATATTAATTTCCTATTAATTTAAATAATATAGATATTCAATTGTGTATTTTAAATATCATTTTATGGAGTACCCAATGATGTCTCATACCCCCCCTCCCCCCTTTTATCCAGGGGAGTAATTGTGCAGGAGGGGAGGTGTTTTTCTACATATCTCCTTCTGATCGTCCTGTGCAGTGGTACCCTATATCTCTTTTTAATCACAATTTTATCATTTATAAATAATCTTTTAAATAACCGATCAAGGTTTTTTAAGACGGTTTTTAAAGTGTTTCATTAACACACAGAGAGTCCCCTTGTTCCCGTGCCCCCCATAGAGCCCACCTTGGGCACAGCGTTTTACGCCAAACCTAACCCTAACTGTTGTCTCCCCAACGGAGCCTTCCAGGCAGCGCTGTGACAAAACACCAAACACCGCTGACACTCACCTGGGCAACATCTGAGACACCAGTTTGTCAGTCTTCAGTCTCTCCACCTCCAGCTCCTCTGTCCTCTCTCTGATCAAATCCTCCAAGTTGGTGGAGTACTGCTCCAACATGCGCAGCATAGAGTCGATAATGTTGGTCTTCTTTCCCTTGGTGATGCTCTTGAACTGTCACATGAAAACAAAGGGAACAGGAGGGTCATCCCACCGGCTTGCAACTTTTGTACAGAATAACATATAGGGATGAAAAGATGCTGATAAATGTGTTTTTTTTAAACGTATTCTATGGTTGAACCTGTTTGAAGATGGCCTCAAAGCTGGGCCTCTTGTTCGGCTCTTCACTCCAAGCCTGTTTCACAAGTTGGATTATGTCCAATGGGGCCTTTTCCAATGAGACTTCAGGCCGACACAGCGGAGGAGGATTTTTGACCTTGCTGATTATCTCTGTGAACAAAGTCACAAGGGTGAGAACACACAGATTTGAGGCAGTGCACACACAATGAATGCACAAAAACAATGCCAGAATTGTTGCCATGCAAATACAAAGCGATTTTCTTTGAATGTGATTGTATGCACCCAATTGGGTTTAACAATTATGAATGTTGATGCAGCATTTTCAGCCAAATTCTAAAAATATCATTGTCAATGTAATTTTTCTGCTTAGTCCGAATCGATAAAATGTGACTGAAGAGCTACAAAAAATTTACTACATTTCAAACCCGCGATTTCCAAGAAAGTTTTAAAATAAGAGAAATCGTTTGCACATGGGCTACAATACCTTCTGCTACATCATTGTATCTTTCCATGTTTCAGTGCTTTGGTTTCACTAATGCACTAATGCCACTCACCATTGGGAGGCATATCTAGACTGGCGAAAGGTGCAGAGCGAGTGGTGACCTCTTGTGAAATGATGGAGAAGCTGTAGACATCCCCCTCGAAGGTGCCCCTCTTTCTCTTGCTGGGATTTCGCAGCAGCTCAGGAGCCGTCCAAAGCAATTCTTTATTGAAAAAAAATATACACAATGATGAATGAACAAAGAAAATTTGCATGCACAAGCAGAGCCACTAAATTAGTCTGCAAGATGCAAAATTAACTTACCTTCGGGCGTTTCTTCGTCAGACGAAATGCTTTGGACAACCAAAATTTGATTGTACCCATAATCTGTCACCTTCAACACAAAGCGTCCGTCTACCACACAGTTACGGGACTTGAGCCGTCCATGGATGATGTCACGATTGTGCAAGTACTTCATTCCCTGATGACAGTTTGAAGAAATTTGTGTGAGTGACGGAACAAAAACGAGATTAGGAAAAGAAACACAAGTAGGTCATTCTGTCTCTCTCTTACCTTAACCAGATCCATTAACAGGGAAGACTTGAACATCCAGTCCAGTCGCACTTCCTCATTCTGGAGCAGATCCTCCAAGCTGCCCCTGGTGCAGTGCTCAGTCACCACGCCAAAGATCCCAGAGTCGAAGAACATTCCCAGGAACAGATTGAGGTTCTCATGCCTCATCTCTCTGAGCTGATGGGAAAACAATGTAAACATTTAGGCTGTGAACTCTCAATTTTCTTTTGCCGGAGGATTATTAAACACTTTGATTTTATTTATTTGTTGCCAAGGACATTCTGTACTTTTGCAACATCTGTTTCTTTATATTCAAATTCGGTAATACTTAACAATAAGGTTACATTAATTCACTTTTAATTAATGTTAAGTGTATGCTTAATATGCATTAACCAAGCATTGACTTAGAATTGATAACTGCTTAGTTAATTCCTAATTAGAATTAACTAAGCATGAACTAATAATGTATGCTTAGAAAATACTTCACTAAGCATTAATTAACTAAGCATAGTTCATGGTTAACCAACCATTGACTAACCGTTAATAACTAAACATTAACAGTTAGTAAATGATCAACAAGCATTAACTATGCATTAACTAACCATTAATATCATTAAGTAAGAATTAACTATCAGTTAATTAATTTACCCCTATTGTTACCTCAAATTCACTATCTATGGGTTATCACAGAACCAAACCTGTCAGCATTTTGTATTTGTTGGCACCAGTAGAGAGTTAGTTGTGCTAATGAGTCACATGCCCACCTAATCTCTTACCTTGACAAAGACTGACTCAGTGCTGCTGTTCAGAGATGATACTGTTCCCTTGGGGCATTTCTTCAACCAGACCCAGTCACCCTGGGATGTACACAAAACCACAACGTCTTTAGTGATACCAGAAACATCCAAAGTCACGGAGCACCTCATAGTAAACTGGAGGCTATTGAATATAAGACTAAAGACTGGCCTCACCTCAAACACAGCAATGTTGGTGCTGTCAGGTGTGGTGGCCATGTAGCTTCGGCCAGATGCTGAGTGCTGAGGCGTCTTCATATCCAGCAGGCTTTTCATCATGCTTTCCTCAGTGAGTTTCTGCTCAAACAGAAAGCTTAAAGGATGATCGGGTCGGCTCAGGGGTTGATAATCACATATTTTCAAAACAGAGAGAAGCAAAACCACAGCAAAATAACAGCTGGTATCGTCAGAGATTGGTCACAGAACTGACCCGTTTGCTGAGTTGAGTGCTGATGAAGACCAGGTCATCCAAGGTCAGGACTACCTTAGTTGATCCAGAGCTACCACCACCACCTCCATCGCTGTAACCCATACCCCCGCCGCTTCTCCTGTACAGACAAAAAAGATGTATAGAGTATAGAGTATATCTTAATATTTTTAATGGGATCACACCGACTGCATTGGTAGAGTTACCATTGTTTTATATTCTGCTGTACATACTTGTTTTGAATAAACAGTCTTGCTCCAATTCCGGCCAGTGTAACAGCCACAAGGAAAAGACAGAGGAGAGTGAATGTATCCATGCCTTTTGGAAAAGAAGAGGAGAAAGAAAAAACACAAAGAAAAATTTGAATGCACTGAATTCGTACCGTACCAGCTTATATTGGTTTCCTACAAGACCAGTGCACTCACCTCCAGTACAGGCAAAGTATGGGCTAAACCAGCAGCCTGAGTCTGTGTAGGGTGTGCTGCCTGCAAAATGGATTGAACGGCCCAGGTATTTCAGGCCCCCGATCAACCCTCCATCTGTTTCAGAAGCCTTCAGAGTATGCGTGGAGTATAGGGTGTTGCCTATGCCACTGTAGTCCAGCACTACATAGCGAGCCTGCATGCCTTCACCGTTCCTGCCGGCCTGCAAGGGCTGATTGAAGCCTTCAAATGTAAATCCGCCCCTAGTATCAGCCAGGATCTCACCAGTTACCCAGCGGCCCTGACTTTCACGGGCCTGCTCCGCAGCCATAGCTATGAAGTACATCATGTTGTAGATGGTGCCAAAGAATGGAGAAACCTGACAGAGGAGAGAGTGAGGAGACAGTTTCAGTAAATGCCTTTGTTTTTTCCCTTTTTTTCCAGATTTACACAGAACGATTGCAATTTACAGTAAGGCTCACCTGCTCTGGTGGGGTGTGGCTGCGGATTTCATAGCTATCCTGAGCATTCCTGAAGGCCTCATGGAAATTCTGCTCTCCAGAGTCCATGGTGATGGTGACGACCCCGTCAAAGGCTTTCCGCAGCTTGGTGTCATTGCCTAACACATAGTAGGGTGTATCTTTGTAAGGTAGTGAGTAGAGGAGGGCGTCATAGGGGATAAACACGTAGCCCCGGCCAATCATGCGCATCTCCAAGGCTGTTGTCAGAAGATGGTACTGGGCTTGGCCACCGATCAGGACAGAGGGCATGCACATAATGATCACTGTGAAGAGCGGAAGGATAAGGAACTGATATACTTGCACGTTGAATCAAACAGCATGGATGTTGTTTTCCATGTCGTTATACATTCATTGTTTTTCGGTATTATTTCAATCATGTTTACATCTACGACTCACCTCTGACCCGATCTGATTCCCTCACTTTTTCCAGGGCTCTGGCAGGCCCTGCTCTGTCACCCTGCATGGTGACCACAGGGTTGACAGGCAGACCGAGGGCCCTCAGTGACGAGGCCAGCTCCTGTCCTGTGGCTTCCCACAGGTCCGTCTCATCTGAGATGATGGCCACATGGGCCCAACGAAAGTACCGCAGAACTGCGAAAAGAACATGGGAGGATAGTGGCAGCGGCCGCAGGAAGGTCGGGTACGTCTCCTTATTTTTCATGTTGGGTTTGAGGCAAGCCCAGGAAGAAATCCCAACATCCCATTCTTTTGCGTACAGAGCAGCTGAGGAGCAGTAACCTGGGTTGGCCGGGCCCAGAAAAGCAGCACCATAATCTTCCAGCTCAGCAAAGCGAGCAAAGTCAAAGGATGACTTGCAATTCTCGTTAATCAGCGTGTAGTCATACCAGTAGCCTTTATTGAGGTAAGGGTTCTTGTTTATGCGGGCGGTGGCGAGGCTAGCTGCCAGGTCAGGCAGGGCTTTGGAGTATAGGAGGTCACACTTCCAGGGTCCAACCAGGGCAATCGTGAAAGTGGTCGCCCCAGCTTGACAGGGCAGAAGTGTGAGAATGAGTAAGGGCAGAAGGAACCAGTTCCACCACCAGCTATTCAAGCATTTTACAGGGGATGATGGCAACTGTGGTTTCGATGACATTGATGATGACACAGCTAATGATTTAAAGAGACAATATCCACTGCAACTGTTTGCAAACACTGTCCGTATATGTCTTTTTCTCTTCACTTGAATTGAGTCGTGCTGCCATCGTGGGTGATAGGACAGGTTGTGCAGAAAGCGAGGGTCTCTGTGACTTGCCATTTCCTCACACAGCAATTCTGGTGCTTTAGACACAGAAGAGGAGTGGAGAGTTTGCGGTGATTAGTGTGACAGTAGGTACGTCTTTGTGGACAGGACTGTCTTCCTTGGCACTCAGCAGGCGTCTAGTCCAAAGCTGGACAGGTGACCAGACGACCCAAAGCCATCACTGCATCCAGACAATAAGAAAAAGGGTGGAAAAAATTTGAAGATTTAGTTAGAATAAAATATAAAATATTCTATAATATAGTATTTAGAATGATTATAGTAGGCTCCATTGGTCTTTAAATTGTTAAATTATTATGTTTTTAGACAGGCCCCATTGATTATTAAGTTAATTAAATTAATTCTTGGTGTATGTTTGGTTATTGACTGAATTTGTGACACAGGCTTTAACAGTCTTCAACACACAAATGATTCCTGACCTGAACTGCCACCTTGCTGAGCTGTTGTGTGTAACAGAATGTGATGTTGAGTCGTATCAGCATCCATCTGTCTTACCAGGGACATAGTGCCAGTGCTTTTCGTTGGAGAATTAATGATCTGCGTGTGTCAAGCTGATAAGCTCTGCCAAGGGCCTAGGGTTCAAAAATGAAGTGCCAGGTAACATGGAGCTAAATATATTTCTGGCCGTGATGTCTTTATTTAGACTTAATATCTCTTTTTCTTTCTAGACTCAATCTCTTGAAATCTTCTTAGTCATGCATTTCTGGAAGACTCCTCCCCTTTACCCCAAGTCACCTCTCAGAATCTTTGAACCAGAAACTAAAGTTGCACTTCTGGGAAAAAAGCAAAAAATATTTCAAGATTAAATGATAGCATGATGGATCAAGTTGCTTCAGGTTATATTAGAAAACACAGTCAGCTTTAAAAAAATTAATTTAGCAGCTTTATTGCTAAATGTAAAAGACACTGAAAAACAACTGAAAAATTATGTTATGCTGTAACTGCATGCAGATACAAGTTAACTACTTTCTGTTATAAACTGGAGTATGTAGAATTTCACGTTGAAAGAAATAAAAAATATTCCATCCATACAATGAAGATGATTTAGGTTGATGAAGGAAAATACACCTTTGGGTCCACAGCTGGTACAGGTAGAAAATTGCACTTTTACTTTTGTCTATATTACAGTCTCAATGATACAATATTTTACTTGGCAGTTATCAACATTTGAGAGTTTTATTATCCGACACAACATAGTAAGTATCTTTGTTTGTTCACCAGAGAGCTCTGAAAAGTAGATTTTTTTAAACTGTAAAATGTCCCACATTCTTCATATTGATATCTGCAATAAGCTGATATTGGCCAATGAATTGGCTTGGATAATGTATCGGTCAAGCTCTAGTGTTATAAATTGCATAATCCTAAATTAGGCCTATGCATGGTTAAATCCACCTGTAGCTCTTTTATATGCATTCTACGGTGGCAGAACACAAAGGAAAAAGACCGATCCTGAAGTTTTTTCATCCTCTTCAAGCTGACACGCAGCAAGCAAGTGGAGACCAGCAAGCCTTTTAGAGTGGCTAATATTAGCTGACACTGGCTTATCAGTTGCTTAGTTTAAGAGGAGCACTACGTCATATTCTAGCCTTGTTCTAAAGTGCTAATGAAGATAAGGAAAAGGTCAAATGATGTTAATCCCTCTGAAATCGTTTTACACTTCATGTGTAGAACCATTTTCTACAAGTGTAAAACAAATGGATAAAGGAATGAGACAATCTTTGTTGTTCAGACATTCTGACCTTTATCTCTGCTGCGAAGAGATTTCAACAAAGCTAAAATGACACTGCATGATGGAAGAATTGATCACATTAGCAAAACCACACCTACAGTACCTTTAATATTAGTAAAACAATGACAGTTCAATTAAACATATAAGAGACAATTCTGACCTTGAGCAGTTTTTCTTCATGGCATGTCAGTGCCGGAGCTTGTCGTCAAATAGCACCATTCAAATTCCAGGTGGATTAAGTGTAATGACGTCTACAGCAGGCGAAGTTATCTTTGTCCTTTTGGTAGAAAAATGATACCATGAGTAATCCACATCCAAATAATCCAAATGAAAATTTAAAAACTAAACAAAAAAAGATGCAGTCAAGTTCCTTGGAGACAATACCGAAAATAAAAAAATAAATCTAAATGTTCAGTACTTAAGTCCCTCTTCAGCTCTCGCTGTCCCTGTCTTGGACTGGGACCCACCCCAAAGCAGAGAGTTAGGGACAATGCGTGAGAAAAAGGTGCCAGCCTGATCCAGTCTGGCCTGGTTAAAAAACGAAAGGGAGGCAGAAAACCAGGTATGTAACACGTAAAAGGCAGGACAGACCTGGAACGATCAACAGGCTTTGACTTCTTAGCCTTCTTTAGCTTTTAATCCAAGCTAGTGTGGGATGAGAGAGAGAGAGAGTGCGTGTGTGTGTGTGTGTGTGTGTGTGTGTGTGTGTGTGTGTGTGTGTGTGTGTGTGTGTGTGTGTGTGTGTGTGTGTGTGTGTGTATGTGTGTGTGTGTGTGTGTGGGTGTGTGTAGGACGGGGGTGGGTTGGCAAAAAGACGGGTGAAAGTACAGATGTGATGCATTAACATTAATGACATAGTCAAGATCATTTTATGTTTCATTTTCACAACTGCTATACAATAACCCAAAACAAACTTTAAGCTTTTGTATACTGATTTGGTAAATGGATTAAATTGCTATTTGACTGACGGTTACAGTAGCCTTATATGACCCTGCTGCTGCGGTTCAAATCCTTCTGAGACATTCACTTATGTGCTCTTCTAGTCTTATTACAGCAGATAAAGATGTTAAGAGAAGGGCTAGGATTGAGCGTCAATTGTCCTCAAAAAATCTCACCCCTCATAATAGGCAAGGCAAATGTATTTAAGCTATATTTTGTTTTATTTTAACACAGTATTTTCAATATTTTATGACTGACTATTTATTATTACCTATTCACGACTTTTTAGATACTATTTGGAGAGGTGCTGCAGGCAAAATGTTGTTGTGTTTTACATGCAATAACAATAAAAATACCAACTACCATTTTCTGCCCACGACAAAAGTTTTTTTTTTTCAACGCACAAGGAAAATCACCAGTGCCAAAATGATAAAAATTGAGATTAGAAATACTGTAGCTATTTGAAAGCCTTCTAAATGTGTTTCTAATTCAGTCCCATTTAACCCATATCTTGCAGTTTATTTGGTTTGGATCAATTATCAATATTGCGTTATTTAATAACAGGTAATCAGTACTTCATTTTCTTCATATCAATGGTTTCTTTATCACATCATGTTGAAAAAAGACTAAACCTTTTTTCCTACAATTTTAAGAAATTATCAGCAAAAATCAGCAAATGAGATGACACTGACTTATTGCCTCTACTGTTGCTAAAAGTGTTCGCGTGGTCATCCCCCAAAGGCTGATCCTGAGCCAGGAAAACCCCTGTTAAGTCAAGGTATCTGTATTATGGCCCTTGACATACCTGAGGCTTTATCCCCCAGCTCATCACACCACCATCCATCCCTCTCCTGACGTAAGGCCATAAGTTCATGACCTTTGACCTTTCCACATGTGCAGTTCTTTGCAGCACTATAGCTGGAATTTAAAGAATAAGGGGAAACGTTAAAAAATAATGCTAAAAAAAGCCTTGAAGGTCAGACATTAAAATTGTGTCGTATATTCTAAAGCAGGGGCTTTATGGCCCCCTTTTCTTTTTTTTTTTTTTTGTTAACCCACTAGTGCAGGGTGTCAAAACTGATTGATTGGACCTTAGCACATTTTAGAAATATAATGTAATATGGCCATTTTAATTTTTAAATAATTTAAATGCATTCATTATATTACAGAGAAGTATGTCCCATAAAAGAAAAAGAGCACCAAGCCCATCCCAGAGGACCCTGCATAATATTTTATTTTAATGGAAAATCCATGTGTCCTTCTTCAATAGCTTCTAATTCATCTGACACAGTGTTTCCAAATTATTTTTTCATACACAATTCTTCAGATTAAAGCTGAGGTATGTGATTTCTGATTGGTCAAAGTTAACATGAGCTGTAGACTTTGACCAATCAGAGCGAGGCTCCGATTCTCTGTTCTTATTGGCTGTTGGGACTGTCCATTCACTTTGGCACGACTTTGTTGGTGTAGAGCGTGTCAGGGAGGGACCATAGGGGAGGGACCAAAGAGAACAAGTGGAGCGGTTGAGGTTTTTGGATTTGAATCTCTATCCCAAGTGCCATTTTCTCCCTAAATTATCCACCCCAGCTTTAAGCCTCTTAATTTTCCTTTCAAAGTGCACCAGATTCATGCATTTCACTTTAAAAAGTTAAAAAAATCTCCCGGGAGGCCATATCCCCGGACCCCCCTACGACGGTCGGGATCTCGGCTGGCTACTATTTTCACCCAGCTGGATATTGGAGGCAATAGCAGAAAACACTGGGTGTCTAAATGGCATTTAACAATAGTCAATCATTTGGACAGGGCTGACATTGGAGAGGGGCCCCCCTAATCAAATTCTGCTTAGGGCCCCATGAAGGCTTGGGCCGGCTCTGAGGGGAAATGTGTCTGTTCAATTTGAAAGGAAAGTGTTGCCGTGAAGAAGGATTACAATTTACGAAGACACTATGAATCTAAACATCAGAGCAGCTACATGTCCTGATAAATGTGTTATTTTTGCAAAGTGGCCCGGGCCTTCGTATATTTTTCTGTATGTGGCCCTCAGTGAAAAAAGTTTTGACACCCCTGTTCTAAAGTGTGACGATGTGTGAGTTCTTGTTTACCCTCGTACAGTGACAGCAGCCATTGTGACATAATCAGTTAAGACAGGTGAGGCTGGGCTAAACTGATCTGCTGCCTGCAAGCCTCTTAGCGACATGGTTAACAACGCTGACAGAGATCACCGAAGCAAGGTCAGCTGGCCCAGTTGGGCAAAGAATCCGCTTCGCATACAGGAGAGGTAAGGTTAGCCATCTCTGACCCTTGATTTTGCTATTATTGATAGCCCTACACTTTGTTTCAAACATGGTTTTCACAAACGGCATAACTAAACCATTACAAATGCCATTACTCAGCATATTACCACGTCGTCTGCCTCTGCATTTCTCTTGGAATTCTTTGCTTTCTCAGGTGAAGCTATCTGTCACTGTGGATTAATCAAATCCGTAAAAGCACCCGTATGGGGAGCGATAGAGAAGCTCAGACATTTGACTCCTCAGTGACCTGTTAAGTGAGCAGGTGAAATCAATTGGGCAGCTTCCGGCAGATGACTTCACTCACTGTCTTTCCAGGAGCACCGATTTTCATTGAGCTCCAGGAATGTGTCTCCTGTCACCGTTCTTGGACACTGGAGTGCCTGTGACCTGTGATAGGCACACTGTTACCAAAGCAGCGGGGATCAGAAAAATGCAGGATGTTTTCCAAACAATCATATAACAATGTTATAGCCACATGCACACCATCAGACGAGAATTCACAAGAAACCCAATCACACAGACGTTCGTCAATCTCAGATTGAACGGTTGAGTTCATAAACAGCACACATCTCCGACCCCTTCAAGTGGGACCTCTGACACACTCCACATCCCTATGAGGAGAGTCATACAGTTAAAAAGCCTCGCTGTGATATTATATAATATAATAAATTCCCTGGGTTGTGTCCTAAGACTCAAACTGTTGTATATAAGAGGCAAAGTTGCACTTTTATGTTGCCAGCTGTGTTATTGTATATTTTCTTTTACATTTCAAGGTGGAGTCAGCGATTCTGGAGAATGCTTGTCAAAATCACCATCAGAGAATATCTCCTCGTGATCCACTTTCTGCACTGTGTGTGCGCTGACAGTGTTACGTAATACACAGCCTAGGCTCTGTAAACACTAGCCATGTTTCTAGCTATGGTGGGCCCCTTTGTTTACATATCCATTTACAGAGTTTAGACTTTTGTTTCTGCGCATTAACAGTAGCAGCTCTCCCGTTGCAGATCACTGTCTCTCTGTAGGGTCCAGGTCCAGCTATGGTCTGTTCGGGGGCTGCAGTACCCTCTGGTGGTTGACACCTAACTGACTGTAGACACTCCTATGATGACATCAGAATCTCTTTGGCATTTAGCAGTTGAAATACATTTTTGTAAAGCGGATTTGACTGCCTTTAATGTTTGCTTAATCCAGTCCTGCAGCTGTGAGAGAAGGAACATTCTAAGTTGAATGATACTACACATCTTCATTTTTAACCTTTTTACTTTGTTTCCTTATTATACCTGCATCAGATCCAATCATTTGGTTACATTGATTGGGGAACAGTCATGATCTGATCTGATCTGATATCCACTAGTAGTAGGCAGAAGTTTCTCTACTCGTGTAGGTTATGAATTAATTATAACTTTGTTGTAATTACATTCATCTTTAACATATTTAGTGTTGCTTATGAACACAATATGTACTAAAATATATAATGGATCAAAACATATTTTGGAATAACTTTAAGATTCTGTAGTGAGGAAGAGCTCACAAAAGGAATAAAAAACACAAGTAACGAGCCTGAAGTAGAATCTGATAGTGATAGTGTTGTAGGAAATGAATCACTTGTGTGGGTGCATTGTAAATGTGACCACTTTACCCCAGCTTGACATGACTCATATTATAAATGTTCATACTAACGTGAATCTACACGTTACGATCATTTTTGCCCGTTAACATGGAATATTAGGCTGCTAAACACCCATTTACAATCCAAACTGCAGGCCTTATTTGCGTGCAAGCCTACATCAGCTGGTCAAATTCAGAGGCTGAACAAATATGTCTCTTATTTTATTTTCCCCTTGTGTTCAAGATCAATATGAAAAGGCCATTGCACTTAAATAAACTAAACACACTAAATAAATTACCTTTGATTTTGAGGTAAATGTTAACTTGGGGGTTTAGTTAGCAGCTGTAGTTCAGTATTTTTGAAGTATGGTTGTATGGGGTTCTTAGGCATAGTACGTGTGTGACATTATGGAGCTGGCGGTCAGCGCTGTCATTTTAAGGAGTTTAGGGGAGATGTCGCTGTAGGAGAAGTCAGCCTTGTACTGTTGCACAGGGGCCCAGGAGAAAAACGATTTTTTCTCTACATATATAAATGCCGACTCATAACCTAAATATTCGCAAATGTACGCTAAACTGAGAATTTTTTTCCACAGCTTTAATTAGCTGCTGTTTTTTTTTTTTTTTTTTACTTTTATTTTAATGGTTTTTACAATTGTTTTACATACGGACAAAAAAACAGAATAAGTAAACACATACAATACATACACAACCCACAACCCCCTCCCCCCTCCCTCACATAAACAGACAAAAAAAAACTAAGACAAAATTATTAAGAAAATAAGCTGTAAATACAAAAAAAAAAAAAAAAAGTTAAAACAAAAACAAAACTGGGGCAAACCTCACACATTTTAGTTCCCTATGTGCTGCAGCACTGGGCCCCATACGGCGGAGAATCTTTGGGAGTGGCCGGACAGCTCATATCTCCATATAGCCTTCCAACGTGCAATATGCCCACCAGTTCCCTCAGCCAAGTGTCGAACTGAGGGGCCAAGTCGGATTTCCACAGCTTCAGGATACATCTTTTAGCAATTACCATGCCATAAACCATGATTGTGCGTGCATTATGGTCCAATTTTTCCAGGGCTGTGGAATGTCCAAACAAAGCGGTTTCCGGATCAGGAATTAACATTTAAAACATTAGAATACCATTGAAATACAAGACACCAAAAGTTGTAAAGATTTGGACATTCCCAAAAGTGGTGAGCAAGTGTACCCTCAGCAATCTTACACCTATTACATGAAAGCGAAATATTTGGGAAAATGTTATGCAGTTTAACCTTAGAATAGTGCAATCTAAGTGTGACCTTAAATTGAAATAACTGAAGCCTCGAGTTTATAGAGCAGGATTTTATGCTTTTTAGCGCTCCCCCCCAGACATAGTCAGCTATTCCAATGTTTAAGTCTTTTTCCCAGGCTTGCTTTATTTTTTAAGTAGATTTGTCCTGCCAGTCTAAAAATATTCCCTCAAAAGATGAAATCAGGTTTTTAGCTTCTGGTGAGCCCAGCAAAGTTTTGGACAATGAATCATCTGCGGGCAGGGACTCAAAGGATGGTATATTCTGTCTGACATAATTCCTCAACTGCAGATACCTGAAGAGTTGAGCTTTCGACAGTGAAAACTTTGATACTAGCTGATCAAATGAAGCAAAGTGACCATTTATATAAAGGTCCTCTACTGGTACTATTCCCTTCCGGCTCCAATATCCGAATGCTTAATCTGTGAACGATGGGGGGAAGGCATGATTATGCCAGATTGGGGCATGTATGGTCGTGCTCGGTAGTTCACAGGCCTTCCTAATTTGGTTCCAAATTCTCTGACCGTTGGACAGGATAAAGTGGTCTCCTCTAAAGGAGGCAGGCGGTCTGGGAGAAGAGAAAAGGAGGGCAGTAAGAGAAGTTTTTGGGGCCAAGCTTTTTTCAATGGCCAACCAGGGGGGCAGATCAGTTCTAACGTCTTTTTCATATGTAAATTGCCAATACACCATGACTCTAGCATTGGCAGCCCAATAATAATGTAAAAAACATGGTAACCCCAGTCCGCCATGCTCCCTGGGTTTCTGAAGGTGGGCTTTTGAGATCCTATGTGCTTTATATCCCCAAATGAAAGGCATTATAATAGAATCAATTGACTTAAAGTAAGATTTAGGAATATAAATTGGCACATTCTGAAATAGATACAGGAATCTCGGCAGGGAGACCATCTTTACTGCGTTCACACGGCCAATAAGGGAGATAGGTAAAGTTCTCCATTTCGCTATGTTCTCCTTTAGTTTGTTCAACCTTTCCGTAAAATTTAACTTAAAAAGTATCTTTGGGTTTTTAGATAATTTAATGCCCAGATACTTTATACTGACCAGATTTGTTTTAAACTGCGTATTGTATAGGAATGTTGGGTCCAGATCTGCTGTTAACGACAAGAGTTCACTTTTTTGCCAGTTTATGGTGTAACCCGAGACTTCGCCAAAAAAATTAATTAGCTGGAGTAGGTGAGGGATGGAATTCTCTGGGTCGGCTACAAAGAGGGCAATGTCATCTGCGTACAGAGAAATCTTATGGTCCATCCCACCTAGTGATATTGGCTTTATAAGTGCGTGCCCTCTTATGCTAATAGCCAGGGGCTCGATGGCCAACGAAAAGAGGAGAGACAGCCGTTTATTTTTGTATCACTCCACGAATCAGCTGCTTGACTCAGAACTACTACGGATTATTCAAGAGAAAATTTAACGTCTGTCTGGCGGCAAACTAAAGCTGTGGAAAAAATCTCAGTTTAGAGTACAATTGAAGGGATGTTTAGGTTTAAAGATATTTTCTGACATTTTTATGCTTTATTGATAGTGTAGAGACAGAGTTGAAATGGGACAGAGAGCGGAGTGACATGCAGAGAACGACCGCGGGCTGGAATCGAACCCGGGTCCGCTGCTGGCCGAGGCCCATAGGAGGGCCGCCCTACCAACTGAGCTAAGGGCGCCCCCGGTGGATATTTAGGTTTTAATTTAGCATTTATACGCAAGTATTTATTCGAAAAAAATGCTTTTCTTCTGGCCCCCTCTGCACAATACTGGCTTCTGCTACAGCAAGATCTTCCCTAAACTCCTTAAAATGACTGCGCTGACCGCCAGCTCCATAAGGTTACACACTTACTATGCCTAAGTACCACATTCAACCCCACTTCAAAAATACTGAACAATCCCTTTAAGGTCTCACCAACACTTTACACCGATGACTGAATGGTTGATCAGATAAATAGTGTCAAATCTAATGTTTTTAGTGATACAGAGCGTTTTTCCCTCATCATTTGGATAACATGGCTGTAAGTACAACAGAAATTTTTGGGCTATCACAAATATTATCAGCCTTTGCAGCTTATCATTGTACAGACGCTCATTGCCCATACATGGGTGGTACTGTTCCTGCTGATCTTAAAAACCTGACAGATTGTGACTGCAGCAAAGACATTATCGGCTGAGGGAAAACTGTGTCAAATTCACAACGGTGTTAACTGTTTTTATCTCAGTTGAGCCACTTTAAGAGGGTCATAGTTTTGTCTTGGGCATTGGTGATAAGATGATGCAAACGCTGCATGTGTAATGAGGATGGGTTATTTGATGGATGTGCTCTTGTGACCCAATGCCAGTGCGTTAAAGGAGCACTCCACTCATTTTAAACATATAGGTCAGTTTTACTCATCAGGGAGCGTGCTACTTAGCCCGTGATAACAGTTGTATAATGTCTTCCATAACCCTGATGATGTCACAGTCATGTCACGAGGGTTACATCAGCTCAAGCTTGGAGATTGCAACTTAATAACAGAAAGTCTGTGAATGTATCTGTAAGGAAGGGTTTAATCAAATACACTATCAGTTGTTATGATTTGACCCACAGTACGGATTAAAAACATTATTGTTATTATTTGTTTAAGAAACTGTCACTGACAGTGACAGTAAATCACTCAACCTAATGGAAGTGAAATATTAAACTGCCACAGTATCCCTTTCAAGGTGCAGTGTGTAATATCATAATATTTAGTAGCATCAAGTGGTGAAGCTTCTAGATTGCAACCCTCCTTTGGTAACCCCATCCTTTCGAATAATTACGAAAGCTACTTGGCCTTCATGGATAAGGCGCTTGTTATTAAAGATGGCATCATCCACAACTGCCTCAAGTCTTTCCACAATATCAAGTAATGAGGAGAAGATTTATTTATTTATTTATTCAATAGTACTTCTTCTTCGTCTTTTAACAAGCGCATTACCCCAGGAAACCCACTATAAAAATGCAGATGGCCATTAAGGTTGTTCGTTCTTTGCTACGGTGACTCGCTCCCATGTAGATGTAAAAGGTCCATTCTAAGGAAATAAAAGAAACAACAACTTTTATTTTAAAGCGAATTACACTCATTAAAACACATTTACTAATATTATTTTCCATTTCCACCAAGTCTGTTATGAAAAATGCCAATACATTCTACAGACTGCACCTCAATATTTGAACTAGTCTGTTTATCCATGATTATGCATGTAAATATATTGGAGAAGTTCAACCGGCCAATAGACATCGCATACACTGAAAGCATGAAACCTAATTTAATACATGATGGAACTTCTCAGTATTTCCTATCATTTTCAAGATACTGTAGATAATATTCAGAATCAATGACAACACCTGAAGACATTGAGGTGCCTATTTCTGCAAGACTTTGGATAGAGAATTATGTTGTATCATTGAATGGGGATCTTGTGGTTCCAGGAGTGTGTTTTGTCTGTTACAGTAAACTCACCCTCACTGTGAGGGGTGGAGCAGTGTGGGAGGAGCACAGTACATTAAAAAAATAATCTCCTCTCATATAAAATTAGGATGAACCACCATTGTCCATTGTGCCACACGAGGAGCTCTGCTGTAGAATGTATCTCACTCATACACTGCCGATCATTGGAGGATTAACTGTGGTGTTCCACCTGCTGAGACTGGCCTGGAGATGTTGGTGTGGATTCAGAGAGTTTGTTTTGTCAGAGCTCTGGCAAGTGGATTTAAGGACATATGGTCAATGGGCAGGTAATTTCAAAGGAAACGTGCTTGATGATATATTACAAAGTGCTAACATTGCAAAATGTGACCTGTGTAAGATGTAAGGTGTGTGTGTGTGTGTGTGTGTGTGTGTGTGTGTGTGTGTGTGTGTGTGTGTGTGTGTGTGTGTGTGTGTGTGTGTGTGTGTGTGTGTGTGTGTGTGTGTGTGTGTGTGTGTGTGTGTGTGCGCTAATTGAGAAGGACAACCTGCTTGGAAACAAGTGGATATTCTTAGTTCTGTTGGAGACAGTAAACAAAAAACAAACAGGGTGCTTTAAGCATCTTTTTGTAAAGAACAATTAGATCTACTGTGTGTCAGTATAACCTGCACGCATCAGACTTTCTGTGACGTCTGTTTGATAAAGTTCCTGGTAAGCTTTTCACATTCCAACCTAATGGGACCTGTCTGTCTCATTGCTTGCTAACATGTCAGCCCTCTGCAGAAAGCACACATAAGCTTCAAGCCCGCATTGTCCATCTTCTCTAGCTAAGATGGTGCAGTTTCGTTTGTGACACTTTTTACTGATGAAAAAAAAACTAATTTGGTTTACACAGAAAAAGAAAGAAAATAAACTGTGCCATTTGTCTTGGGTGAGACTACTCATTCTGACTACAAGATCATTTAGAAGTTATTGAAAGGTTTCTGCTCATAGTGACAGGCTTATAATAATATTCAATGTTCATACCTAATCTTTACATTTCAGATTGGGGTATACATCTTGTAAACTTCTGTTATGAGTTGATAAACCAAACGAGCATATAGGTTTTAATATTCAATAATGAATTTGAAGTTGATTATGCTTGCCTGTGCTTTATCCTGTATGCAGTTGTCACTGGCGCCACAGAAGGCATTGGTAAAGCTTATGCCTGTGAGGTGAGTCTCCAACTTCCCCTCTTTACCATTTAGTCCAGATTTGGAACTCTGGGACAGTTAGTTGATATTAGTTAAGCTATTTAAAATTGAGGACTCTTGCCAAACTTGTCCATCTGCATGTCTCCTTGTAGCTGGCACGAAGAGGTCTGGATATTGTTTTGGTGAGCAGATCTAGTGATAAGCTTCACATGGTTGCCAAAGAGATAGGTAAGTCAAATAAAAAGGAAAATGGTGTTTCCCAGTTACAATAAACACATGTGTCTCTCCAGGTGCATTCCACATCGGAAATAATAATCCAAAATATTATTTATTTTCACCCTCAGAGGATCAGTACAGTCAACAGACTCGCACCATCCAAGTGGACTTCACCGGCGACCACAGTATCTACCCTGCAATTGCCCAAGAACTGCAGGGACTGGAGATTGGAATTCTAGGTAAGACGACCAACCAATTACAGAGCAGAAGGGAAAGTACCAGGAAGTTATTCTGATGCTTTATAAATGGAGACATATTATTAAAAAAAACATCCTCTAGAAAAAATAAGCAGCACACTGGACCAATCTCACTGTCAATAGTTTAAACAATGACAACAGTGAGAAGAAATAATATTTTGGCCCTATATGCTCAAAGAAATAGTTCATTAATTAAGGGAATGCACTTGTTTCCTTTCTTGCAGAGAGTTAGATACAAATAACAGTATCCCTCTTATGACAAGACACCAGCAAGTGACTGTCGTCATATTTGTCAAACACATGTTGAAAGGGTATCGATTCTCATTTAGTAGGTTTATTTCCCAAAATGTAAAACAAGTCTTTTAGAAGATGTGTTTTCTTCTTCTGTTGAAGGCTAATTCAACCACCAAGTTATTGAACATGATCAATGCAAAATGCATGCGCTGACCAACAGGCCAAACAGTTAAAGGGGGAATGAATAGATTCATTAATGATTGCTGCATAATTTTCTTGTTTGTGTCTTTATAACCCACACAGTTAACAATGTAGGGATGATCTGTTCGGATAATTTTGCCTACTTTCTGGAGGTACTAGACACTGAACAGGTACGTTTTTGCGTTTATAATACACAGGACAATTCTTTTTTTTCAGCTTAAGTTTTCTCTCCGATTTGTAACTGCAATATTTTCCCTTATGTGTTTATTTTTTTGCCAGAAAATCAATAAGATGATCAACTGTAACATGCTGTCTGTCCCTCAGGTAAGATATATTTGTACTATGTGAATATATGCTGAATGACTGTTTATAAGTGCTTTTAATGTTCAGGCATCTACAGTATTTGCAGTTTTGGTGTTTCATAACAAAAGATGATAATGATTTATATTTGCTTCACTCAGATGTCCAGGCTGGTCCTTCCAGACATGGTTAAAAGGTATTGTCACACACACATCTAGAAGTCAACGTTGTTGTACACAAAGTATTGTGGGTATTGGTGACACATTTATTTAACTTTTTATCTTCCATCTCCTTCCCAGAAAGACGGGCCTGATCATCAATATCTCCTCTGAGATGGGCGTCCGTCCACAGCCTTTGTTGTCCCTTTACTCGGCCACTAAGGTACTTTCTCTTCCAGATATTCTGTCACTTATTTGCAAACATGATATTCAGACACATCCTGACCAGATTACTCACACATTCACTGATAAGTGCACATTCATGACTCATGACACTATACTCTCCCACTGGTCTGTGTGTTTTTTGACATTGACTTTTTTCTTTATTTCAGACCTTTGTAACATATTTCTCTCAGTGTCTTCATGCTGAGTACAAGTCGATGGGAATTATTGTTCAGGTATGTGAGTATGTATGCGACACAAAACAAAATTCTTAAACTGAACTGTATATTGCAAAACTCATTCTCATGTTTATGATTATACAAGAAACAACAACATCATCATCTTAAGAAGGGAATTCTGGCTGTTATTTAACTCTAAAAGTATTTGAATCATAGCCCAAGATATAATTAAGCAATAATAAAAAGAAATACAAAAAAATTTAAAGGATTTCTCTAGAAACAAAATGGTTGTATTACACTGGCTTCTTTTTATTTTATTTTTGTCATTTAGTTCAACTACCTACAGTCCGAAAGATTTTACAGTTGAAAATAAAATGGTGCTCTCTAGTGGACTAGCCATGTAATGGTGACACTTTTTCTAAATCAACTCAAATGCATTTTTCCAATGCTATTTCTTATAACTTAACAGCAGACATGTATTCATATACCAATGTGTTGGGGATTAGTTTGTATTTACAGAAACGGCCTTCAAACAGACTATACATTTTTTTTTGGGTG
Organism: Ammodytes marinus; assembly: GCF_949987685.1. Lineage (NCBI taxonomy): Eukaryota > Metazoa > Chordata > Actinopteri > Uranoscopiformes > Ammodytidae > Ammodytes > Ammodytes marinus. The sequence goes on from NC_137218.1 coordinate 18,445,879, forward strand.
TAACTGTTTTTTTGTTAGACAAACATATGATAATATTAAAAGGAAATTACATCAACACCCAATATGTCTTCCTATTTGGAAAACAGGCAGCTTATTAAATTAACCTTTGCCCTCTTGCTGCTCTCCCTGATTCCGATTATCTTTGTCTTTTATGGGCCTGCCTGTAAAGTGAAGCTGCATCAAACACATTATGCTCTGGATAATGCTCCATAATGCTAACCCTAACCTCTCTGTCTGCAGTGTGTGGCCCCCTTCCTGGTGTCCACCAACATGACACAGAACCTGGCGGTCAACTGCCTCGTGAAGAGCGCCTCTGCGTTCGCCCGGGAGGCTTTAAACACTGTGGGTCACTCCAGCTACACCAGCGGCTGCATGTCCCACGCATTACAGGTCAGAGGGATGAGAGAATATGTTGTGATCACTTACAAACTGTCAACTACTGCAATATATTTACATCTCTCTTTCCCCTCCATCCCTACAGAACATGGCCCTCACAATACTGCTGCCAGACTGGCTACGGATGTCATCAGTCCTCATCAGAAAGCTACGGAATATTAAAGAAATACAGAATATATGAAATATAATAGGAAAAGGAGCAGTCATAAGAGATTCACTTCACTGCACTTCTTACATAGTACATAGAATGTGCACAATATCATAGCAAGGTTTTTACATAGGCTACTACTTAGCATGTTAATACTGTGAAAATGTGTACGATTATTTATTGCATTTATTTATCTATGCATGTTCAACATCCTCATTCATTGGACTGCTAAGTATCACTGGGTACAGAGCATAACAGAGCATATCTATATTTATATTATTTCACCCGACATATTTACAGACAAAGTTCCTGTTATTGTATTGCATTGAAGCAAATGTTTAAATACACATTTTATGTTAAGATGTGACAATATTACATTTTCAAAGATGACAGTGCACAGTATATTTAACACGTTAACTCCTATCACAAATAGCAGTCTAATATGTTTAATATTTAATAAACATCAGCATAAAAATGTCACTGCTTTAAGGCTTTCTTATTGACCATTAACTGCAGCTCAAGATGGAACATGCCCAAAGGGCAAAGCCAAGTCGTGCCGTCAGCTCTTTCTGCAAATTCCTATTTGTTTTGTTCAAAGGTCCCCGCAAGTGTTGCTACACTGTAAAGCAAAACATGACGCAAACACAGTAACATTTTATTCCGTTCTTTATAAATATGGTAAATGAATTGTTAAACTTGCTCTGGTTTGTTAAGAATCAGTGTTGATCCTGCTCCTGACTGAGACTGGAGTAGGTTGGACCTTCATAGTTATCATGAATGTAACCCTTTTTGGTGTCTTTCTGTCTGTATTGTGAAGCACACAAATCCAATACATTTTCCACAAACAACAGCAACAAATGCTGTTCTCAGCATCAGAGATCAAACAAACAAAATGGTTTCCCTTGTGACAACAAAAGAACACACGTTTGTGTAAGTGCATTGAAAACAGAAATCTGAACCCAAATACCGCTCAGAAACAAAAAGTCTTTGGATCGGCTAAAAAACAACAAGCAGCAAAAATACACAGGAGGAGTTTAAAATAGCCTTTAGCAACTCAACCAGGAAAACAAGTTTTTTTACGGAGGTCCATAGTTTTTTACAAAACACTACATAGGTCATTATCAGTTCATCCCTGAAGTTATTTATATATAGACATTTATATAGTCATATCCGAGATGACCCGTATTCCTCAAAGCAAATAGTGGTTTTGTTCTCAGGAGTCTTTGACACATTGTTATTTCTGTCTTGTATCAAAAGACAGGCCTAAAGCTAATGCAAACTGGATTTTATAGCAACATTAATCGCACCAACAAACATAAGTATACCAACATTTTGTGGCTTAATCTCCTAGCCCATTCAAGTATATGAAACATAGGAAAATATCCTATTTGAATGCAAAAAAGCACTCGACTGTGGTCCTTCTCTAAACTTTGGTAAAACGACAAAAACGAGCTGTATTAGGTGATAGCTTACTGCTGCTACTGTACTTAAGGTGTTAATAATTTAACATGTAACCAGTGGTTATACTTGGTGTAACTTAGCTGTCGGATAAGACTTTGCTGCATGTATCATAATATCAAATAATGAAACATCGTGAACAACACAATGATCGCGCATGCTCACAGATCAGTGTATGTGACCGGGGTGACACCGTGAATGAAGAGCGTTGGCCCTAAGCTGTTGGTCACGGCCTCCAGCTGAGCTAAGTACTGCATAGCCTGGCTGTGGTGAGCGGGGGGGCGAGGCAGGTACAGGAAGCGGACAGCGGCCTGCGAGCTGTGCTCCATCAACATACAGTTCACCGCTGACAGGAAGTGCTCAGACAGGGCCCCCCCCGCCGCCGGCTCCTTGTCTGGCTGGATGTGGTGCTGCACCACAGTGTCCCAGGGCACGATCTTAATGGAGGCCCTGATCCTCAGCTTCCTCAGCAGCTCTCTGAAGGTCTCCTCGTTCACCACCCAGCCCTGGTCGCTGGACTCTGTCTCCACGTTGAGGAAGATCCTCATGCGGGCGTGGCGCCATTTGCTGGACATGTTGAGCACGCAGGCCATCTGCAGCAGGAAGAGGCTGCACACGTCCTCGTAGTCTCGGCTGCCCGGCTGCAGCAGGTTGAGAGGCCACACATCTATGGTCCTGTCCAACCCGTCCATCTTACAGTCCTTGCCCTCTCCCTCCAGCTGGAAGAAGTAGCGGCCCAGGCACACGTTCTTGTTCATTTTGACGGCGTCGGAAACGATCCCGACGTACTCCTCCGGTGACAGCCAGCGCGGGCTCTCCACGTGTCTCACCGGGGGGAAGTGAGCCTGCAGCGAAGGCAGGTCCACGCCAAAGTTGTACTCGTCCTCACTCCCTCCTTGTCCCACAGAGGAGTCGCAGAAGGCCGTGTCCTGCAGAAAGAAGTCCTCGGGAGTGCAGCCGTCATAGAAACCTAAAACCAACGTGTTGGGCTTCATGCCGCCTTGTAGAGAGAAGTGGAAAAAAAACAGAGAGAAGTGAACAAGAGTCAGCAGTTTTAAAACCACTATTACCTTCCATCATACCGTTTTGAGTTATTGGTCTAGGTTTATACAAGGAATTGCTTAAGGTTCTTATACCATCAGAATATCAAACGGGCCCATGCCTATCACTAAGTGCAGAGAAGAGCAACATCATAATCTGTGCTGTATGTGAAGATAAGTATGTACAGTAGGGGCTCACCCAGGCCTGTGATGCGCAGCAGATGCTGTGTTCCCTGTCTGACAGAGTGAGACAGCGTCAAGTCTACAAAGGCCTTCACTCCCAGTTTATCAACCAGGCTCAGCCAGAAGTTGTACTGCTGCTGGACCGGGTCTGATGGAAGGGTGTCTAAAAAGGAGGAACAAGAATGAGTTTGACAATTTATATATATATATATTTAGTTTTAGTTTTTACTATTCTCAAATATTAAATGTTTTTATGAAATACTGGACAATTTGTAAACGGCCTCAACACAAAAAGGTCGGGAACCACTGACTGGTCTGATCTTTAATAATGTGTCGTATTTTATATGCTTAATGATTGTCCTGTTTTTTTTAAAGATATCAAATCTTATTCTGGAAAGTGCAGAGGATGCACTTAATACTTAGTAAGTTTAGTAAGTAGAAACTTAAAAGCAGCAGAAAACAGAAATACTCAATTAAAAATCAAGTACCTCTAATTTGTACTTCAGTAATCAGTATTTGACTAAATGTACTTAGTTTCTTTCCACCAATGCAAGTAGATGATCTAAATCCATTGTTTGCAAAGTATCCAAATGGTCACCGGGGGCAGATTGGCAAACTGTGAGTTAGTGAACGAATGAAACAGTATGTCTAAAACACATGTATCCTTTTGCAATAGAATTTCTTATGGTTAGAAAAGGATACGGATGCACCTGTAAAGTTAAATAAATGAGGAGCTTCTCATTTGGCTGGTTTAAACTGTCAGGCCTGATGCCACAGTGCTACAGAGAAAAGCTATTCTCTCATTCATAATGCAAGAGAAGCAGCAGATGGAAAGTGAAAGCCCACTAGGAAGCCGTCCGCGTGGGGTGCCTGTGGAATTCAGGTAAGCCAATCACAGCTGGTATATAACTTTGCTGATATGCAACCTACTTTATGATCACATGATGCCATGTTGTCACAATACATCAGTGAAATGCTTCCAGCCACATGAAAAAAGGCCAAAGTTGGGTTTTACCTGGCTCTAAAACTTGCAGCATGTCCTCATTTCAATCAGTCAATAAACCTGAACAAAACTAAATATTGTCACAGAACATACTAAGCCTACATGGAGTCACAGTATGACAGTGGTTACAAAGCAGGTTTATTTTTGTTCAAAAGAGAGTTCAGCTTCGGGTTGAGTGGTGAATCAACAGGAGGAAAATGATTCCGAAGATAAGAATAATTTAATAGTGTTGACTGCAGATGGCCCAAACACAGACCAACCAGCACAGAGCATATTACCCAGATCTCCCAGCTGCACATGGCCCAACACGAACAGGCCTCCCTTCTTCAGCTGGTTGACAAAGAGGATGAGTTGACAGGACGAGCGAGGGTTGGCCACCATCAGCAGCACCTGCGGCCTCCAGAACTTCACGTGGTCTTTCCTCACATCCAGCATCAGCAGATACTTACGCACCTAAACCAACAAGGAAGGTTAGTAAGTAAGTAAGTAAAAAAAAGTCTATTGGTAACACGTCACAATAAGGGTACATTAATAACGTGCGAGTGAATGCTATTAACGGTTAGTTAATGCAAATTAGGCATTAAGTAACTGTCGATTAATGTACCCAACCCTTATCGTAAAGTCTTACAATTATTTTTTTATACATTGCCTTTCACAGATATAAAATCAGAGGTAAAAGTTGCCAACATTAAAAATAACAACAAAAATACACAAAACAAAACACGATAAAAAGTAATACAAAAATAAAAGCAATATAAGCAGGCGGCGACAAACAGCGAGGTTAAGATTAAGGCAGCGCGATGAATGAAAGAAGAGTGAAACGGAGCCATAGTTTGGTTGCATTAACCGAAATGTCTGTCTGAATAAAAAAAAATGTCAGCTGTTTCATAAATAGTTCACGTGATTCAAGAGATCTCAGTTTTAATGGGGAGGGCATTCTAAAGATGTTGACTGAAAATGTGGGTTTCATTTCATGCGCGCGCCTGCCTCCAGATAGTATACTGTACCTGGTGGAAGATGAGAGCCTGGCTGATGTAGCCCCAGCTGCTGGTGGGCGATCTATAGTGGAGGAAGAGCAGCAGCAGTAACAGCAGGACGATGCTGCCCGAGGAGTACACAGGGTTGATGACGAACATCATCACCAAACAGCTCAGCAGACCCAGCAGGCAGGTGTGCCAGGAGAAGAACTGGAAGGTCGGTCTGTTAAACACACACACACACGGAGAGAGAGAGAATATAAAAACTGAGGCAGCGGCACTCATGACATACAAAGGGCGAAAAGAGGCAATACATATGAATTTTACTGTCCCTTTAAAATATATGACAATATTTTATATCAAATTGAGGCGGATCAAATTAATTAATGTCAATTGAGCTGAGGACTAGTGCTAACATTTATGGCTTTGTAAATTTCAAGTTTTGAGCCACATTTAACTGAAATAATTACATTTAAGTTTGTATATAAATGTATTCACAGATCTCTAGTTTATTACCCTTTTTTATCTGTGTTTTCTAAATAGCCATGCTCATAATTTCCTTCAGCCTCAACGTATTTTTGTGTTTTTCCTGAATGACATGAAGAAGAATATTGAATACATTTTTTTTTAATATGATTGATGTACTATGTAATATGATACTGATATATGTCAGTCGAGATTTCTACTTTACCAGTGATTGACTTTTTATATTACCTGAAATTGGGTGCTGACGCCCACTCAAGAGCCAAACAGGCCAGGTCAACCGCAGCATAGGCAAGCAGGTAGAACACAGTCACCAAGGCTGCTATAGAATTGAGCTGGCCTGCAAACACTACACACTAGAACACAAAACACACCACAGCTTAGGACACCGGTTGTAATTCTGAACATACAAGAAGAATGCACAGAAACCTGCGCTAACCTGTGCCAGAGCCCAGGTGTACAGCACTGCAACCCATGGGTTCCCCGAGTTCGATGTGATGGTGGCTGGGGCTAGCGGTAAACCTGCGAGGAAGAACAAAAGTCTCTAAGAGAATGACTCATAGTGCACATATACAAGGACCTGATGTGAGGAGGGAAAAAAGCTCAAGCCCTAACCAAACAGATGATCCAGGGCCAGAGCGTGAAGGATACGCGACGCTCCGATCATGGAGCACATCGCGGCCGACAGAGAGGCGCAGTATATCCCCACGGTGACGAACGGCGGCCAAAGGTTTATCTTCTGGAGGAACCCATAATCCTGAATCAACAGGGTCCTAAAGAAATAGAAACACATGGCAATACACAATTGTCGATCTCTCTTGTGACTTAGTAAACCTGGTCTAAAATAGTAAAAATCAATATATGATATTAAATATTATTAAACTTTGTAAAAAAAAAAGAAACTAGACCTTCTGACAAGACTTTGTGGGCCTGGCCGTATCAAACATGGCAACAGTCATTGTTTTTATAGAAATGTTGTGCAGAGAACTGCCGTGATTGGTTCAAAATACTTATTGTGTAATGAAAACCAGAGCATAGCCCGCTTCATCTAAATCAAAATAATGAAAAGCTTAACAAAATATCTTTAATGTGGATTGATAACTATGCCTAACTCTTTTCAGATGGTTACTATCATGCAACTAACTCTCCAAATTACTTAGAAGGATTTTGTGGATTTTGGTTTTCAGGGGCTTTCATAGTGTTGTCTGCAGAACGATTTCAGACCTGTCACAGGTGGCGCCGACCAAGATGAAGAGGAGGACGTATACCACGAACGTGTAGAAGACGGCTACGATGGTGCCTTTAGGGATGGACACACTGGGAGTCTTCAGCTCGCCTTCACACACGGAGGAAAAACAAAACATCAGGGTGTGGGCATTGTGTGGACTTGCAAAGTGAAGATTTACAGAAGTGTAATATGTGTTTAAACACAACTCTGGTTTGACATCATTCTGCATGGGTGACATAAAAAGAAAGAAAGACATGGCATGATGGAAAAATTCAAGTTTAAAAATCACACTAAGAGTACCAAAGTATCACCATCTGACTGTAGTCAAAGTAAAAGTATGGTTTTGCAGACAAATGGCCGTAGTGAATGTTATAGTTTTATACATTATATTATTGGATTATTAATATTGATGCATTAATGTGTAAGGAGAATTGTATTGTTGTAGTTCAACAAGGAGCTAATTTAAGCTACATTATTAACTGTTTTATAAAACTCAATATTTATTTTATGTTTTGTAATTACAATGCTAACTTAACTAAAGCATTGAAGGTACAATGTTTCCCTGTGAAATATGGTTGAGTAGAATAAGAAGTATAAAAATGGGAATAGTCAAATACAAACTATCAGGCGGCGCCCTTAGCTCAGTTGGTAGGGCGTCCCCCCCATTCCAGCCCGCGGTCATTCTCTGCATGTCACTCCCCTCTCTGCCCCATTTCAACTCTATCTGTACACTATCAATAAAGCATAAAAATGCCAAAAAAAATATCTTAAAAAAAAAAAATACAAACTATCTCAGTTAATGTGCTTTGTAACAGTCCACCACCTGCAGTGACACTCTTCACTACAGCTCAATTATGGTAAGACAACAACAAGCTTTAACCTGACATGTTGGCTCCGGCCATGATGCCAGTGCAGCTGGTGAACATGACGGCGAACACGGTGGCGAAAGACATGACCGAGTTGGTGCTGTAGTCCAAAGAGTAACCAGCTGCAGAGAGAAGAATGAGGAACAAGAGTTACCTTTTATTAGATGCTCCTAAATGTATAAGCGCCGCATAGCTATTCTAGTGCATGTTTACTTTCACATCCTCCTTGCTAACGTTGACCTTGTGCAACCGATAATAACTCACAGCCCAGGTTGTTCCTCAGAGTGGTGACGTTGTAGCCCGTGTAGCTGGCGTTGTAGCGTAAGGTCTGGTTGCCCGGCCCCTGGCGCGTGATGACAAAGTTCAGAGGTTTGACCGCCACCGAGCTGACGAAGATGGTCAACAGGGATACGGTGACCAGCAGCAATATGATGAAGGATGCGCGCGAGTAGATGTGGGCGCCCACCAGACACACCAGCAGACACACCAGAAGCACCACCGAGGAGTAGAGCACCGTGTACCAGTAACCATTAGGAAGCACGCGCACGCCCTCAGATACAGCTGACTCTATAACACAGGAAAAACAGGCAGGAAACAGAGAATCAAGAATAAAAAAGAAAGAGAAACCGAACATAATAGGGTTGCACAATATATCAAAAATGTATCGGTATCGCGATATTCGAGGTATATGCATCGCAATGACTGCTTCAACTGCAATGAAGTGTTGCCTATTCCTTGTGCCTCTGTATGTCAATATATTTGGTCATTCAGGTGTAGCCTACCAGAAAATGTTGTAAAATGAAGATCTTTTGCAAAAGTGATCAATAAAAAATTAAATAATAAACATTGTTGAATATTGCTATTGTTTGAAATGGAAATAAAGCATTTATTTCTTTCAGTGATATTTTTCATTGTCTTCAATGGCTACTTACTGTCTGGGGTCTATGTTGGCAGGGAACTCAGAGCAGAAAGACAATAACACTGTATTTTGGAAATATTGGCTTATTTATCGTGATATTGTCATGGCAATATTCAACAATGTTTTCGCATATCGCAAATTTTCCTGATATCGCGCAGCCCTGGAACTAAACCAACAACTTACCAGGATCCGCACCAAACACGTCAAGTATCGCCTCCACAAGACCAAGAACATACTCTCCACATGCGCACACTTTGGCCAGGAAAAACATCAAACCAATGCTGCCTCCAAACTCTGGGCCAAGAGACCTGCTTATCATGTCTGGTCACATTTAGTTATGGTTGATCAAGGTCTCAAATGAAGTGAGGGAAGCTGTCTGCAACATCAAATAGCATTCAGGTAAAAAAGAAGGATACAATAGGCTCCACCGCCCTGTATAGCACCATTGGTGGAGATGGCACAGATGGATAGTATTGTGAGAGATACGATGGTGTAGGCCACAATCACCATTAAAAGACCCTGCAGCAGCCCAGCGTGACCAACCACAAACCCTGCACGAGAGATGACGTCAGCATTAGTCTCCACTGTACAGCACAATCATTTGTTTATGCTCTAAAAAGTGACACAGACAAACAGCCATTGTCTGTTAAACACCAAAAACAGATTTGAGTTTTTTTACACGCATCACTCACCAGTTCTCAGGAACAGCACAATGCTGAACATGGACAGGACTGTGGGCACCATCACCCCGAAAAAGGTGTTGAGCTTTCGAGGGTCCTCCTTACTTGGGGACCCGGAGCCAGACTCGGGGCTGGCGTCTGACTCTGCGCCGCATGTCACCGCCAGGCCACATACCCCTGAGCTGATGAGAGGGCTACGCTCGTTTGACATGGTGGCTGAGAAGAGTCTGGGACCAGTCTAAGAAAAACAGATATGAGATAGAAATATAACTTCAGTAGAATAAAACAAAAATGGTTAAAAGGTCACATATTATGCTAATTTTCAGGTTCAAAATTGTGATTTGGGTTTCTACTAGAAACTGTTTTCATGGTGTAGTGTCCGAAAAAAAAGTCTTAGTTTCGCCCAGTGCAATTGCTGAATCTCCCCTGTTCAGCCTCTGTCTGAAATGCTCTGTTTTGGCTAAACACCTGCCTTCCAAAAAGCCTAGTCTGCAGTGATTGGTCCAGTCCCCCCATGGGGCACAGGCATTGACAGTTAGATTCAGGGTATCTGGGGGTATGCTTAACTCAGGTGGAGGTTGTAATGAAGTAGTAGGTAATGAGGGGCATGGCTTCTCTACTTATGACATCATAAGGTCTATCTGAATGGGGTTTTTGAACACAGGTTTTCAGAATGTGGAGAGGGTTGTTTTTTCTCATACTTTGGGACTCTATAGACACACCGGGGGACCATGCGAATGTTGAAAAACCATGAAAAGAGGCATTTTGCATAAAGGTGACCTTTAAATACCTGGCTGTGCAGCACTGTCTGCTTAGTAGAAAATAAAAGTGGTGTATTTGTACATCACAGCCTCAGTCAGTTTATAGCGTTGTGTGTGTGTGTGTGTGAAACATATCGCTCTCCATCATTAAGCCCCGCGGGCAAATATATCTCATGCACAGCTCTCATTTTCCCCTAACAGACGGGTCATGATTAAGAGAAAGCCTGTAAGGTAAAATATATCACATGCCTCGCACACGGTCCCCTTTTAGATAAGCTTTTGTTCACCAGTGTGTGCTTGTGTTAAACATGCTCCAATCTTTAAGGGCCAAAGTGACTTGAAGAGACCACAAGTAGTAGTTTTTCACAGAGGACTTGAACTAAAATCAAAACAACAGTGCTAACACAAATAGCTAGCTTATTGTCCGATCGTGCTGCCTTTGCTCTATATGTCATGTGTATATTTGAATGAACATATTACTGCTCTTTTATCACTGTAATATTGCACATTTTGTTATTTTGGTCACTCTCTATTATTTCTCCCCGTTATTTGTTATTTTTCTTCCTATGATTATTAATTTATTTCAAAATCTTGTATTGTATGTAGCCTAAGTATTGTACTCTTGTTTCGAATCAAGCTTATGAGCGTGCGCGAGCCACAAGCACACAGGCATTTGGCCTTTTGACATTAAAACACATCATGTGCACAGGAGCACACGTCATGCAGTGTCTTCACTGTCTTGTGAATGTAACAGGCCTCAGGTTAAAAAAAAAATGAAAACTTCAAGAGAGTTGCACAGCTTCTGAGCAAGTGCAAATATTAGAAATCTAAACCCTGAACATATGTAGATAATGCAACACAACATGAGCAATCATTTGTTTAAAATTCACAAAACGAAGTTGTCAAAAAAAACATATTTGTCTGCTCTATTGCTTTTCTCACTCCCCCTCTCTGCATCCTTTTACTACACAAAAGATCTGAAGCACTGAAACGCCACCAGAGTAGAACCTGAGAGTGGAGTGTTGTGACCGTAGCTCCCCTTTAATGAAAGCTCACACCTCAGGTTGGTATTTGCAGTCAGCTGATTCACATCTGCCTGTCTCTTTTGACACACGACTCAAAGCCAAGAGTAGACCATCTCAGTTGGCCCAATCTGTGCACAGGTGATCTCAGTGGTTCTGTCTCTCAGATGGTGTCAGCTTTCACCTTGTCTCTTTCTCAAGCACTTTTCATCACTAAAGCTGTTCCCAGATCTGTGAGACATACGAGGATTGCCTATCACATGATGGGAAAACCAGAATTGGGACAGAGGTTTTAGGATTCACACTATACAATCAAAGCATGATGGGATGTGTGGCAGATATAAGCTCCTATAGTAATTAGCGAGGGAATCACACATACTAACTTGTTCTTTTCTTCACATTATTTGAACTGTGGAGATGAAACAACTCTTTGAACAAACCATTAGTCACGAGACAGAAAGTTAGGCAGCATTTATTTTGACCTACTATTCCAATTTGTCAAGAAAAAAATATCAAAAACTCACTGGTTCCAAATGCTTAGAAAGAGTTTACTTGAGTTTAAGAAACAAACAATGAATGCCTCCATGGACTGATTAACAATACATCCTGAAGATAATCAGCAGGCCATGTAGCCTGAATTAGGAATTCAATTTGAAGATTTATGCAGCCTATGTTTAACAGTGGACAACCACTAGCCGACCAATAAACACAGCCCTGACTAATAAAACACCCTGAGCACCAACATAGTGGGATGAGCTGTCATTGGTTTGAATAGGGAAGTTGAGAAAGTCAGAGGACATGCAGTGACCGACATATAGGCTACTGCATAAGGGCAAATAATTGGGATGTTGACGAGTGTAGGCCTACCTGTCAAAGGCTGCTCAGGGTGTGCAGACCGCACTTTAAAAACAAGTCGCTCACCAATATAGATACCCGTTTCCGTCATATTAACGTAGCGAGAGGGGTGGATCAACTGCGGCAATACAATTTGCGTCTTTTTGGGGGCAAAAAAAGTGGATGGAAAAAAACAAAACGCCGGGTGCGCAGCTGCATCTTGGGTAAAATAAATGTCTGTTTACGTTTTGAGTGTCTCTCGGTCATAAAGTGACTCCCCGGTAGGCCTACTACTCCTAAAATCAAATGTGTCATTTAACAGCAACGCAGGATATAGCCTACGAGCCGTGATGTCCCGCAACCCTCTGCTGATGAAACACCGAGGACAGTCAAACTTACCCCGCTGCTGAACCTCCTCAACACAGTTTCCTCCACTTCCTGCTTGTCAAACCGCTGCTACAGTATTTCCTGCCGTCCAGCTGAGTCCTGATGTCCAGCTGCTGTTTCTAAACTGCGTGTATCAGTTCCAGGTTTCGAGCCGGGCAGATGCGCGGAGGACGGTCAAGTACGGGTCCGCAGCAGCAGGCCGGGTGGACACGGGCCGAGCTGAGCCGAGCTGGACTGGCCCGGGAGTTGGATGCTGTGGAGGACGCGCTGCCCAATAACAACACAGCAGCCATGGCACGCCTCGTTCCCCTATTATTTGTTCAAAAGTGTCACGGGAGAGGGGAAACCGCCCATGTGACTACCAGAAAGGGGAGGGCAAAAATACCAAATATGAGCAAAGGTAGGCCAGTGCTCGTCAAAAAAAAATGGGGACGCCCCAATTATTTGCAGAGCAGTCAAACGTGACGTCATCGGTGATGTTAATACAATCGAATAAGTGGACATGCTTTGTGTGTTATGCACTGTGAAAGAAAGAAAAAAACTTGTGAATGCATGATGTAGGCTACACATCATGAAGCCTATGTCAGTGAGCATCAGGCGCAGATGTAAAGTTTTTCTGCAGGCTGGAATGTAATTCCATTTATACACACCAGGAGTCCCTGTTGAGAAAGAAACCATAAAAAATGTTATTCCTATGTAGGTTAAAAAATACAGCACTAAAACTTTACAGGGTGTTGATATGGGGATTGCATGATGTTTTAATGATGAAAAGAGGGGCAGGGTGTACTGACTGTAAAGGGTCAGGCAACCTCTTGTTGGACATGTAGCATCTCCTCTGGAAGACAGTGGAGCCACATGCACCACAACAAGCTCCCATTACTTCACAATTTCATTAAACAAATTATTTACCAGACTCTGCCCATGTCTTATAGGGAACATGCCAGAAATGTTACTTTCTCTGGCAACAAACAAAAGCCTATCGAGAAATAAAGGGATCACGTATTTGATATGCTTCCTTTTATGTTATTTGTTTAATCATAACACCCGTCACTGGACAAAAAGTAGTAAAAGTCTGTTGACATCAAGGAAAAATACCACTGATGTGGCTACTTACCACACACCTGAGACATAAAGGCCTGACAGGATTTCATTTATTTAGAATTACACTTTTATAACCTGCATACTGGATCATGATTGGCTTCCTGGTTGAGATGTCACAAAATCTGGCTCCAACAAACATGTTTTATAGGTCCACCAAAAGTACTCTTATTTCTATGAAAAGGAATTGGGTCAAATTTTTCTGCGAAAAACCAAAGGATGTGACTTTTTTGCGATGCACCTGAGCGTGTTCCGCATATAAACAGGAGAAGAAGAAGCTCAACCGGCAAGTCACAACAGCCAGAGTCGCTAGAATCATAACCGTGCAACAAAAATGACCTCATCCATCATTAAAACTGGTCAACCACACGCCGTCTCGTGTATTACCGTTCCGGACAGTGCTATCATGGGCAGCTCACTTTATCACCACTGGTGCCGCTATTGAGAAGGAATTTCTGATAGTTCCATAGGGGCCCTTTAAAGGTACGGTAATGGGGGCGCTGGTGGTGCATTGGTTAGAGTGTCCCCCCCACACCCCTCCCTAGGCTCAGTCCTCTTGGCAGTGACCCGGTTCGAGTCCGACTCGTGGTTGTTTCACTCTATGTCATTCCCTTCTCTGTCCCATTTCATCTCTGTCCCTTTGCACTAAGAAATACATCTTTAAAGGAAAAAAGGTGTGTAATAGTTGAGTAATGGTAGAGTTTTTAGCATGTGGTAGTGGTGATATTCTACATTGCAATACCAATTTTCAAATCCCTCCCTTTCAGAGAATTTACAGGAGCGACTGTGGCCTTTAATAAAGATGGCCTCATCCACCACTGCAAGTATTTCTACAATATAAAGTGACAAGGTGAAGATGTATTTAGTTGTTTATTCTATATTCTATAGCACTTCGTCTTAATCTTCCAAGGACAATTGGAAGACAATTGGAATTTCAGGACAAGTCAGGACAATATAGCAGTGATGTGGGATTTCAATACCATATTGGAACAGTTATGTCCAATATACTGCTGCCATGCTTTTGCCTACTTCCCTCTTTGTGCTTCACCCTGCAAACATGGGCATAGCAGTGGAGGAAAAAGTTAAACTCACTGCGTAGGCCCAAGTCACGTCAATTTTCCAAATTTTGATTTTTTGTTAAAAGAGAGAAGGCCACTCTCACTCTCCAAACAGCTGATGGAGCTGAGTGACACAAGAGGCCAAAGTGCAGGTTACTGTCATGTCTCTCTCTCGTTTTCGTTCTGGTCCCCTCTGCAACAATACAAGGCTGACTTCTGCTACAGCGAAGTTTCCCCCAAACTCCTTATTGTGACTCTCCCCCCTCCCCTCCCCTCTCTCTCTCTCTCTCTCTCTCTCTCTCTCTCTCTCTCTCTCTTTCTCTTTCTCTCTCTCTCTCTCTCTCTCTCTCTCTCTCTCTCTCTCTCTCCCTCTCTCTCTCTCTCTCTCTCAGAAACAAAAAAAGACTGGCTACCAAAAGAGAAGAAAAAGAAAAGAAAGTGTAATGGAAAACAACTGCTGCTTTTCCAAAGAAGTTAGCACAACCAATACATTAATGAATGGTATAAGCTAATATGTGTTGTTTGGATTGAAGGAAGTCAGCCATAACATCTATCTTGGACCTTTTTTCATTACTTAACCTGAATTATTCCGAAAGAAATCAGCATAATATAGCTACAATGTCATTTGGCATATTATATATAACATACCAACGCTTAATATCAAGAAACTTGTGGCCCTTATTTAGCCTTGTTTAACCTTAAAGGGATATTTCAGTAGTTTTAAAGTGGGGTTGTATGAGGAACTTAGGACTAGTTAGTGTGTTACCTCATGGAGATGGCAGTCAGCGCATTGATTTTTTAGGAGTTTGAGGGAGGCGTCACTTTAGCGGAAGTCAGCCTTGTAATGTTGCAGAAGGGCCAGAAGAAAAACGTTTTTCCTCCACATACTGTATATAATGCAAACTTAAATCCTTAATATCCCTTCAATTGTATGCTAAAGGGAGATTTTTTTCCACAGCTTTAGTTTGCCGCCAGACAGCCGTTTTTGTTTTCTTGTGTATCTTGAATAATCCGCAGTAGTTCTGAGTCAAGCAGCTGATTCGTGGAGTGATACCAAAATAAAGGGCTGTCTGGCAGCAAACTATAAAGCAGTGGGATTTTTTTTTAGTTTAGCGTACAATTGAATGGATATTTAGGTTTTAGGTTATCATTTATATTTGTGGAGAAAAAACTTTTTTGTTTTGGTCCCCTCTGCAACAGTACAAGCGCTACAGCAAAGTTTCCCCCAAACTCTAGTGACTGTGCTGACTGCCATCTCCATAGGGTAACACCATATGTCATTAGGCTACCCCATACAACCCCGCTTCAAAAATACTGAACTATCCCTTTAAGTTATTGTAGGCTAAGATAAGGAGGTTTGATATGGGTGGGGGGGGGGGGGGGGGGGGGGTAATTTCAAAATGCACAGACTTAACCCCATAAAACTGGTTATTATAACTTTAAAACAGCTCTCATAGTGACAACCCTAATAATCACTACTGATTCAGGTGAACCTTTGTAGGCTTAATTATTTATAACACGACATTCAAAAACCTGTGAGATGGATCATGGGAGAAAAGTGGCCCAACAGACATCATAGTTATACTGGGCCCCAGAGTTTTGTGCTATGTCCCTGTCTGCAAAGTAGGCTAAATAAAATAATCCCAAATATTGCCTATAATTATCTTATTCTTACCGCTGAAAGTCACTGAATTGAGCAACCCATAAGGACCAACTTCTATAGTTTATCCCTTTGAACAGATATAAACCTGACCTCAACCCTCTGCACAGTGATCAGGGGGGGATGGGGGGGTCATGGGATTTATTTAGTATTTAAGAGATGGGTGTGGTTGAAACATGCTTCATGCCCGGATATTGAGGACCATTATTTCTGCAAGCGTTCACCGCGTGATCTTGGCAGCCAGTTTCTGAATGATGATATTCAGAAAGAGAGAATAGAAGGGAAAAAACCGTGTGGATAACTGAGCGAGGGGGCGGCCGTCTCCTTACTCTGGAAGAGAAAAAAGACACAGAACATCTGCTGATGGGCTGATTTCTTGCAGCTAATTTTATTTATACATTTTTTAATCGAACTATTTAGCCTACTATAAGAGCCCCCCCCCCCCCCCCCCCAGTAATTCATTTCTGACTGGGGGGCGGTTGTCCTGATGAAGTGTCGGCAGAGGGAGGAGGAGGAAACCAGCAAAGAGAGAGAGGAAGGAAACGAGGATAACGTCACGAGAAGAAGCAGAGACTCTCGGAGTAAAAACTGAACGCTGTTTTTATGGACAGCCCTTGAGCGGCCCGGGGTCCTATAACTCTAGAGGCGAATTGTGTTTGTTTACGTCGCCCTGGACGAAGGTGTTTTTGTTTTTTTCTTCTCCTCGGTGAACTTGTGGTGGCGTGAAAAAAGGGGGAGGAGGAGGAGGGGGGCGCAAAAGCTTTCCGGAGAGGAAACGGCAGCAGCAGCAGCAGCAGCAGAGGCAGCGGCAGACCTCATCTTTCTTTTTTTCAGGAGCTCCGCTATCTACAGCAAGAGAAAAATGGAAATGTGTGTAGCCCTCCTTCGTTTGTCGAAGGATTTGGAAAGAGCCTGATCGTGACACTCGGAGCTTCAAGTGGATCTCCTTTTTTTTTTTTTTTTTTTTGCAGCTCGCTTGTCAATGAGTGGAAAAGACGTGTAGTGTTCGATACACCACGGGATTTTTTCTTTCTCTGGAGAAGGGGGTTGCTTTCGTTTTGTCCTTTTTCTTAAAAAAAAACGACTGAAGGAAAAAAAAGCAGCCAACGCATCGGGAGAATTAACAGGTAGCCGCCCCGTTATCAAACGCAGTGACAGCCGCCGTATAGGCCGGCCTTTTTGGAGTGTAGGCTAATAAGACGATGGCTGGGGTGGTGCTGTGCCTGTGCTTTGCCTATTCGTGGCATCATTTCGACCAAATTCACTTAGCTACATCCGCATTACAGGAGCTATCAGCATCTGAAACAAGATGTGGTCAGGGCCTTCATCATCAGCTTCTCTGTGCTGATCAATATGTAATAGAGCCTGCACTAACGCGGCCTGCAGCCTTCCCATTTGAAAAACCACTAGGAGGCTCTAAATGCTGCGGCCGTGTGAATTCAAGTGCTTATGAAGTGCGCTATAATGTGGCTTCTTGTTTTTTTTCTACCGTTTTCTCCTTCTTTACTACGTCTTCCATTATCGGTGCGGAGCTCCCGGCTCGGGCCTGCATGTGTTAACCCGGGAGTGAACGCAGCCACACACACTTTATCTGACATGAACGTTGACAGTGTGGGTTGTAGCCTATCTGGGCTCTGCGCTCTCCTCCAGCTGCAGATGTAGCCGTGCCATGGTGCTGTAGCTGCACATCAGATGTGCATCCAAAAGGGGTGGGGCCAGCCGCACTTGGCACCCATGTTATTTGCATTGCTGTCTCCTGGTGTTGTAAAAAAAAAAAAAAAAAATGCTATAAAAAGGAGGTAGGTTACCAGTGCGCTCCTAAGGCTAAGGTGCGGACACTGAGAACGCGCTTTGTTCTCATAACTTAACCTTCCCCATCGGCTTCACCGTGGTGTTGTAGGAGGTAGGAGGCTGCTCCTCGTCTGCGACTTTGCAGGTGGGATCTGTGGTGTGTGTGTGTGTGTGTGTGTGTGTGTGTGTGTGTGTGTGTGTGTGTGTGTGTGTGTGTGTTTCTCTCGCCTCTCCTCCACGTCCAGTGGTAGGATATCGACACAAATGTGGCTCACAGGCAACGGGAAGCGTGCACCCGAGCATCTGGCTTGGACCCATCCAGGCCTGATCTCTGATGCATCGCCCCCTCCCTCTCCTCATTGGCTAAATGAGCAGCTGTGCCAGGAGACCGAGGCCCATGATGCACCCCTTTTGGCTTCCATTAGTGTCGTGTGATCCATCTGGTCGCAGGTCCCTCCAGGGAGCAGTGACCTACTGTAGCTAATTGCGGTTTTTCTGCAGGGCGCACTGTATGCATGTTTGTTCTGCAGCGTTAGGGCCTACTGTTGATTTGAATTGGCTCACATATGCAAATAGACGCTCCCCGTTTTTGGGAAGCTGTTTTGAATGTAACTGTGCTCCTATCAGGAAGAGGATATGCTGCATCCTGGTACAGTATCATGTAGACTACAGTGTAGGCGTGTGTGTGTGTGTGTGTGTGTGTGTGTGTGTGTGTGTGTTACATCAGTTGGCCCACATATATTAGGGATACTTCTTGGACGTAGGCTATTTACATGTTATTTACATTTTGGAGAACCATTGACCTGTATCAAGCATCAGCACACGCTATGACATGATGCACTACCTGTCAGTGCACAGTGCAACAAGTTAAAGGGCGTGTTCGCTCAGTATCCCGCTGCCCGGTAGAGATGCTGGCTGCTCCATAGCATCTTAGTCATTACAGATTATTCTCCTCACTCAAACCAGACATGGACGGTAGCACAGCCATACACTGTGAGGACTGGGGGTAGGGTTTGGGACACAGGTGCGGACCAAAGGGTGTCTTAAAGTTATCCCCGGAGGGATAACCACTAAATCGCTAACGCGAAGAAGGGGAGGGGGAGAAAACAAAAAGCACAAGGCTAGAAAGGGCCAAACAGGCTACCTTTTAATATAGAAAAACTAAAGCACAAACTAAACCACCGCTGCCAAGCAGCTGAACGGAAACACACAAGTAAAACAGAAGACCAGAAAAACTTAACACAGAGAGCACTCAGAGACAACCTCTCACTACCTCTTAAGGTGAGATAATGAGCAGCACAGAGCACTGGGATCTCAGGGCATATATCATCTCCTCACACCTGGGTCCAATCAGCCAATCAGTGCCACACACCAGATTGCAGTGAGGGAATCAGTCACCATTCTCACGGAGAACCTTCCGTTTCCTCACAGGACCACCCCTCTAAGGAACGGCACCTGACGTTCCAACAGGACCCCCCACCCACCCCGGGTGGAGGCCTCCCTGGAGGGGCTAGTGGATCGGAACAGACTGGCTGGAGGCGGGAAACATGAAACACGGGGTGAATCCTCATGGACCGAGGAAGCAAGAGGCGAACATTGACGGGGTTTATCCTTCGAATGATCCTGAAGGGACCAACGAAACGTGGCGGCAATTGGCGAGACTCTACCCGCAGTGGGAGATCCCTTGTGGAGAGCCACACCCTCTGACCCACCCGATAGTTTGGGGCTGGGCGGCAATGTTGTTGTGACGTCTTGTTTCGGGTGCAAATTTTGCAAGCTGCCACAAACTCGCTCACATCTCTACCCATCCGGGGCCACCAGAATCTCCGTTTGAGAAAACCAATAGTGCGACGAACACCGGGGTGATTTGTGAGGTGTGTGGAGTGGCCCCACTCAAGCACTTGTGATCGCACTCGTGCCGGAACATACCGACAGCCTTGGGGCCCCCCTCCTGGGTCCGGCTCCTGCTGTTGAGCCCCCTGAACCACTGTGTCAATCTCCCCAGTCAGTGGGGCACAGATGTGGGTAAGGGGCACAATGGGCTCTGGAGAACTGTCACTATCTGAACACTGGAATCGTAGAGATAAGGCATTTAGCCTCTGATTTTTTGAACGTGGACGGCCCTTATGTTTACTAATGACTTCACTAAGTTCAGCGCACTCTGCAGGAACCCCATTTGCAAGAAGAGACACAGAGGGCGAAGAATCAGAGGGAGTCAAGGTCTCAATAACCCCGAGAGTCAGGCGGTCGCTGGGGGAAGCACAGGGAAGGCCTACTGAACTGTGAGATTTTGAGACAGAGGCACTTGTGGCAGGAGGGGGCTCACATCCAACAGGTTGGAGTTGAACCGAGTCTGATTCCATCATGTGAGATGCACAGTTTGGACCCCAGCTCATCACCCTCCCAGTCCTCCAATTGATGTGAGGGTTGTGTTCCTTGAGCCATGGGTTTCCCAGAATGAGGGGTAACTGAGGTGTATCAATAAGAAAAAACTTAATCTCTTCCGTGTGATTGCCAATGCGAATGAAAATCGGGCAGGTGACCCTCTCAACCCTACCCCTACCCAATGGTTGCCCATCCACTGCATTAATTGCGAGTGGACAAGGAAGATCATAAATGGGTAAATTGAGCTTTCGGGCCAGGGTTGAGTCCATAAAACTACCTGCTGCTCCTGAATCAACAAATGCAGAGAAGGTGCGCCAGTGTCCATCCCATAATAACTCAAAGGGCAAAGGGGTGCAACTACTGACCACGGGAGGGGAATTATTACGACTCTGCAAGACCTCCCCAAGGTCTGACACGCCTACCCTGATTCCCTGCTTATTGTATTTCTGCGTTGAGGGGCACTGGCGAATGAAGTGACCCACACTCCCACAGTATAGACACACGCCACTGCTCATACGCCTCCGTCTTTCCACGGAAGTAAGCCGTGCGTGTCCTATTTGCATGGGTTCCTGATCATCATTGTTAAGGGACCCCTCAGGCAGGGTAGGTCTTTCACAAGGGATACTAAACTCCTCGGACATCTGGTGGGTGTACGCTTGTTTTCTCTCTCTGTTGCGCTCACGAATTCTGTTGTCAATTCTAATAGCCAATGAGATTAAATCCTCAAGTGAATCTGGAACCTCACGGGAAGCGAGCTCATCCTGAACTCTCTCAGACAAGGCATGACTAAAAGTGGTCACTAGAGCCTCCCTGTTCCAACCTGATTGCGTAGCTAAAGTCCGGAATTTAATTGAAAATTCTGCAACGCTTGCAGAGCCCTGACGTAACCTAAGGAGGCGTTTGGCTGCTTCGTGGCCACTAACGTCGTGGTCGAACACGCGCCTCATCTCCGCCATGAAGAGGGGCGCGTCAGCGCAGACTGGAGTCTGCCTATCCCACAAGGCTGTAGCCCATGAAAGGGCCTTTTCCGAAAGAAGGGATATTATATATGCGACCCGGGCTCGGTCGGTGCTAAACATAGAGGGTCGTAACTCAAAAACTAAACAGCATTGGGTTATAAATCCCTTACACCTCCCTGGATGCCCGTCATAGCGGGCTGGGGTTGCCAGCTTGGTCTCCTGGCCTACAAAAGGGTCATGGGGTGGAACTGGAGGTGCTTGTGCTTGGGTAGGGGTTGGCCCAGGTGGCTGTAAACGGGCCAGTATCTCCCGAAGCATGCAGTCCTGCGAGGCCTGTTGCTCTACAATGGCACGTAGGGTTTGGTCGTGTGAGCCCAACATGGCTCCTTGAGCAGAAATTGCCTGCCTATGGACCTCTAAACTGTCAGCACTAGTGGGGTCCGCTGTGCCCTGCATTGGGCTGCTCATTCTGTGAGGACTGGGGGTAGGGTTTGGGACACAGGTGCGGACCAAAGGGTGTCTTAAAGTTATCCCCGGAGGGATAACCACTAAATCGCTAACGCGAAGAAGGGGAGGGGGAGAAAACAAAAAGCACAAGGCTAGAAAGGGCCAAACAGGCTACCTTTTAATATAGAAAAACTAAAGCACAAACTAAACCACCGCTGCCAAGCAGCTGAACGGAAACACACAAGTAAAACAGAAGACCAGAAAAACTTAACACAGAGAGCACTCAGAGACAACCTCTCACTACCTCTTAAGGTGAGATAATGAGCAGCACAGAGCACTGGGATCTCAGGGCATATATCATCTCCTCACACCTGGGTCCAATCAGCCAATCAGTGCCACACACCAGATTGCAGTGAGGGAATCAGTCACCATTCTCACGGAGAACCTTCCGTTTCCTCACATACACAGATTACAAGGTTTTCTTCTCACTGTGGGTACAGTAAACCAGTGAGATTAAAAACATGTTTTTATTTTATTATTGATTGGCTTAAATCTGGAACAAACAGCATTTTGAGCAAATTATTTAACGTAATTGATTTATTTTGGATGAAAGCGGATTACTGGATTACTGGATTATAAAGGCATGAAACTATGCTAATCCCATCTGGCCATGATACTATATGTAAATGTCGGTCTAATGTTTGCACAGGTGACGGACAAATCCAAAATGAGTGAGCTGGAGCAGCTTCGCCAGGAGGCTGAGCAGCTGAGGAACCAGATAAGAGTAAGTCAGATGTTTTAGGAGTTGAGTTTTTTAATCCATGGCATGGTGTTGCTGATGTATTTGGAACTTTTTTTTTCATCCCCCTTCATCCAATGATTCTGTGTCCGTCAGGATGCCAGGAAAGCATGTGGAGATTCAACCCTGACACAGGTACGTGCCACCAGATGTCGATACATCTTTTTAATGGGGCTGGATTGATCAGTATTAGGCTAATTGAATAATCTTGAGAGATTTAGAAGGCCTGGGCGTTTTTTAATTCTTGCCGGTAAAAAGAGCAGAGCAGCTACTTAAAATCTTTTTTTGAATTATTTTATAACATGGTTTGGAAAAAATAGATTATATTCACACCCACACAATGGATCAGGAATGGAAACATAATGTCCCAGGCTGGATAATCATCAGCAAGTTTTCCATTATGGCCTTTATATCAAAGGAATA
This sequence comes from Ammodytes marinus, assembly GCF_949987685.1. Lineage (NCBI taxonomy): Eukaryota > Metazoa > Chordata > Actinopteri > Uranoscopiformes > Ammodytidae > Ammodytes > Ammodytes marinus. The sequence continues at coordinate 18,468,884 of NC_137218.1, forward strand.
TAATAACATTTTAAATGTATTTGTGTCGTAAAATTTGTTGGGAAATTTTAGCCATTCCTGTGTCTGGTAGCTGTGGAAAACGTCCCCGTAGTTTGTTTCCATCACACTCAGTTTTCAATAGAACGGGTGAATTTCATAAAAACTAATCCTCTGATTGACACTATTCCCATCAACCAAGATAACTGCTGGTCTGGATCCTGTGGGGCGGATTCAGATGCGGACAAGACGCACCCTGCGGGGCCATCTCGCTAAGATCTATGCCATGCACTGGGGTACAGACTCAAGGTGAGTCTATACTGAAGAAAACATCTCAAACACACCAAATGAAGGGTTTGGCTTCATTCAACAGCAATTATGATAGTAAAAATCGCCTGGAAATGGCTATTTCACATCACACGGCACGATGCAAACACGCAAGAGTCGAGCTTATTGCTAGGGGTGGAGCTGCCTTCATGTCTTGTCAGGCCACCACTTTAGAAATGTCTCAACAGCTACTGGATGGATTGCCATGAAATGTGGTACATTTGTTCATGGTGCCAAGACGATGAATTCAATTGATCAAACGGCTCTTCCTCTAGCACCACTTTGATGGTTTTATTTGAAATGTCTGGACAGAAATTGAAAAGATTGTCACAGAATTAAGAACAGACATTCATGCCCCTCTCTAAATGAATAGCCTACTAATACATTTGGTGACCTGTCATCTGGCGCCATCAGGTCAACACTGTGTGTTAATAAACAATTAGCTAATATTATTATAGCATGGGAACACACTAAACAAAGATGCTGAACATAGCAAACAAACCCGGGTAACTTCACCATATTAGCATTATCATTGTGAGCATGTTAGCACATTAGAATTTAGCTCAAATTACCACTGTGCCCCCGTACATCCTCACAAACATCTCTGAATTTCCAAGAGACAAAACGTCAAAATGAGGTTTTTTTAAACATTAATATTAAATGAATGGATGTTAAGGTATGAAATGTTTGCTCCCGCAGGCTCCTGGTTAGTGCCTCTCAAGATGGTAAACTGATCGTCTGGGACAGCTACACCACTAACAAGGTAAAATCGGCTAAATAATGCCTCTCATCAGGCCATCACTGTATAAAGACTCACACGTGGTCTCTTTCTGAACTTGAAGTGAAAGTAAAGTCTTTCCCTAGTTGGAGTGCTGTAGACTCATACACATTTTTTGATATGACTAACCTGCATTGGCATTAGATTTGCAGTGTTAATAATAACCCATTTATATGCTCCTCTAAAAGGTAACCTATTATGCAAAATGCCATTTTCCATGGTTTTCCATTGGTCTCCCTGTGTGTAAATAGACTTCCAAAGTATGAAACAAATAAACCCTCTCTCTTTTTTTCTTTACCTCCAACTTTCTGAAAAACCTGTGTTAAAAAAACCCCAGTCAGATTTCTCTCTTCTTATGACATCATATGCCCCCCCCCCCCCACACACACACACACACATTTCTAAACCTTACTTAGCACTACCTCCATCTATGATAAGCAAACCCCTGAATCTAACAGGCAGTTATGCCTCGTTTCCACCGAGTAGAGCGGGTCGGGTCGGAGCGGCTCAGAGCGGGACAGTTCACTTTTAAGAATCTCGGTGATGTTTCCACCGCCGACCCTACCATTACTGGTAGGGCAGGGTTTAGGCTGGACTGCGATAGCCGCCGCCAGAATATGGGTCAACCTATCGGGCTGTGGAACAACTGTGGTCATGCCAGTTGTCTCTCGTTTTTGCTTGGTCAAACCAGAAACTTCTTTATTTATCCCCCCTGGTGTTGTGAGCGTATTACGCCGGTAAATGCACAGAGACGGTTTGGTGCAACTGACAGAGACAGTGAGCGAACAGCGCTGGCTGCGGCAGCTACGTGACAACGTAGCAGTGGGACACAGCGTAGCCAACTGATTAATTTAATTACGAAAAAAAACACCACACAATAAACAGTGCTGCGCTCACATTTTCGCCAAAACACAAGACTCTTCACTCTTGCCGAGGTTACTACACACAGCGGAAATTATTCTTTCGACCAATAAACAGACGGCATGTGTAGCTCCACCTTTTCGGCACCCTTTCAGGCGGCTGGTACCCCAATGGAGGAGTACCGAAAATAGGAGCGGCTTAGAGCGGTTAGGCGCTTATATCCGTACCCTACCCAACTTTTGGCAAATGGAGAACCGATCTGCTCCGACCCGACCCGCTCTACTCGGTGGACACGAGGCATTAGATTCAAACCTGCAGTTAGATTCATGGCCAATCAGTGCAGACTGGGATAATTTAGAAGGCGGGGCTTAAAAAGAAAATGACAGAAGCTGAAAAAAGGAGATTAAGCAATGGCACTGTGAGATGTAAAAAAGGCTTTTTTGGACACTGCAACCATGAAAGAAGTTTCTTGTAGAGAACCGAATTACAATTTTAAACCTATAAAATTGGCACAATATGTGACCTTTAAGACTTTGCATTGGGTTTCCCTTCTTCTAGAAACGTTAACATTTCTGCTTCCGAACCTCCTCCCCCCCCCCCCTCGTCCCAGATACATGCCATCCCCCTGCGCTCCTCCTGGGTGATGACCTGCGCATATGCCCCCTCCGGGAACTACGTGGCCTGCGGTGGACTGGACAACATCTGCTCCATCTACTGCTTGAAGACACGCGAGGGCAACGTGAGGGTCAGCAGGGAGCTACCTGGCCACACAGGTAAGAGAGAGAGACACTGAGCTGAGCCACCTCAGTTTCGCACTCAAATCTTCCGAGCACACACCAGTCCTCTCTTCCTTGTGCGAAAGCGGCGCCCCCAAACCCCTCCCCAAAACAATGAAGATATCATTTACACGGTTAATTAATCGCAGGGCAACACAGTCTTAATGAGTTTTAACTCCTGTCTGTTAGACACTGAAGTTAGGCCTAATGCTGCTGCTCCCGCAAGTCATTTAGAAGCAGCCAGTTTTCTTTTTTTGTTTTTTTGTTTTTTTTGGTAGTTTTGTGACGTGATTAGCAGATCATATGTTTGGCTTACAGATATTAACCATGTTAAACCATCAACTAACAATACATGGATTTATTGTTGCATCTTCATGATTTCTGCATATGAGCACAAATACACTACATTTATAGTCTACAAGGGAAATACAATTTTTGCAAATAAGATTTTTACAGACTGCAACCTAACATAATCTACTGCAAGAGTTCCACTGGGCACGGGGAGAGCATGTCCTCCCGATGTTAGCATCTTCAGTTTGATTTTCTTACTGTTATCCCTATAAACGGTGTCCTCTGACTTTTCAGCTGTTTAAATCTAGACCAGAGAGGCTCTGAGTTCAACATTTAGCTACGTGAGCAGCAGCAAGTGCTTAGTCGATTGTTAGCGGTTGTTTGTTTTTGGCCTACGTTTTGCCTCTCTGGGTACACAAACAATCCGCCCTACTTTATTAGGAAGACTGCAGTCACTATTCCTTTGGATATTTGTGGGGATTATAACAAACTCTTTAAATTTGGTGAATATTTTTTTCTGAGAAGATTATACAATTGACCATCTATGAAGGAGAGTGCTCTTTGTAGGAAAGATGAAAATATAATTTAAGACATCATAAAGTGCCTGGTGGAAACTAAAGTATCTTAAGTGCATTTTCAATACAAATATGTACACAACAGTAGCCAGTCACATATCAAATTTAGATTACAATGTAGGAACTGTCGCTAACATATTCTTTCCACCCTTGGTCTATATTTTTGTACATTCAGTGTACTGTTACAACAACATTCCTTTTTATGCTTATTGTATTACAGTAAATGCTAGTGATGCCACTCTAATAAAACCTACTCCGAAATTTGCATTTGCACATTATCATCTTGAATATTTCGAGTTTCATTCAGTCCCAACAACCAACAGTAACTCATCCCAACGCCTGTACTTCCTGTTCTCTCAGGTTACCTGTCATGTTGCCGTTTCATTGATGACAATCAAATCATCACGAGTTCGGGAGACACCACATGGTGAGCCTCAGAGATCAAAACACAGACGTGTGGCACCACAAACATGTTTTGCTGAGCTGATCGGTGTCTAACTCCATACTATGCTCACCCCACCTCCCCCCATCCTCTCCACCCCCCAGTGCATTGTGGGACATTGAGACGAGCCAGCAGACCACGGTCTTCTCGGGCCACAGTGGCGACGTCATGAGTCTGTCGCTGGCGCCCGACGGCCGCACCTTTGTGTCGGGAGCATGCGACGCCTCGGTCAAACTGTGGGACATCAGGGACAGCATGTGCCGGCAGACCTTCACGGGCCATGAGTCAGACATCAACGCCATCTGTGTGAGTGTTTCTCTCAGGGCAGCATTATTACAAGTCAAATATGTGTCTACGTTTCGTATTTCTTTTCTTGTTTTTCTGGGATCGCACAACAGTTTAACAGGCACTCAATCTTTACACATGAAGTGCAGTTCACTAGCCATCTCAAAAATAGCTGCTTATTTTCTGCTGAAGGTCTTTGTCGAGGCTTGATAAGAAATAAATACCATAAATTATTATTATTACAGCAAATCTGTGCATAAAAGGTGGGCATTAACAGTATCAGTCTCAAGATGCTTTTGTGTAGTTGCAGTGCAGCAAGTGTAGAATTCAGCTACTTCTCTAGGGTCCCTAAAGCTAACGGAAGTAAAATACTAAACAGCATATTCGTGAGTTAGATGAAAGATGCATGTACATTAAGAGTAGTGTTGCTTTATTTAGAGTAGAGCTGAGACCTGAAGATGAACATAAATTAGCTTGTTTTTGAAAAAGAAATATGATGCATAGATTAATAAATATGCTAAGTATACATGAGCGTTTATTTACTTGTTTTTGAAGTTGCCATTGCAAACCAGTTAATAAACCTACAGTACAGTTTAGCAGAAAAAGTAAAAGCTTAAAGAATAAGTCAAAACATCTAGACAGAAAATCCATAAAAAACTACGTATGTAATCCCAATCTGAAAGTTAACGTGAACCCTCGGAAAGAACAGAATAGAAAAGAAACAGTGTTGTATATGATGCACTAGTAACTCGTGGTGGGCTAAAGGGGCAGTCTGTTCCCCCCGTGTGCAGTATAATACAGCATCAACAGATTTGTCTCGGTGACGTCACTCACACGCTGTCTTGCCTCCAGCTTTGGGACGGATTTAAAGTGGGAGCACGCTAAAGGATTAACAAGATTAGCCATTAACGCCATATCTGAGCATCGTGCATCAATCCAGACTCCCGACCGAGACCATCTCCAGTCGGGAGCCTGGGCCGACACGCCACACAGGTTAATCTGATAGGTGGGAGGGATCTACTAATAAAACATGCTGATTGTCTCTCAGACTGAGGAATAAAGACCCCAGTAGCCAATGGCAGTATAGTTTTGTAGAGAAATGAGGAACACTTCTCCTCTGCAGAATCACTTTCTAGTTATGTATTTCTATCTGTTTTCCCACCTGTCATTAAAGGTCACAAATGATGATGCTCATTTTCAGGATCAATAATTTGGGTTTCTACTATAAACTGTTTTCATGGTGTACTGTCCAGAAAAAAACCTTTATAATTCTCACAGTGCCATTACTGAATCTCCTTTTTTCCGCCTCTGTCTTAAAACGCTCCGTTTTAGCGTCTGTCTCTTTAAGCCCTGCCTTCCAAAAACCCCAATCTGGTCTGATTGGCCCTAAAACTAACTGCCAATTAGATTCAGGGGTATCTGGGGGGTGGGGGTCTTATCACAGTTGGAGGTAGTTACGTTGGTAATGAGGGGGCGTGGCTTATCCCGTTATTACATCATAAGTGGAGAGAAATCTGACGAGGGGTGGACGTGGAGGAAAAGAGAGGTGGTTGGTTTTCCTTATAGCTTATAGACCCATGTTAATGTAACAAAAACATGAAAAAGTGCATTATAGGTGACCTTTAGGAGTGTCTCGGTGTAGCTGTCATCATACACACTTTCTACCTCTTCTCACACCATCTTCCCCCTTTTTTCCCCCTCTTCCAAGTTCTTTCCCAATGGAAGCGCCTTCGCCACAGGCTCCGACGACGCCACCTGCAGGCTGTTTGACCTGCGTGCCGACCAGGAGCTCAGCCTCTACTGCCATGACAACATCATCTGTGGCATCACCTCCGTGGCTTTCTCCCGCTCCGGCCGCCTGCTGCTGGCCGGCTACGACGACTTTAACTGCAACATCTGGGACGCCATGAAGGGAGACCGTGCAGGTGGGTGCCGCTGGGATGTGAAAGAGTAGGTCTAGAGAGGTCCGGCCCTGAAGCTATAGTTAGGATTATGTTCATTATGGAGCCATGGCATTGAGATAATAGAGGTCTTTTAAGATCATTTTTACCGACCTAAAAATATAGCTTACTATGTGCTCTTTCTGCCTCAGAGGGACAATCATAGGTGTGTGTTTGTGCACTTTATATACCATCAACTAAAACTTCTATATAAAGGTTATAGGAGTACAAGGAACAGAAAAGTATTGTATAAATGCAAGGTATGGCTGCAATACGCAATAAAGCAGGTGAAAGTTAGAGAAAATATTGGTTTGCTTAAGCCATTTTTTTTCTTACAACTCAAAAAAGCAAGTGAAAGTAAATGAAAACATTTATTGCTTAATGGTTTCCCTTAATGCTAACTGCCTACCTTAATTTGGATAAAAGCATCTGCTAAATGACATGTAATGTAATAATGTTACCATAGCCCCTTTCACATATGCAATGCGACACTGAAATGATCTGGCGTTTACCCGGGTGAGCTGTATGTGTGAACACAAATGTCAGGGTTATTCAACCCAGACTTAAAGCGGCTACGAAATTTTAAATATCTTTAAAACAGCCTCATTTTTCCTCTGATAATCATAAATGACCTTTAACAGCAAACAAGACCATCAGTGCAAATCAGTTTTTACTGTATATAGTTTTTATTAATGCCTTTGGTCTGGTCACACACCCAGTCCGATTTTCGGCTTGCGCATGCAGGCTCTATTGTCACACATTCGTATTGGTCGCAGATTTCACTGTAGCGCAGCAACGTGATTTGAGTAGCCTATCCCTCCAGGTAACGGAAGGGGAGCCTTGTTTAAGAAAGTTATTTGTCGTCATAATGGCTGATAACGGGGCAGAACCATCAAAGAAAAAACTAAATTCAATAAAAAACAACTAAAAGCAAAAAGGGAGAGTGATAGACGGGCGGGAGGAGGGCGTTGCCAAGCAACTTGTAAACAATTTAATAGGGAAACTAGTCCTGCAGTGTTTACTCCTAAGTGAATGAACGGTACTAAAACAAAGTTTACTTTGCTTCATCATCATCAGATGACCATTATTCATCTGAAATAGTCATTATTTACAACAACATAACACATTACCTCATCGTGATCCATACTGCCGTCTCTCGTTCATTCGCTTTCTGTGAGGGCATGGAATTTGTCAGCTCCGTGAGAGTGGTTAGTGACACTGCATCAACGCATTGCAATCAGGTGTGTGTGGCACTGATTGGCATTGAGTTGATGCAGTGTCACTAACCATTCTCACGGAGCCGAAAAGATTCCGTGCCCTCACACTTTCAACACGGACATGCACTATATTGGGTCCTAATAACAGGATACCCGCACCGGCCGGCAGGCGCTAGAAAACAGCTTTACGACAGCTGGCGTCGTAAAAATACTACCGCTTTTGTCCAAAGGGGCCGCCAGCCGCCAAAGTTCCTCGTAGCCACTTTAACCTTGGTGACCCCTTAGTACTAAGTCAGGGTTAGGAGCAGGAGATGGGAGTAACTTACTGTATGTAAATGTGGCACATACCTCGTGCAGCAAACAACCTCCTGCTGTGTGTCTGAAAGAGCAGACCCGAGTCTGATCCTCTGGATAATTTTTTTAAGAGTTCATGTGTTAAAGGGGCTCACTGTGATACCTGGTTAATGTTAACTGAGCACTAGAGAGCTATTTTCACTGGAACAAAAACTCACCACCTACATGACGAATAATCTGTAAAAGTTTAAGAAGTTGTGAAACAAAATCTGTCTCATGGTTTGAACATAACATCGTCACAACTGTTCCATCATGATTCATTGTTCAGGAAAATAAAACACCGTGCCAGACTAACAACTCTGAATTCACACATTTATTTTGATTAAGAAATTAAAACAAAAAAGTACATACAGTATGTTGGGTGTTGCGAGTTAAAGCAGTGAAGAACACTAGCTTGCTGTGTTCCATGTGGTAAAAAAAAATCTGCGCAATCTGAAGAGCAAAACATTTTTGCAGTTACAAGTCTTCTTTTGTCTGTCCTCATTCCTCCTACAGGAGTCCTGGCCGGCCATGACAATCGTGTGAGCTGTCTGGGTGTGACGGATGACGGCATGGCGGTGAGCACCGGATCCTGGGACAGCTTCCTTAAGATCTGGAACTGAGCCATGCATATAAACAGCAGACACACACACACACACACACACGCACGCACATGTCCAACAAGACAGACACCGCTCCCATCTTGGGACACAGTTTGCACCCTGTATTCACTGTATGTAAGATTCAAACAGACAAACTGCAACATTGTACTGTACATAATATATATGACTTAGATATGAGTTTACACATACATACACACACACACACACGCACACACACACAAGCACACACACACATAATATGCAGGACAACACGACACAACACAAGACCTGAACACATGCCCACACTACCTACAGCTGATTTAAGTGCACAGCAGCAAGGCTATAGTATCACATACACACACACACACACGCACACACGTACGCACGCACACACAATCTGTAAAATGTAAAAATGTGACCAAATACAGTTGGAACGTCAGCTGCTCAAATAAAAAAAACAAAAAATGCCACTATAACCTGAAGCCTTTTAACACGTCTAACTCATTCTCATACAGACAAACACACACAACCCCCCCCCCCCCCCACACACACACACACACACACACACACACAAATACACTTTTTCCTGAGAGACACTGCTCCTCGAGTTAAACGGGGGAGAAGACGTTATTGGACAATTCTGTCTTTGTTTACAATGAAGTCCAAAATGCGCTTCAGACAAATTTTTCTGTGCTCCTTTTGTCTCGGTACCACACGTATCTAAGTGATGTTAATGTGAAAGAAGAACAGTTGTGGAAGAGAACCCATTAATATTGAGAAAAAAAGAAAGAAAAAAAAACACAAAACAACCACTGACAGACAGGATGGGCCGATGATCGACAGAGTCCCAGGAAAATATCTACTCTTATTTTCAACTGGCTCCAAACATCATGTAGTCACTGTTTTTATAGATATGTACCCCCCGCATACATTGCAGTATATCTGCTCTTAAGATTTGATTTGATTCATACTTTTCATTTTTACACTTATTTTATTCATGTCCTCCCTGTGTGCCTCAGATACACTTTAAGGATTATTAATAGAGAATATTGATGAAGTTAAATTAACAAGTAAATTAAAGATGTGAGATCCAGGAGGCTGATAAAAAAATAAAAGCATTATAGACGCATCTTAATAAAGCAGGAGCCAGTGTTCATACTTTGACTTTGTCAATGTATTATCTGGACATTACGATGGTATAATTGTACATAATATTAATAAAAAATAGCCTCTCCTGCGACTAAGTGTGGTTTCTTTTTCTTTCGAAGACAATGGAACATTTTGTCCTTACACTTGGAAAGTGATCAACTCAATGGGATATTTGTGTATATTCACTTCTGGCTTCATGTTTTGATTGGTGAACCCAGGTATAGCCAAGGTACAAGTTAGCACAGATTCTAGTTTATTGTTATCACAAACATCAATGAGAAGAGGATGGCTTTTAGGAAACAAGTAAAACTAAAGTGTTTTCATATTAAGGCCTACCAGTATGTGGGTAAAAAAAAAAGTAATAATATTGAATAAAGTCTGTGCTATAGTATTGACCTTCAAAATCAATGAAATATGACCTTGTGTGCTATGAATCAGAAGGGCTCTATGTTAAGTAAAACAAGTCCTCTGTGGTCAGCCCACTGCAGTGTTATTTGATATCTCTATTAATTTCCATTCATTGCCCAATATCATTTGAAATGTTTCATATGGGAAAAGATGTTGCCTCTTTTTGTTGGGTTGAAGTGCTTTTGCCTTCAGCCCCCAGGGGGTGCTGCAGCTCATTCGGCATCTGAGGATCTCAAAATAAGGGTGAAAGTTTTACCAAGAAATAAAAAATGTATGGCAATCAATTTAATGGAGTGTCCGTGGGAATTGAACTGTGTCCTATGAAGTGAAAGAGTCTTAGTAGTAACATAAGCAACAGATATCTATTGACAGAGACAGCAGGTCCAAGCAGATTGCAGCACCATCATGTGGTTAAATATTATATTTCACATATTCATTGTTTATTGTTAAAGACCCTACACACCTACGCCCCCTCTCAGGAATGTGTGATTGACATCTTGAATATAAAGAAATGAAACAAGTCTTTAATGAGATCAAGGTATTTTAATTTTCAAACTATTCTTTATTAACACATGAAATCATTCAACAGAACCTTTTTAAAAGCTTAAAGTTTATCAGTCTATGAAATACAATCTGGAGTTAACCTCTCACAAGTAACAGACGCGCGCACACACAAACTAAAACATTGCAAAGATGTTTAACGTCTCTGGAAAAAAAGGGGGGAAAAGTTTTGAAAAAGGAAATGAGATATTGTAGTTCTGTCCAAAGATGCACGTTGTTTAAGAGCTCCCCAAGTTCGATCTGCGTCACTCCCAGCTACACCTGCTAACCCATTCACACTTTATTGGTTAGATAATGTAAACTATGATAGAGGAGTGGCTCAACAGAATATTATCATCTTTCATTAGTGATTCTAAAAGAGTTCATAAAGGCAGTTTCTAAGGATTTCATTACAGCAGAAGTAGAGCTAGCATCCAACCAGGTGGTTGTGTTTTCTAATAAAAACAAGGAACAAGCGAAACACATGAACCAACCAACATTCAGTCTGCCAAAGGCCACTGAAGAACCACTTCATGCAAGTCACACTGAGATGGACAGCCACACTTTTGATTGGTTCAAATGCTTGTATTGCCTTTTTTTCGTTTTGAAGAAATGTCATCATAAGATCAAAGTTGATGTTACACACCTTCAAACAACGCTTTCACATAGGCCTAAGACTCATTGACTGATTATTACAAACTTTTTGCATTTCAGCTGTTCAGAGCTGAGGTAAGGTCTCTCTCTCTGGTCAAGCTGACATATAAATTCAAGGTCTATTAATGGCTCTTGGCACAAAATAAAGTAGCACTTTAAGGTACATTTACAACCAGAAACAACTCTTCTGTGGGACAATTGCAACCCATTGTTTTCAACTCTGCTGCACAAAATGATACAACAGGTTTAATATTGAGAAGTGACTGCCAAAATCAAGTTGATGACATTCTGTGATACCTCACCTCCAAAACTAGAAGCTTCCATTAGTAAAAAGAGGGTCTAATGTTTTACTAAGTTCAATTATTTACTTGCAATGTTATCTAGAAAAAGGCCAGTCAACACACCAGGCAATGAAGATGATTAAATAAATATGATGCTATGGTATTTTGTTATTTACTGCAAATGAAGTAGTTTGATGTGCAACACTAAGCTTGTGCGCAGCAGCCCAGGTAGAAAATACAGGTAAGTTTTCCAGTCAAGTTTTTTTATTTTTTATTACACAACAAAGGTATGTGGGAAAACTCCACAGATTTTGCACATCAAAGTCAGTTTACAGGTCTTGGGGTGAGCTGCTGGCAACAGTTGCCTCAAATGACATCACTTGAGTCAGCGTCTGTTGGGCGCTGAAGACTAAAAGTGTAGAAAACCAAAGAAAATCCTGGGGTGTGAAGTGACCTCGCCAGACCAGTTTGGCCTGCTCCTTCTATTCTCTGCTTAAGGCTACATTAGCAGCTAGCATAGCACTGCCTGCAGTTAGGTGACAGGTTTTCATAATATATCATGCAATAAAAAAGATGATATACATCAATTTTGATAATTTTTTTTAACTGTCCATCGAGGGACTGTCTGACCATGTTACAGAAGTTTAATGCTAAGTCGGTGGAGTTCCCCTTTGAAGGAGTTTCCAACCTGGTGACCAAAACATTTCAAACTTTAGTTGTGGAAAAAAAGACTAATTGTCTTCGTCTGTGTTCTGTAATTGTCATTAATTGGTCAATGCATTTCCAACTTACTAAGCGCTGCAGGTTTTCTATAATACAGCGAAGGGCCTTTGAAGACGCCCTTAACATCACAAGCAGTGTGATGATGCCCGTCGTCACCTTAGCATATTAACAGCCCGTCAACCTCACACACAGCGCAATTTACAGTAGCCTCTTCTGCCGACAAGAAGACATAATAATTTTTCTGTCCGGAAAACTCAACAGAAAGGTTTCACTAATTGACACCGTACACACAGCTGTCTCATCAGACTATGAGGTTCACTATGGACCAACTACCTACTGGTTACATACTGACTTTGACAGCTGCTGAGTGAATGAGGAAAAATAAAAATTCCATCTCTCCGTTGCACACAACTACTCAACTACACATTGATCTCTCTGCCTTAAAATGCATTGTGCTTTGATTAATAGAGCGGTACACATTTCTATATAAATACAAATCTGTCTTTTAGATGTACATTCACTTTTATTTCTCAATATAGACTCATTTACATATTTTATAAAATAGGCTTCTCAGAATAGAGTTCAAGCTAATTTTCCCAACTACAAGATTACACAATCAACATCTTTAAGGAATAAGCAATCTTTGCTGCAGGAATCTACATTTTCTGAGCACACATTACACACACACAGAGTTGATTTTGACATGTGCACTATAATGCACAAACTAATTATTCTCTACAATCGCGTTTTCATACGTATGGCTTTTCTATATGCTGGCTCCCACTGCAGGAGATCTGTTGACATGTTACACTGGGTTTAAGAGGACACAAACTAACTTATTTGTTATTGCGACTTTTTTTTAGATGGGTTATAGGGTCTGATGATCATTTAAGCATTTCAAGTCCATCCACAGGATATTCTGGATTTGACTTAAGTGCACTTCACTAGCACAGGACATCAAAAATCATACCAGTGGAGAAAATATAGGTGTGCCTCTTCTTCATTGGATTTCAAGTAAGAGACAAGTATGGGGGGGTGGGCTCATAACCAATCCTTAAAACCTCTCGCCTTCCCAACTCCAAGGCACTGCTTAAACTGTAAACAGATTGATAAAAAAATTATGATTTGACCATAAAAAGGCATGAGTGCCAGAGCTCCTGGTGGATTGTAAATGTGACATTTGAAATGTAGGTCATGGCACATAACAGATTTGTTTAAAGAATAAAAACACATTCGCTAAAAAAGGGAGAACAACTTTGATATAGTACTATATTCTTCTATTTCAATGGCTCACATGCACACCATAGTATCTGCTCCAGATATATTTGTACATGTATGTTTACTGAAGAGAAAGTGCTTTCCATGCCCGTTTACAGTTTGTTTTATAATCTCACCATCTATTTTATATAATGATTGATTAGAGGCCCTTTGCCCTGATATATTTTATAGAGTCAAAAATCAAAGCTATCTCCTTATATTAATAAGAGCAACCTTAAACAGACCATCCTATTGATCACTTGCCTAGATTCCTTTCATAACATCTCAACGCTTTTCATACCAGCAGTATCACAAAAAACAGATGGATTATTTTGACCTTAACATGTCAGCATGTATTTATAAGCGGATGAACTAACTTCACTTTGACATCTTGCCAACAACTCCATGCTGATAAGACATGATAGGAGTGAAGAGAAACCGGCTTGATTTCAAAATGTCTGCCGGTTCATACCACAGTGCTGTGGCAGCGGCGTTGTTTGAATCGCTGAGCAACAAAGCTTGATTCATGTGTTGACCTATACAAAAAAAAAATCAAAAAGCTACTTCCTGATAAAGCTTGCTTTCGTACTATTACCGTACTGCCTGGTGTAGGAGTGCACACTGTTTGCTGCTTATGCAGCAGCTTAAAACAAGGTCTACAGTATAGGCAAGATCAAGCAGCTGATTTAAGAGTGATACCATAATATTGGAGAGAAGTCCTCCGACTTTTTGGATGTATATACTGAAAGGAACATTGGTTTGTGATCTATATGAGTTTTTTTCCTTTAAGCTCTATACCCTTTGGCCTTGAACCATACCCCTGTTACAGAATATGCTGCGAACTTTGGCAGAATATATAGATAGAAAATATATTATTAAGTCTCTTGTTTGTTCCTGCCATGTTCTCCTGTGTGCCTGATGAAAAGGAGTCCTCTGTGGCATTTCAGAGCCAAACCGATATTATATATTTCCATTGGCCTAAGACAAATATGAATTATTGTACCACACCTAAAGACTGGTTCTACTGCAATCCCCTGGACAAACACTTCTCACAGAAAGATCCACACTAGTAATATATAGTCTGAGAACTGTTCTATAATACAGTAGAGTACATCACTGTGGTTGGAGGGTGTAGGGATTCCTTTAAAATCCCTTTTATCTCAGCGACACCCTCCTCCTCTCATGTCTCCCTCATACGTTGTCAAGCTACCAAGCCAAAAACATGACATACCCTCCTCAAACAAAGACTCCACAAGAATAGCATATACGGCTATATAATGGTAATATCGTTACAGTTAAATGAAGAATACCAGTAGGCTAATACCAATACAGAATCACTACATATAAATATCAAATGTTTGTATTTTGTAAATCTATGAAAACAAATCGTTTAGATACAAGCCCGATGAGTCACAGATGAATGGTTTTGCTTAAATCATGGGGGTGGGGGGGCAAAGCAGGAGCTTTCACAGCACTGATTTTGAGTACTACACATAAAAGGAGAATTCTGATTACATTTATTTACTCGCTTTTAGGCTGAAATATAGTTTACATTTTGATGCATTCATGGCTTGCTTGCCTTGATTAAGAGTTGCAACATCATTCGCCGTTCAGGCCAGAAAATATTTTTGTGAAAGCAAGACATCAGGTTACTGTCTACTATAGATAGATACCTAAAAATATTTAAACAAGCTACTTTGTCTTCTGACTTCAATGTCCCGTTGTAATATGTTTTTGTAGTAAATCCTTCTTTAAGCCTTAATCAAATTGTGGGAGCTCCAACAACAATGGGGGACCACCAGCCACTGCAGATGGACGCTCCGGCACTTTATTATTTTACGTCTGCGTGTCCCGGTGGCAACACACTGAATGGAGGCTATATAAGAGGCCTGCAAATGATTCAGTTCTATGTGTAAAGTGCTACCTATTTACAGCTTCATTTCAACGTACAGTAATGGCTAATAATGCCTTCCTCAAAATGTACGGTACAACCATCGAGGAATGTTTTTAACATACTTCACAATAAGGAACTAAATAGTCACGACTGAACACAGGTCCACCAAGTAAGGTAAATCAGGACAAGAATATATACAATACAAATCAATAGATAGTATTAACATTTGAAGCCCAACAGAGACTTTTTTATGATGATTCCAGTGAGAATGTAATCAGGAGGGCCTAGGTAGAAACTGTATCAGAACGAGTGTAGGCTGGAATGGATTTAGAGATTGTTTGTGTATTTGTGTGTTTGTCTATGAGATTTTGTGTGTGTGTGTCTGTCTTTGGAGCATGAGGGCGACAGAGTGGAGAGAAAGATAAGAGAGGTGGTCGCATTAAGCATGCGTTTGAGAGAGATTTTTCGGATGCACTTCCTCCTTTACTCTGCTAGGTTCCACACACACTGACCAGAGCAGCTGTTTCCTTCACCAGTTCATGATGCAGTTCCTGTTCAGGGTCATGAAGTACACCTGGCTGCTTCCTCCAGAGCGCACTGAAGCAAAGAACACCTGAGGAGCAAGCAGGGACGCAAAGGACATGCATGTCGGGATCATCTTTAAATTCGGCTGCTGTTAGTGACTTGGCTTAAGTGTCGGCATCTCTCTTACCTTGTCATTTCTCTCACAGAGGAACTTCAGCCTCTGAGCTCTTTTGTGCATGAAGACACCATCCAGGTGGCCGGTCTCCACTGATCGGATCTCAATGGCCTTTTCTCCCCATCCCATGATCTGATTGGAGCAGATATGAGCTGCGATGCAAAATGCAAAATCAGTTCAAGGCAAGCTGTTGACGGCTTAAACAGGTGATACATTAACTTTTATCTTAATTCACTTTCATCTACATCCATGTTAAAGTGACTACCAGGAACTTTAAGTTTTTGTTGATTCTAGCAACCCCTTTGGACAAAAGCGGTAGTGTTTTTTAAGACACCAGCGCCTGATGTCCTAAAGATCTTTGCTAGCGTGTGAAAGAGAGACTGCAGGATGCGTCTTGTTGAGGTAATATACAGTATGTGACTATGTAAGATCAATAAAAGTAATATGACGATGGTAAAGCAAAGTAAACTTTGATAAGTACTGTTCTAGAAACGTGTGATGTCTGCCTGCCGTAAATCTTTTTGTCCGATTTGGCGGGGAATCAGACCCGAGCACAGGCATTAATAATAACTATATAAAATACATTTCTATTAGCTGGTGGTCTTGTTTTCTGTAACAGGTCATCAAGGGAAAAAATTTGACTTTATCATAAACATTTAAAAGATCCTCATAGTCACTTTAAGGTTGTTTTTTTTTTTTTTTGACCCGCACCGACAGATGTTGGCATCTCGCCCCACTGCAGCACCACGTCCTTGATGATGCGTCCGTACGTGTTGACGTAGACGCCCTCGTCCTCATAGCACAGCAGCATCTCCATGCCGTCAGAGCTGGGCAGGAACACGATGGCATGGGGCATAATGGTGCTCTGGATCTGTATGAGATGTAAAAAAAAAAAAAAAAAAAAAAAAAAGGGGCATGAGGCTCCTGCAGGTTCAGCATGTCCATACACACTAATGTCTGAGAGAGTCTGCACAACTCACATGAACGGGGATATAAATGTCGTAGTTGTTTCCAGAGTCAACGTCGATGGCGTGGAAGCCAGCGATGGAGCCGTAGATGACCTTCAACCTCTGACCCTCCTCCACTGTCAGGTCTACCAGGACGGGCCTGTGTGGCAGGTCTGCAAAGGACTGATTAAAAAGGAGAGGAGGGGGTTTGAGTTAATGACCGGATTTGGTCACTCTTACAGGCCACTCCTATTGTAACCCTTTTTTTTCGGTACATTGTGAATTCATATTTTTTTGTTGTATGTATACATGAACAAAAGTAATAATAATATAGATATGTTAGTTAAAAGATATGCTCAGTGCATTCTGTGTTCATCAACATTTCCAAATAATAAAAAAAAAACATTTAAAAAAATTAAAAAGGAATAGAGGGGGCAGAAAGTGATCTTGCTAAAAAAAACAATCAACTTGAATGCTCTTCTGGCATAACTAATCCAGCTCACAGGAGAAAGGGGAGACTTTACCTTGAAGGCCATGAATTTGTGATAGGGTTTGGGCGCCCAAGCATACACCTCCACTGCATTCTTCAAAGCAATCACCAGGAACTTTATCCTCTCGTATTTCACTAGACAGAACAAACCACAAGGCCACCCCGACATCAGACACTTGGCATCAATAATTCAGCATGCCGGATTGCATTCATGGAGAATTTGTCCAGAGAGTGGAATAGGCAGCCCAGCGGTGATGAATGGCAGTCGTCTGTCACTCACCCACTTTGTAGTGCACGCAGCCCTCCATCTCGCCCACAGTGGTCCAGCCTTGCTTCTTCTCCACCTCGGGGTCATTGTGGAGGATCTTGTTCCTCAGCCAGGCCAGGTAGTAGACACGCACCTTATTTTTTTTGCCTAAAAAAAAAGACATAGTGGGAGATCATTTACAATAGGGGATTAATTTCAGTAATTATCTAAATGCATTCAAATTGTGCTTTGCATCTTACATAATACATTTTTGTGAATTAAAGAAAAACACAATGAAGATCTAGGAGTTAAACATGTTAAAATATGAAAATTGACATATCATATAAAAGCATCAGTACTCATCAAGAAGATATCTGTTTAACAAAATTGCGATATTAGTGTTTAAAAAAAAAAAAAAAAAATATATATATATATATATATATAGGGGAAGGTGGGGTGATTTGTGCAACTTTTTACTCAAAGTGATTTTAAAGTGAGGCCTTGACAGTTATGTCTCCAACTCAAATATGTACATATATTTCAGGATGTTGTGCATCCCTGGCAATAAAAACTTTGGATCTGGAATAAACTGTTTAAGAAATATAGCTTTCGGAAAAAAAGTTGTCTTGTCGCACAAATCACCCCACGTAGTGGGGTGATTTGTGCGTCATTGTGTCACAATGACAAAGTCACCATCATCATCTTTCTGGCCATCTGAACTCTCATCAGTGGTGTCGTTAAGTGGAATTGAGATGTCACTCTCTTCTGAGCTACTGTAGACAATCACTTTCTTTTGGTGACCAGCGTATACAGCCATGCCACTGGCACAACTCTCAGAAATGTACTTTGCACTAGTTGCTCCGTGCTTGTGGAACCAACTGCCACCTGACAAATGTGATTCCCCCTACATTTCTGCCTTTAAATCAAGGCTCAAAACCCATATGTACACCCTGGTGTTTCCTTCCCATTAACCTCTGCACTACTTACTTACCTCTGCACTACTATCTGTGTTTATGTGGATGTATGGGCTTTACGTCTTTTATTTTGGTTATTGTTATTTTACCTTCATTGTTTACCTACTGAATGCACTATGTACAGCACTTTGGACAGTGCAAACTGTCATAAATGTGCTTTTATAAATACATTTTACTTACTTACTTACTTATAACTCACCCAGGCCCTTGCGCACAAATCACCCCATCCCCAGAATTTTGGATAATAGGCATGATGCAGCAATTTAGGGTTGACATTGTGCTAACTATATAGACTCAAAGTGTAGCATACCAAAGCACTAAAACATGTGTCAAATGTTTTCAAACGTGTCTATAATTGTTCAGACACAATAATCAAAAAACCTTGATCATGGAAATGTTACTTTGAAAGGCAAAACACAGTTTTTTGAGCTTAAATGTGCTTATATCTTATTCCTTGTGTCTCCCTTCTTTACAGGATGAGTCAAATGGATGGCTCTTCTTAAATATGTGGTCACATTTCCAATTTCTTCCACGGTTTTCTAGAAACAAGGGGTTTTGCGACTTCCAAAATGCACAAATCACCCCACCTTCCCCTATATATATATATATATATATATATATATATATATATATATATATATATATATATATATATATATATATATATATATATATATATATATATATATATATATATATATATATATATATATATATATATATATATATATATATATATATATATATATATATATATATATATATATATATATATATATATATATATATATATATATATATATATATATATATATATATATATATATATATATATATATATATATATATATATATATATATATGTATGTATGTATGTATATATATATATATGTATGTATGTATGTATATACAGTATCTCACAAAAGTGAGTACACCCCTCACATTTCTTCACATTTTTCTTTATATCTTTCCATGGGACAACACTGAAGAAATTACACTTTGATACAATGTAAAGTAGTCAGTGTACAGCTTGTATAACAGTGTAAATTTACTGTCCCCTCAAAATAACGACACACAGCCATTAATGTCTAAACTGCTGGCAACAAAAGTGAGTACACCCCTTAGAAAAAATTTACAAATCGGGCCCAAAGTGTAAATATTTTGTGTGGCCACCATTATTTTCCAGCACTGCCTTAACCCTCTTGGGCATGTAGTTCACTAGAGCTTCACAGGTTGCAACTGGAACCCTCTTCCACCCATTTATGACAGCATCACAGAGCTGGTGGATATTAAAGACCTTGCGCTCCTCCACCTTCTGTTTGAGGATGCCCCAAAGATGCTCAATAGGGTTTAGGTCTGGAGACATGCTTGGCCAGGCCATAACCTTTACCCTCAGCTTTTTTAGCAAGCCACTGGTCGTCTTGGAGGTGTGTTTGGGGTCGTTATCATGTTGCAATACCACCCTGCGGCCCAGTTTACGAAGGTTGAGTGCACGTGGTCAGCGTCGTACACAGAGGTTGGCTTTGGAAAATAGACATATGAGTGCTGCCAGCATTGCTGAAGGGCTTGAAGGGGTGGAGGGTCAACCTGTCAGTGCTCAGACCATACGCCGCACTCTGCATCATACTGGTCTGCATGGCTGTCATCCCAGAAGGAAGCCTATTCTAAAGATGATGCACAAGAAACCCCACAAAAAGTTTGCTGAAGACAAACAGACTACGGACATGGATTACTGCAACCATGTCCTGTGGTCTGATGAGACCAAAATACATTTATTTGGTTCAGATGGTGTTAAGAGTGTGGAGCGGCAACCAGGTGAGGAGTACAAAGACAAGTGTGTCTTGCCTAGAGTCAAGCATGGTGGTTGGAGTGTCATGGTCTGGGGCTGCATGAGTGCTGCCAGCACTGGGGATCTACAGTTCATTGAATTCTAACATGTACTGTGACATACTGAAGCAGAGCATGATCCCCTCCCTTCATAAACTGGGCCGCAGGGCAGTACTGCAACATGATAACGAACCCAAACACACCTCCGAACAACCACTGGCTTGCTAAAGAAGCTGAGGGTAAAGGTTATGGACTGGCCAAGCATGTCTCCAGTCTTAAACCCTATTGAGCATATTTGGGGCATCCTCAAACGGGAGATGGAGGAGCGCAAGGACTCTAATATCCACCAGCTCCTTGATGTCGTCATGAATGGGTAGAAGAGGGTTCCAGTTGCAACCTGTGAAGCTCTAGTGAACTACATGCCCAAGAGGGTTAAGGCAGTGATAGAAAATAATGATGGCAAAACAAAATATTGACACTTTGGGCCCAATTTGGACATTTTTTCTTAGGGGTGTACTCACTTTTGTTGCCAACAGTTTAGACATTAATGGCTGTGTGTCGAGTTATTTTGAGGGGACAGTAAATTTACACTGTTATACAAGCTGTACACTGACTACTTGACATTGTATCAAAGTGTCATTTATTCAGTGTTGTCGCATGGAAAGATATAATGAAATATTTGAAGAAATGTTAGGGGTATACTCACTTTTGTGAGATACTGTATATATATTCATTTTTATTTTTGTTTTTGTGTCCTGCACTCAAAGTGCCCAACCCTCATGGGTTTATAGGACACCATCACATACTACATTACAATCAAAATACAGAATATTGTACAGCTGGGTCTCTGAACAACATACTTCTTCTTCTCTCCCAGGCTTTACAGAGAAAGGTAGCAACATAAAAGGTTCCCTTTTTAAAACACAACTCAAGTTTTTCATAGTCGTCGAAACAAAAGAAATCAGCATAAATGGAAGACATCGTATATATATATACACATATATACAGGTCCTTCTCATATAATTAGCATATTGTGATAAAGTTCAATATTTTCTGTAATGTACTGATAAACATTACACTTTCATATATTTTAGATTCATTACACACAACTGAAGTAGTTCAAGCCTTTTATTGTTTTAATATTGATAATTTTGGCAAAGAAGTAAAGAAAAACCAAAAATCCCTATCTCAAAATTTGCATATTTCATCCGACCAATAAAAGAAAAGTATTTTTAATACAAAAAAGTCAACCTTCAAATAATTATGTTCAGTTATGCACTCAATACTTGGTCGGGAATCCTTTCGCAGAAATGACTGCTTCAATGCGGCGTGGCATGGAGGCAATCAGCCTGTGGCACTGCTGAGGTGTTATGGAGGCCCAGGATGCTTCGATAGCGGCCTTAAGCTCATCCACAGTGTTGGGTCTGGTGTCTCTCAACTTCCTCTTCACAATATCCCACAGATTCTCTATGGGGTTCAGGTCAGGAGAGTTGGCAGGCCAATTGAGCACAGTAATACCATGGTCAGTAAACCATTTACCAGTGGTTTTGGCACTGTGAGCAGGTGCCAGGTCTTGTTGAAAAATTAAATCTTCATCTTCATAAAGCTTTTCAGCAGATGGAAGCATGAAGTGCTCCAAAATCTCCTGATAGCTAGCTGCATTGACCCTGCCTTTGATAAAACACAGTGGACCAACACCAGCAGCTGACATGGCACCCCAGACCATCACTGACTGTGGGTACTTGACACTGGACTTCAGGCATTTTGGCATTTCCTTCTCCCCAGTCTTCCTCCAGACTCTGGCACCTTGATTTCCGAATGACATGCAAAATTTGCTTTCATCCGAAAAAAGTACTTTGGACCACTGAGCAACAGCCCAGTGCTGCTTCTCTGTAGCCCAGGTCAGGCGCTTCTGCCGCTGTTTCTGGTTCAAAAGTGGCTTGACCTGGGGAATGCGGCACCTGTAGCCCATTTCCTGCACACGCCTGTGCACGGTGGCTCTGGATGTTTCTACTCCAGACTCAGTCCACTGCTTCCGCAGGTCCCCCAAGGTCTGGAATCGGCCCTTCTCCACAATCCTCCTCAGGGTCCGGTCACCTCTTCTGGTTGTGCAGCGTTTTCTGCCACACTTTTTCCTTCCCACAGACTTCCCACTGAGGTGCCTTGATACAGCACTCTGGGAACAGCCTATTCGCTCAGAAATTTCTTTCTGTGTCTTACCCTCTTGCTTGAGGGTGTCAATGATGGCCTTCTGGACAGCAGTCAGGTCGGCAGTCTTAACCATGATTGTGGTTTTGAGTAATGAACCAGGCTGGGAGTTTTTAAAAGCCTCAGGAATCTTTTGCAGGTGTTTAGAGTTAATTAGTTGATTCAGATGATTAGGTTAAGAGCTCGTTTAGAGTACCTTTTCATGATATGCTAATTTTTTAAGATAGGAATTTGGGGTTTTCATGAGCTGTATGCCAAAATCATCAGTATTAAAACAACAAAAGACCTGAAATATTTCAGTTGGTGTGCAATGAATCTAAAATATATGAAAGTTCAATTATTATCATTACATTATGGAAAATAATCAACTTTATCACAATATGCTAATTATATGAGAAGGACCTGTATATATCTAAGAAAAGAGCTTTCCTTTTATTTTGAAAGGTTGTAATGAAATGCAAAAAAATAACTCTGAAGGCAAGAGCACAATCTGGCAGCCTAGTGTTTGGCATCCAATTAAAAACGATAGTCTTTTGCCAAAATCACAGTTGGCTTTTACCGACAGTACTGAGAGCAGACTGGGGACGAGCGAGCATCAGTAATGACCTGATATGGTGATGAGCAGGTTGAGGCCCTCCAGGACGTCCATCTGCTGGAACCTGCGAGAGTTGATGAGGGGGTAAACCTTGCCCTGGCCACTGCGGTCCAGCAGCTTCAAACCGTTCTCTGTGCCCACCAACAGGTTCACACCTGGACACACACACACACACACACACACACACACACACACACACACACACACACACACACACACACACACACACACACACCCTTTTCATTTAGCATGAAATTATTGTAATCATTGCCTCACCTCTTGCCAAAGCTTAAAATATATATATATTTTTTTCTATACGTGTGTTGAAACTTATCAGTTGACCTCTCCTATGCATTTCCATTATCATTTCTAAAATCATATCCTACAGCCACTCTACTGCCATAATATTTTATTGGCACATAAGAACACAACTTTCAGATACTTAGTCATCAGCACGACAAAGGAAAATTGTCTGTGCAAAGAGGCTGGAAGTGCAGTGATTGATTTGATAAAAATGTATTTGGCAATGAGAGCAGAGACACAGTGTTCTCTCTGTCACACTAAGAGAACTGAAGGAATGTCGGTGGCTGCTAAACTCATTTCTATGTCAAGTTTTCAGTTTTGAACCAGAGCCCCTGCTGGAGCTGATACAGTAGTTCTATGTCAGGATGGCGAACAAGATAAGAAAAGGTTAATATGACTTGGCTCTGGCACCACTAATCTGACTGATCTCTCTGTATTATATCAAAGTGTAAAAGATACATCATATTTTAAAGTAGTTAGTTTAGTAGTTAGTATTAGTTCAAGGTATGTAATCTTGCTTTCTTTTTTGTATTACTCAAAGCATTGAATGTGTTCTCACCCCAGAGCGCAGCACACAGAATCTCAGCGTTGAACCTCTTCTTGTACTTGCGGATCTCAGGTGTGTCATTGGGAGGACGTGTGTTGGTAGGATTGACATTGACCATGGATCCTTTCCTCACCTCCATCTTCAGCTGCTCAAACCTGGAGCCTACACACACAAACAGGCAGCAGTGGACATTCCAGAATGGAAAAACACAAACCAGGGCCAAATTTGACATTGTTTTGAACAGGACAAAACCCTGATTCATCCAGAAAATAACATTTGATTAAAAACACATTTTCTATTAAGTTTATGTTCAAAATACTCTCAATCTTAAGCAAAGACATATTTTGTTTCACAATAAATAGTGTCAGAGGTTAAAGGTAGTAGACACGTTTGCAATCAGCTGTAGATTCCGGATGTTGATGTCTGAAAAACTTGTGACTCACCAGTGATGGACATGTTATCCACTGCACCTCCTGGTGACTGGTACATGCCCAGATCCACAAAGGTGGTGAAGGATGACTTGCCGGATGCTTTAACCAAACCTCTGGACTGATACTGGTGGAGCAGAGAGTTCGTATAAGTTCTACAGCGTTGCTTAAAGCCATGTCCACATGTACACAGGTATTTTAACATATCTTTTTCTGTGAAGTTTGGCCTTTTAGTCCACTTGCAAATATAAGAAACTGACATTAAAACCAATTATAGTTTACATCTACTGAGCATGCGCCACACTCGCTCAAGAAAGCGTTCAATGCGCACTGCAGGCTCACAATGTTCCTCTATTGTGTTTGATGTAATGTGTAGGGAGACTGGAGATATTCTAAAACACTGTCGTGGGTACCAGATTTGTTCTGCAACTTAGAGGGGAAATGTGTTTTTTTATATATTTGTGTATGTGTGGACATGGCCTACATCAACATCATGTCTGCAAAGATTTCTCAGACAAAATGGTAAAATGTTTTGTGCCCTATTAAAACAGCAGTTTAAAAATGCATATTTCTTGCTAACAGTCCTATACATTTTTTTTTTAAACTTATTGTCATGAAATTGAATGTGTAATGGGTTAACTTAATGGCTGGAGTGATGGCAACAATATGAACCTAAACTAGGAATTCAAGACTAATATACTTAGCATTAGTACATCTCACATCATAAACAGAGTCCTTCCCAGGGGAGGAGTGAGTAGCTGAATCAGTGGGGGAGTGGGAGGGCTGCACCACATCTGGCAAGTTAGTGTACCCATTATGGCTCCTCTTCTCTGGGGTCTTCCAGGTAAAAGAGAAAACGCACACACAAACAGCTCCATGTATTACATAACCTCAAAGACTCAATTTGCTGCACCAATTAGCAGGATATGACCTATTTTGGTTAACACAACACAGTATTCACAAGAAGTGAAGTAACAGTCGCGACTAGACTAGCTTTAAGAAGTCAAGTTTATGTCCTCAACACTGCCAGCCCATTGTTATGTCTTTATGTCAGTGCAACACTGTTATTTAAATGCAGCTGTAAAAAAATATTACTGAATTCCGTCACCTAGCCTAAATGACTCCAAATAATCTGTCTAGTCCATGTTCTAGCTGCCATGTGCTACCAAAAATCAGGGAATTGTTTCCCAGCCTCATATCTGCCTCTTCTGTAGTAACATCTACCTGTGTGCTTGTTGAACATGATGCAAAATGTTGAATCTGCAAAGATATTCAGTAACACTGTATTTAGGTCATGTCAATATTGCATTATGAACACATTCATAATATGATGCATTTATAATGCTTTATTAAATGCAATATAAATGTTTAGAATCCAGCATGATAAGTACTATAAGTGGTGGACATAATGTATTATAAGTTCAGCACTTATAAAAGTGACATACATTTTTGAAAGAATCTGATTCCTTAGTTACACAGCACATTATAACAACCATAACTTTTACCAGTTATAAAGACACATAGGGAACTGCTCTAATGTATTATACCAGAATATACTTTTCGAAGTTTCTTTAACGGAATAATGCCTTATATAAACATCAATAAGATGCTTAAGCATGACTGTGAGCTTTGAGTGAAGTGAGCCATTATATAAGGTAGCTGAACGAGAATTTACATGTAAAAGGTATATTAAAAAGGTGGAGTCAGCGATTCTGGAGAATGCTTGTTGTCAAAACATTTATTTGTCAAAATCAGTGAATTATGTCCACAACTTGTAATACTTTATAAAACTTTGTATAACTTGTCATGAAGGATTATAAAAATTCATAATGTATGCATGGCAACACAATGCATTAAAATGTCTTGTGAAAGGGGTCACAGAGCATTATAGACATGACCTTCATAGAAAGTGTCACCAGATATTCTTTGGCTTTGAGGGAGTGACAGTGAAACCGTTGATGTTATAGATATTTCTTAACAGTGCATGGAAAATGGTTCCACATAATGTCATGCCTTCTTCACATAACATGTAACACCTTACAACACAATGGACGTAGGGCTCAGTGTCTTGCTGCTTTGTAAGAAATATTATTTGACGTACATTGCATTGATTTTTCCATCAAGTCTTAATGCATTTTTAGCATCATTACGTGTAGAGATGACTCACCCTCTGCACCAGCATGGTCTGATCCCCGTAGCCTCCAGCTTGCTCTCCCTCTCCCACCTCGCCTTCGTCTTCATGAACCACCATGGTGCCCACTGAATCAGTGTCTGGGTCCCTGTGACTGCAATCACAAGAGGAAAATAGTCAGACAGTAACACAGTTTTTAGTATTGACTAAAAGCAATGAATACTTTATTTTGGAAGAAACGTTAACAAAAAAGAATACTTTGATTCCTGTATTGTTAGTAAAGCCTTGTTTCCATGAGCTGTACAGTTAGAAAAGGTATGGTACGTCACCCAATTATTTGCATTTCCACAGACAAAAGTTTGGAAGGGTACCCAAAAAAAGCTTTCTGCGTATCTCAAAGGGTCCCAAGCAGGTGGATCTACACACTGCAGTCCATTGGTTGATCCACAGATGCATTTTCAGGAGATAAACCGCCGAGTGCAATCACCTTGGAAAGAGTGAACAATTTCATGTTTTGCATAAAATGTTGCCGTGCGGCACTCTGTTTACTGTGTGCCAGTCTTCCTCTTCATTGAATTTACTGGCGGGCTTCACTGTGTAAGGGCACTTTCGACAGTGGAAACTTAACCCATATCTAGGGTTACTGTACCGGACCGTACCAAACCATACCATACAAAAACAAACTGTACCGCTCAGTGGAAACCAGGCCTATTTGTGCGTGTTACTGGTACCGATCTGTGGGGCTTTCTTCCTCCTCTGCTCCCTCGCCACTCTCGCTCTCCTCGCTGCTCTCGCTGCTCTCTGAAGACGAGGAGTAATCGTTGGCCTTGACCGGAGGCCTGGGCTGCTCCTCTGCGCGCTCCTTGGCAAAGAGGCCGTGATCCTACACAGACACAAACACACCACCATTTAACTTTTGGAGCGCGTTCAAAAAAATATGTTTTAAACATAATCTCAGCTATTAAATAAACAGCAAACAGGGCAACCGTAACATATGCAACACATTAAAATTGAAAGACCAAACACGACTGCAGTTGAGCAACGTAATCACGATGATGGGCTCAGAAACAGTCCCAGTATCCAGACTCAAAACTCCCCAAATATTCTCAGAATTCAGAGCCTGTTACCTAAAAGAAAATACTTTGCGAAGATTTTGAGCCAGGGTTAACAAGGACTGTGTTGAGTTTAAGATGTCCACAAAATGACAACAAAAAATAATGCAATCACATTAAAAGGGATGATTATTTTAACTAATAAATGAAAAGACAGCGTTGAGCATGCAATTCATAACTATGTTCTTAAGCCGATTACTGCACATTCAAGCTTATTCATAAACGCTGTGCATTGTGTAACACAAAAAGATAGAGTGATACTAACCTCCCCTATAGCCCTCTTGTAACTCTGTATTAATGAGGTAAGAGTCAACAAAAAAGATTTGACAAGAGGAAAAAGATGAAGGGAAAGAGCAACAGTGCAGAGTACATTACGTGTTCAGGAAAGGTAATGTGAGGAGAAAATCTTCAGTTAATATATTAAGTGTCAAGTTACAGAACAGTTGAGTCAAACTAAGCCTGCTTGGCACGGTAAAATGAATGCCTTTGATTTTGAACTAATGCTTTTATCTGAGCAATATTATGTGTTGCGTGCACCACTTCAGCACAAGCCAATATGACGTGATTTGTAAAAGAAGCGCTTACAGCAGGGCGCCCAGGACGTGAGGAGGTGCGCGATTCCCCAGGCTTGTGACGACCGTCATGGGGGAGAATGGGGGAATCCATTTTGGAGGAACCTGCCATTGACAATGTGGTAGAGAGAATGTAGTTAGAATCCTGAAATTAGATTGATGCAACAACAGTCTATATAGAAATTTAGCATCAGGGAGACAGGGACTCACTGAGGATGCGATGCCTCTCCAGAGAGCCAGTCTGGGGCAGATTGGACATGATGCTTATAGTGTCTCCCCTCTCCCAGCGATCATTGCGGCTCAGGTCTGGATTGCTGCCATTGGGATATGAATCAGTTATCTCAACAACCTTCCACCATTTTAGAAGGCACTCGTTTAAAAGAAAGCAAACTGATCTTATCACTTGTCTTCAGTACCTGGCTCTGACCGGGTGCCGTATGCCAGAGTTCAGGTTGGTGTTGAGAGCCGTGGCGATAGACGCTGTCCTCTGGGGAATCTGAGGACAGCAACATTATAGTCTTATGGCGCTTTTCCACTGCGTTGTATCAGCTCAACTCGACTCGCATTTTTGGCGTTTCCACCGCTAAATCATGGTACCTGGTACCTGGTAGCAGCTGTTTTTTTGGTATCGCCTCGCTCTAGGTTCCAAGCGAGCTGAACCGATGCTAAAAGGTGAGCGTATTTTGTCTCACGCGTGCAGCCTTCTCTGGCTCTCTTTCATTTGATTTGCATCACAGATCCGAAAAAACAAAATTAAATGTCCATATATTCGCTAAGCTCACCCAGTTGTGTTGGTTGTTGGGGACATTACTTTAAACATACTGTACACAACACGAGAGGAGACATGTAGGGCAGCTAGCAGCTATATACCCTATAGTAGCCGGCTGGGACAGAAATGATAGCGAGTGATTACATAACAAGCCTCGGACTGCACCGATTACCTCAATAAAATATTCAGGCTGAGACACGGCTTGCATTTGCAAACACAAAACAGTCAACTTTATCATGCCCGTGTATACGTGCATAGGGATGTATGTGACGAGGCCCTACAGCTGACTGAGTGGCAGAGTCACACATCGGGACACGAATCCTCCCTTTTAATGGCCCATTGCAATATTCTTCTACTTCTTTTAGCAAACAGATACAAGGGTGGTTTCCCTCAAACATTTTCTATCCGTATTTTTGGCGGTTGATTCAGTTAATAGTACAACAACTGCTCGTAATTTCTGCTTTGCTTCGGAGTCGGCTTTCTGCCCCTTTGTATGACGACCCCGCCCACGTTCAGGAGGTACTATTTGCAGTGGAAAACGACCCGTGCTGCTACCAAAACCAAGTCGAGTTGAGTCGAGTAGAGCTACATGTGCGGTGGAAAAGCGCCATTACTTATAGCAGTTATTTTTTGCAAAAACAGTAGCTTAGAAAGTGAACAAAGATGCTTTTTATTGATTATATAGAACAGGTGTACATATTATACACATTTTTCAGGTTCAAAATTGTGATTGCAGTTTCTACTAGAGTAGTTTTCATGATTTAGTGTCCAAAAACCCTTCATATTTCTCACACTGACATTGCTGAATCCCCCTTTTTTCAGGCACACCGTTTTAACCGTGAATCTAACTGCCGGTTTGAATTTTACCTGACAGTTAGCTTTAGGGGTATCTGGGGGTGTGCTCATCACAGGTGGAGGTAGGGCTAAGTTAAGTTGGTGTGGCGAGGCTTCTCCCCGTATGACGTCATAAGGGGAATACAATTGGACTGGGATATTTGAACACATGTTTTAGTTAAGGTGGAGGTGGAGAAAAAGAGAGGTTTTGCTCATACCTTTCTCATAGTTTGGTAGTCTAGTCACACCGGTGACCCATATTAATGTTGAAAAGGTGCATTTTTCATAATAGGTGACCTTTAAAACTGAGAGCTATCAGTGTCAGTTTATTGTGTTGTAGGTATTGGTGTAACCTGGGGGTTAAGTTGTGTGCTTTGTGCTGACTTAATGTGTGGTTCAAACAAACAAGCCACTATAGATCTTACTTTGGGTGGGAGTTCCACATCCGGCAGGCGGATCCAGGGGCCGCGATCCTCTCTGCTCTGGTGCGCCAGCGGTGCGGGGATCTCGGAGGTGGGGTCCGAGTTTTGACGAACCAGCTCCCTAGAGTGGATGGGGCGGGGTGTGGGGGTGAGGGAGGGGTCCTGGGTGGGGAAGGCAGACATGGTCTTAGTGGGCTGGTCACACAGGGACTGGGAGCGAGGGACAGGGGCAGCGTAAGGCTTGAGTGGAACCAGGTGAGCCATCTGGAACTGCAGGGGACAGGGGCAGCAGAACACCAAGGGGAGGGGTGGGGGAGCGGCCCAGTGGAAGGAAGAGTGCACAAGAGAGTTGCACGAGAAGCACGCCCAAGTGTGGAGAAGAATGCAAGGTTGTGTGTGTATCCAAAAGGTGATTTTTTTTTTTTACACGTAGGAAGAAAGTGATTGCAGATGGTTGGAGAGGGAAAAGAAGAAAAAGAGAGCAGTAAATCAGGTAGCATAGACAATGAAAAGGTAAAGCAGCGTAAGAAAAGAAGAAAAGGCATAATCAGTTGTATCTTCCCCTAGTTTTTGCGGGAGGTTTTAATCAACTGATTTTTTTTTAAACACTAGCAAGACTCCCACCTTTCCCTGCCCGCCTTGGGGTTCAACGGGCCTCTGCATTGGTGGGGTTTGAGAAGACGGGCCCACTCCTGATTGGCTGATTGAGTCGGAGCGAGACTGGATGGCGGTGTCGGAGACAGTGGTGCAGATTTTGGGCGAGCCCTGCCTGTTCAGCTTGCTTCGCTCCTCCACCTAAAGGAAAGACGGCATTAAAGGCGAAGTCAGCGATTTTGACAACGCCTATTCAGTGAACATCTTCTCACGATTCTACTTGTACGTACTGTGGGTGCTCTGAAAAAAAAATCCAGTGTTAATTCACAGACTAGGCGCTGTAAACGGGCGTGTTGCTAGCTACGTGGGCCACTTTTATAAACATACCCTTTGTCTACATACCCGTTAACCGAGCCTAGGCTGTATAGTAACACCAGATTTGTTTTGGGTGCACATACAATACGGACAGGTAACGGATCTTGAGGACATATTCACTGATTTTGACAAAAAGCGTTCTCCAGAATCGCTGACTCCGCACTAAAGTGTATTCCAGTTTGACTGTTGTGTGTTAATTCTTCAAATGTTAAGGTATCATATTGCTACCTCACGAGCCCAAGAGGGTTTGTTGTTGGGCTCCAGGTTTTTGTTGTAGTGGTAGAGCTGGGGCTTCTTGTCCTGCTGCTGTTGCTGCAGAGACACCAGGTAGGCATGCTCCTGCTGCAGTTGCCTCTGCAGACGCTCAGACTGACGCTGCTCCTCCAGCTGCTTGCGCTTATACTCCTGAACAAAAGACACACACACACACACACACACACACACACACACACACACACACACACACACACACACACACACACACACACACACACACACACACACACACACACACACACACACACACACACACACACACACACACACACACACACACACACACACACACCAGTCAAGACGTTGCTTTGCCTCTGCAAAAGGCACCACAAGACAAGTCTGGCAGGTCATAATCAAAACCAACGCATCCGCTATGACAGCAAGTCTGCATTCACTCAAACCACAGGCAGAGGGTAAAGCATATTTAGCAGACCGAAACCAATTTCATCCACTGGAACAAGTACGTGTTTTGGGCAGACTTTATCATCTCAAAGGCAGGGTGTGCTCCTATTTTTAGTACAGAAGTCAATTACCAGATACCAACCCGCATCAAAAGAATGCTGATCCTGTCTGCATGTTAAAAGTGAGTCAGCTGACTTATTGCTTTTTCATTGTGAGTTGTAGGCACAGGTCTCACAGCCTTTTGATGGCCACTGAATTCATAATGGAAACAAGAAATGACATAAAAATTAAACGAGTTTACCATGGGTCACTCAAATGTAGACTCAAATTTACATTCCTTCTTACAGCAGGAGAGATTAGATTTCCCTGTCTGAACTTAAGGTTATATTTGATCAATGTTTACTTGAAGCTAAGGTACACAGAATAAAAATGAACTTTACCATTCATTGATTGTCAACATAGTAATTGTATATTTTTTTTACTTTATAACCGTTTGAATTTCAAATCATTACGGGCCACGAAGCAAAGCAATATTTACAAACCAATCTTCTCTACGATATTTGTTCGGGGTAGAAAGTTAAAGCATAATACTGTGGATACAAAACAACCAAAATGTGTTTTTCTCGAAAAGGACAACTTTCAAGAAACCACTGTGTTGTTTCTCCACCGAGAGAAAACTCACATCTAGCACCTGGGGCGAGAATGCCTCACCCAGGTGCTTCCCTGTGTGGGTGGGAGGGGACTTTAGAGTTCACGGAGGACACGATTGAAGGATTACAGCAGCACATCTCTCTCATGGACAGTCACTAAGCCCCAGGTAGTAAGGGGGACAGAGGCTGCTCTTCCTGCCTTGCTGTAACAAGGATTAAATACGAGTGGAATGCTCCACACTCAGCCAAAAAGTTGTCATTCTCATTTTGTTTGTGAGACCATGCCAGTGATTATATGCATTTATGTCTTCCTTCGAGAATATGGAGGACGGCTCAGTAACCAAAAGAAAAAACACCCAATTCCAAGTTGTAAACAGCCAGACTTTTTGACTCATATTTAGCCTGTTACCGAATTTCATCTAATGTACAACAGGAAGGGTAATATTTTGAACCAGCTCGAGGAAGCATTGAATTTGGAGTGACACATTAGGATAAAATAGAAGGAATGGAATTCACTACAGGTGCGCTACAGTTGTGTGGTCGTAACAGAAGAGTGGCTTACATAAAATGTACAAAATGTATGTATAGAGAGAGCTGAATAATGTGCTTTAAAGATGGCAACTTTATCCTTCAGACAGTCACTAGTCCATCTATCTATCTTAAAGTCATATCATACACATATCACTGTAGGGTTTATTCTTACAAAATAACACAACCAAGGCATATTGTTG
Source organism: Ammodytes marinus (assembly GCF_949987685.1). Taxonomy (NCBI): domain Eukaryota; kingdom Metazoa; phylum Chordata; class Actinopteri; order Uranoscopiformes; family Ammodytidae; genus Ammodytes; species Ammodytes marinus. The sequence goes on from NC_137218.1 coordinate 18,502,327, forward strand.
GAGATGTGTTGTTTTTTCGATGCGGCTCAATAAATCTCCTTTACAGATTTGGTTTTAGAAGCCAGAGGAGGACATGGAAAAAGCTCTGTGGTCCAAACAGGAAATGATGGAGTAGTGAGGAGGACTAGTTACCATGAGCAGAGCTTGCTCCTGAAGCAGCTGCTGCTGGAGGATTTCTAACTGCCGCTGCTCTTCCTCTAACTTATGTCTGATGAACTCCTGAGGACAGGACAGGTAAGGAGGAGGCAGGAATGATAGGCATGACGGTGGGAGAGGAGATATGAAAGCATACAAGGGAGAGAGGTAAGAGAGAGAGGGCAAATAACAAGTTGCGTAACTGGCACTCCAGTAAACAACAGAAACCATGTGCTGCTCCGATAATAAATCAACAATTCTCATGCTGAATATGCCTGACTAAAAAAACATGCTACGTTCCCCTTTAGCTTGAAGTTGTTAGAGACAAATAAAAGTGGCCATCAAAACATGGCATCACTGTCTAGAACTACATGGAAATTGCTAAAAAAAATATATACTATATTCGGAATCATTTAAAAACGTTGCAGCTCCTTGTGATTGTTGTAAGCTACCATACTAAAAGATAAAATCCCTATTTGGCAATGAAAGGTGATGCTGCTGTGTGTTGCTAGACTCTGGTGTTGCTGAGGTTATATAGACGCCAGGAAACGGAGCATAAGAGACGCAAGAGAGCTCACCCACAGAAAACTCATCTCTGAATAAATACACTAATTTAGACCCTTGCTGCTATGGCAACCTACTCCTGGAATTTCACCACCAGAGCAACTTGCACAGTGTTGGAGCTTGTGTTTGACACGCCCACACTCCACTACGATTGGCTGATGGCATCGCCGCGTCTCCCTTGATTGGTTACCTGCTCCCTCTCAGCCAGCCTCCTGTCTTCCTCCCGTCTCATATCGTCGAGCCTCCGATGGGGACCTTTTTCTTGCTGCCTCACCATCTCGCGCTCTTTTCTCTGTTGCTGGGAGAGAAAAAGCGACAGGGGAAAAAAGAAAATGAGCATAGAGGCCATGTTTGCACAGAGGAATTTAGAATGAATAGCCAGCCTGCTAATAAGCAAACACTTGCTTGTTTTTTTTTTTTGCTGTGCAAAGAGCTGGAGTGCAGGGCAGAGAATAGAGGCTGTGTGAGTCATTCTCACAAACACACACACCTATTGCATCCTAATCATACTGCTATCAGTGTGCTGCTTTAAATCAAACTCAAACTGGCTACAACAGGTATTCACTTCTGGCAGGTAGCAGTTTTTATCTGCGACATTCAAACAACAAGGTTTGTTCTTTGTGTAGGACACATAACAATCAATTGTTGGCAGTAAAAAACCTTGACAAATACTGCATACTACATACAATAACAAGTGCAATATCCCTGTAATTATGTGTGCCTCATTCAAATCACACCTTACACTTGATGTCTTTGAAGATCTCCAGCAACCTAGATCACCTTTAATTCAATTAAGTCTAAAGGCATATTTTAAGTTTGACCGTGACCCTAACAATTAAATCACAGGATAGTACTCAACATCTTTATTTCGTTTCTTTGATTATTCTGCATACAATTTTGCTATCAAGTCCTGCAGGGTTGGTCAATAACAAGGTACAATGTAACAGGAAAGTCCTAGTGTGATGTGTTTTCTAAAGTTTCCCACATTTGATACATGTGGTAACATGATACATAAAAGCAGTATTTTGTTATTGTTCCATACAGTGGTGTGCACACTGTTAACAGGAATATACATGTGAATGTTTTGTCTTTTACGTTGCTTGGTAACGTTCATTTTAAGATTCACGACATCTAATTCTTGGACCTTACACAGCCTTATAAAATAGACAAGATTGTAGAGCATGCTTCTAGTTTCTATTCATTATATTAGTCAGATTAATGAGTGCAGCCTCCAGGGTGGATTCACAGCCTCTTAACACGCAGATTAGTGTAAGTCTTAGTGTAAAAAAAAGTCTGAAGTGTGTGAGCCACTCATTAAACTCACTAATCTCCAAAACCACCTTTTCACAGTGTCCATGCATTTTACAAACACCTAGAAGACTTTATTTCACTTTAAATAATCTCACTCTGTTCTCCACTGTTGGCCTGTTTATTTCACTTTGAAGAAAGAAAATATTGAAAAGATATTGTTTCCAGGATAAAAATGATCAGGGGCCGTATTCACAAAACATTTTAAGGCTAAGAGTAGGTCCTAACGTGCTGATTTAGGAGTAACTCTCAAAAATAAGGGGCGTTTCACTCCTAATTTTAGGACTCCTAACTTTTTAAGATAAGTGTAATTCACAAAGCATTTTAGCGCTAAAACTAGCTCCTAAATCTATGAAAAGCTAGGAGTCCTCGTGAGGACTCCTAAGTCACTAAGAGTAAATCACAGACAAGCATTTGATGGCATTTTGGAGAGATGTAATGCTAGTGAGCTTTACAAAAGGTACCTTAATATCTGTAAGGGTTTAATGATCTTAGTAAAGCTATGTTTAGAAAGTTTAGACACATTTATATTTATTATATTTATATGAAAAAATATTTATTAAGTTCCTTTTCCTGCAGTTGCTTTGGATTTACAATGCACTGAAAGTTACTGTTGGTGTCACGTTTGGGTTTAATTTGTTACTAGAGTAGGCCTATATGTGGCGCCTCCATCTCCTCCGTTCCACAGGTCCGCTACTGTATAGTTGCGTGTCTCGCCTTTTTCCTTCCGCATGCACTTTACGATGCTGTTTCTAAATTGTGAATTTCCTGGTTTGTCGCTGTCTGACTATTGCTGCATAGTCCGCCGTTGAGAGAAATACAGTGAGAGTGCATGGCGTGCAGCTGTTCAATGAGGATATTTTTTCCGATTAAAAATCATTGTACAATTAAAAATTAATAGGCCTATGTGGCGCAATTGTAGGCTAATTGTGAACGAAGGTGTGGGAAACCCTGCAGTATCTTGGTTTCATGTTAAATCAGTGTCACTTGTCATTAATTATATATAAAAACTCTTTACTTTAATACAGTGACACGATATGGATATCTCCCACAGTGTTTCTATCATAAAATCACTCTTAGGGACTCATTCTCTCTCAGCCAATCACTGTGGGCAAAGAAGGTATGAACATGACATCATCCATAGCAACAGGGTCAACCACGCCCTCTAGTCTTAGTTTAGGAGTCCCTCCCATTCCTTAGTAAAAGTTGGTCTTATCACCTTTGTGAATAGGTTTTAAGAAATTACTCCTTACTAAGAACTTTTAGTGCTCCTTAGGAGTACTCTTAGCGCTAAGATAAAATGTTTTGTGAATACGGCCCCTGACCTTTTGTTCAGTACTTCCTTTGAGGTGATCACAGAAAACACATGGATAGGTTAAATGAACTGGTATGGATTACAGGTAGTGCATACTGGCCTCATTTCAAAATCTAAAGCTACTAATTGTTACTCTTAAATGTTATTATAGCACTTAATTTCGGTTCATACTTTAGCAACAGTTCAATGGGGCCAACAAAAGAAGGCCATTCATAAATGCTGTGCCCGAATACTGACCTCGAGATTAGGGACTTGATAAAGGGCAAACAAAAGGCCAACAGCAAGTAGTCAAGTGGCTGAAGGATAAGAACATGAGCAGACACAATCACAGACGAAGAGCCTGGGATTTTTCATTGCTCGGTACAGTTTTGCCTTGAATTAAAAATGTACCGTTGTGTTGCATAATGGATTAGTATCATGAGCCTTGGGTAAAATGTGCAGGATTGCAATTGATTGCAGAATCAAGGTCAATGTTACTTTTTATAGTTGTGTTAGAGTAAATCAGAGCCACCAGACAAGAAAAAGAAGGAGCACAATGAAAGGCTGCCATTCTTTTGTGAAGATTTGGGATAAAGGTAATATCCCAAATAAAGGATAAAGGTAATATCCCATTTGGGATAAAGGTAATATATATATATATATATATATATATATATATATATATATATATATATATATATATATATATATATATATATATATTAGTGGTGGGCCGTTATCGGCGTTAACGTGCTGCGTTAACGCAAAACTCTTATCGGCGATAAAAAAAATGTCGCCGTTAATCTCTTATTCCACCTCCTGTTCGGCTCAGGGGAGATACTAATAGCCGGGGGCCGTTGTTGACACTTGAGGAGCCTTTATTCTCTCACACACCCGCCGCTCTCTCTCTCCATCACTTGCCCACAACACAATCGGGTATTGGAACGCAGGGTGGGTGTGTGTGGACACCGGTCGCCACGTGACTATAAGGGGCCACTCACACTAGGGCCGCGGCCCCGTGCCAAAGCTTATTAGCATACTAAAGTCTAGAACGTTTGGCCTAGTGTGACCACGCCAACCGTATTCCAGCACGGAACAGCCCCTTGGCCACGGCCACCTGGGAGAGGTGTGCCGTGGCCAAAGTACAGATGCTAATGAGATGACACGCGGACAAGCAAGCGCACAGGCGGCGTTCCTGACGTGAATTTATTAAGGATGCATTGTCCGTTAACGTCCGCTGCCTTACTAGTCGGCACCAGAATTGCCCAACACTTGGACTTGTAGCTATAATGTGTGAGAATTAACGTGTGTGTAAGCCTAGGTGTGGGCTAATAAAAGAGGGAGAGAGCTAATTAGGTCGGCTCAGAAAGCACAGCAAAAAGGTTTTCGTGTTTACTCACGTTCGTCAGATGATTTTTTTTCTTTTTCCTCCCGTCAGCTGTCATAACTGCATTTACGCATGGCGGTGGAGACGCACCCAAAACAACACACCGCGGCCCGGTGATAAGGAAACAGTATAGCCTACACTAAGGTTTAACAAGAAACTTTATAAAGACACTTAAAAAAACGATCTCTGCCCATACAAAAAGTTCTGACTTGGATTTGATGGAGCGATCGATGTGTACAAAACCATCCGGATACATATGGTCTGATGACGGGCCGTTATATTAATAATAAACAGCGTGCTGCACAAATATGAGACTGTCCACCGCGACCTATTACGTCAAGGCTACATTTTTAAAAAAAAAACAATAGCTTAAGGATTCTCGTTGCTCTAATGTGGAAGTGGAATATTTGATGCAAATTTGGCCGGATGAAAATATTCACAAACAGTCGTATAGCCTACAAGTAGACTAAGCTCCAAATCCTAAACGCGCACGGTGACGTAGGCAAGGTGCAAGTGTGCCCAGGCCACGAGCAGTGTGAGCACGGGCCTGCGGGGGGAGTGGGGAGGGGGGGGAATCGTGCTGAATCGTGCTGAGCACGGAACATGCAAACGGCACTAGTGTGAGTGCGCCCTAAGTTTCCAAGTTTTAAACACTTCTATCTCTTCAACGTCAACGTCACCGTACCCGAATCCTAAATATCCCCATAGCAGACGCTATATTTCATCGGGGGGGAAACTTTGTTTTGCGCCACAGTTCGGCCGTAATGCTGCTGCACACACACACACAGACACAGGCGCACACACACACGCTGCATGACAGAGACGAGGGGCGCTACCAAAAAGACGAGAGGAGCGGTTGGAGCAGTTGGAGCGTTTAGAGACACATGCGTGCACATTTATTTACATAAAATCGCAATCGCAGTCATTTGTGCAGTTATGTAAAATGTTTCACTAAGGAAAATTACAGAAAAAGTAACGCACAGTGACTTTGATGAGTAACTTTAATCTGATTACTGGTTTGGAGATAGTAACGCGTTAGATTACTTGTTACTGAAAAAAGAGGTCCGATGCCGGTAACGTGTTACTAAGTAACATCTTGTTGAACATTATTTATTTTCATCACCAATTATCATAGTAGAACAGCTTCCTCAAGCAGTTTGTGATGCATGTTGGAAACAGGAGATGAGCCCCTGGTCTGATGCGCCACCTGGCTTGAGAAACACGTTCTCAGAGACTTACTTTGAGTCATTATTTAGGGAGCACACACATATTATGAATGAATTCAAATGAGACATTTTAATCTAGATTAATCTAGATTAATTCCAAAATTAATCTAGATTAATCTAGATTAAAAAAATTAATCTATGCCCACCTCTAATATATATATATATTAGGGCTGTCAAACGATTAAAATTTTTAATCAGATTAATCACAGGATTCCGTGGATTAATCACGATTAATCACGATTAATTCTACCATTCGAAATAGGCCCAAAAAATTACCATTTTTTCTGTATATTGTTATATGAATTGAAAGATAAAGGACAGAAGGTGAATATATACATTTAAATGTAGTTTTTATTAATTGAAAATCCAAATGATGGTGTAATTACTGCAAATAAATTATAATCAACTAAAACAACCAACTTAAATTTGGCTGTCTCTATTCAGCAAATATAGCATAGGCTATAATGGCATGTATTGAGTGAATCCATGGTTTTAAATTCCTGAATACAACCTGATTGCAGTTTGTTTGTGTGTCTGTGTGTAGAAAAGGCCCCAAAGTTCATAAGTTAGTGTTTGATATTTTTTACAGTGTGTTAACATGTGTTTTATTCAGTGTGGATAACTGTCAGTTAGCTGCCGTGACGTCAGTCGGCCGGAGAGTCTGTTTAGTAAGTTTCCTTTCTCTTCTCCCTCGGTCGGATGTGTGAGCGTTGCCGCAGTAATCGATCATTCCACATGTGAAACGTGTTTATTTGAGTTTATGGGAATCACCCGTGAGTGAGTAAGTAGCCTACATGCAGTCCCGATCGCTGTTATAAATTAGGCTATAGTTTATGTATGTTATTAACGGCCACGATTCGCGGGTCGCAACAGCTGTTGTAACGTCTCCTCACGAGTCACAAGCGGAGTTTAAGCCTGTGTTTCTTTTCCCGCGATCTATGCTGCTGTGTCTGTGAAAGAAGGAAAATAAAGAGCGGATAAACCCTACTCCTCCTCTCCTAGTCTCATGCTTATAGTCTGACGTGTTTGGCCATAAGTGCTGTTCTGGCCGACACCTCTGAAGTGAAACCTGTGATAGCAGATCAGCGCGGTACCGATAGGCCTACCTACATCCACCAGTTTCCTCCGCTACAGTGTGTGTGTGTGTGTGTGTGTGTGTGTGTTTGTGTGTAGCCGACGTTGTTGTCACGTAGGCTACACACACCTCTGAAAACTGCAGACGTTTGTTTCTGGAGCAGAATGTTTCTCCTGTTGCTTCCGAGAGCAACTGCCAGCCGCGACACAGACGTGGCCGTTAGCAGCAGTTATAGGTCCGTGGTTAGTAGTTTAAAACATAGACTAGCGTGCTGCTATGTTTGGCTGTGCGCAGCTACTGATACTGGGTCAGCCACAGCGTAAGAGTGACTGTAGTGTAGAGCGGGTGGGATGCACGGGGCGGATCATTCTGCACATGCGTTAAATGCGTTAAAAAAATTAACGCATTAATTCCAGAAATTAATCACCCTGCGTTAACGCGTTAATTTTGACAGCCCTAATATATATATATATATATATTATGAATGTGACACTCAATTAATGTGTATTCTCTGAAGAAAGAAGAGGACTTATGTATGGGTGTTACTCAATTTCAAAGTCCAGTTGCTGATACTCAACTTACATAACAAGTTTCCCAAACACACTTTTTTGTACATTGATAATATTTAGCACAATTCACAGTTAGGGAATTTTCTAATTGTATGCATTTTATCACCAGTGTTGAGTTAATGCACTGCAGCATTCTATGCTGCAGGTACCTGACCTCAAATCGCAGTCTTGGGTGCAGTATTGCAATATTGGTACAAATGCAGGTAAGAGTATGAGAGTGCTTTACATGAACCACAATACATAAAAAAGGCTAACGTGAAAGGAGAGAAAAATAACAGGTTTTCTTAAAGCATAGTTTAGGGATTTACATTTATTTCCTTTCTTGTCAAGAGATGGATAAGAAGACACCATTCTAATGTCTGTTAGATAAGTATGAAGCGAGAGCTAGGGAGGACCTAGCTTAGCATGAGGACTGAAAGCAGAAAGATAAGACAGTAGTTACAATTCTCGTCAACTAAAAACAAGGCAAATTAGCTTATTTTTCAATGTCAAAATATTAATTCACAAACTGGGTTCCTACACATTTTCCATTTTCAAACTTTTCCAAATGAAACTTTCCCAGGATTCTCGTAGACTTTTCAGTCCATATATAAAATCTTTAGTAAATTATATTTGCATACTCTTTTTTCTTTATCCATACTTATCCAGACTTGGAAATGACAAAAACTGTAATTCCATACTTTTCCATACTGCATATAAACCCTGTACAAAGTGAACTACTCCCTGGTTGATTGATTATTACCTCTTCAAGCCGACGGCGCTGTTCCTTCTGCTCTTCGATGCGTTTCTGTCGGTCATGCAGTAGTTGCCTCTTGTGCTCCTCTGGGTCCCTGCGCTGTGCGGCCAGTTGGGCCTGCTGCCTCTTGTGAGCCTCAGAGCGCTCCTTGTTCTCCTGCTGCAGACGCTGGAAGTCCCTCCTCAGGGTGGACTCCCCGGGGACATTCAGGATGGAGCTGATGACCCGAAAGATTGTGGAAAAAAAATGGAGGGAGGGGATTTTTGGGGACCATCGTTTTCACAAAAGTCAAGGATTCCAACTACTTTGACAAGAGATGATGGACGGCAATTACCTCGACTCTCGGTCATCACTACGATTTTCATCCTCCTCATCACTACCACTGTACTCGTACTCTGTCTCCTCTACAAGGAAAAAGAAGAATAAAGACAAGTCAGAAATGGTATGAACAGGGAACCCCCAGGGATATCCAAGTAATATAAGACTTTTTTTACCCATTTAATGCCATTTAAAATTAAATGTATGCCCTACCGGCAAAAGCAGGATGGAAACATGGATATTCTAAAGCATTTTAAGGTTATTTTAATAAAAGGATAAAGTATTATAAACTCACATTTATATACCTGCATTGATATACTGTAACCATAGCTTTGTGAAGTGTGTGTATAATCTTAATAACAAAATCAAAAAGTGCTTATTTGTCACATAAGAACCCCTCTCCAAGTTTATTGTGGTCATTGTGTTATCCTACAAAAAGGGCTGTCAAAAAGGGAAGAACTTTGTAAAGGAAGTGTAAAACTCTGTTGGTGAAATGTAATACTTTTTAGACCTTATTTTGAGAATATTAAATTCAATGCTTTTTTAATGTTTTTAAGACCCTGCCGGTACGCAGATGAAATAAACATTGTAGCATGCTAACCTAGAGTATACTTCAGTTTATGAAGAGACAGTGTAACCTGTATTCCACCCATCCAGGCGCCCCTTCCTATATCATTTGTGTACCTTTCTCTCCCCTCTTCTTGCGTGTACGATCGATGTGGTCTTTGAGCTGGATTCGGACCTGGCGCTCGGTGGGCTGGTCCCTGATGAAGGAGTGCTTGAGCAGCTGCTCTGTGGACGGTCGGCTGGTATACGTCTTGACCAGGCAGCCCTCTATAAAGTCAATGAATTTCTTGGACCTGGGAGGAAGGGTGAGGTTAGAGGATGACACACTAGTGAGGGAGAGAGAGGGAGGGCGGGGGAGGCAACTCTCATGGCCCACAATCCTGATCCAACAATAATCGGACCAATCAGAATTTGGCCCCTTTTTCACAGGTCCGACATTTTCTGTAGAGGAACTGTGGATCTTCCTTTACTAGTGGGAACTGAAGCCATTTAAGTTCCCAGTGACACAGAGATTCTGCTTTCAGTCTACAGTGTCTTCACATAACTTGTTTGATTCAAAAGGAGCAGAATGTTAATTTTTTTTACAGTACATTAAATCAATGCCGTAGAATAACCATGCAATGAATACGACCTGTATTATGAGGTCAATAATATTCACTCATGTTGTCGAGTTCATGCATTTTTATGTAACCCCTTGGGGGTGTTTTTGTATTTGCACCATTCTTCATTTTGTGTCACACAACATTGACCGACAGCTTCTTTATGATCATAATAGTGAAAACATTGTGAAATTGCATTCTGAATGCAGTGGGTCAATGAACTCTACTGACTGTGTCCATTAACAATAAGGAGGAAGAGTAATAGGAGCAAAGAATTACAGGGTAGGAGAAATAATATGACATAGTTAAATTGCATCCAGCTCCTCCAGCCAAAGTAACCTGAAAGCACAACAACTGCTTTGAGAAATCCCTCACTTTTCCTGTAATTTTGCATCGCTTCTTGTACAAGCAGCCTTCTGAGAAAGTGTGTTTAAAAGCACTTACTGAACCTGGTCATTGTTGAGCTTCAGTTATGTATTTTGTTTTAAGTTAACAGAGTGACCATCTTTCTAATGCATATTAAAATGCTCTAATAACATAACCTGATTTTGCTCAAGCTGCTGCCCCCTCGACCCGACTCTGGATAAGCGGTTGCAGATGATGATGATGATTTTTCCCTCTTTGGTTTATCACATTTTTCTGTTGAATTTAGCTAACTAATTCAATGCAGATTTGATCTTATTTCAATACAGAGATAGTGAAGAAATAGATAATCTACAAATATACATAGACAACATAGAAATGTGTTTAAAAAACATTCAAAAATTAAATTAAAATGTAACATTGTTTATCCATAGGCAGCACAGTCCCAGAAAGTGAAAATTATACATTATTTATTATTATTATTATATAGTTGAAATGTTTTGGGCAATTTTTTATTTTACTTTCAATTGGAGACATGTTAAGGTATAGAGGCTTTTACTATGATACAAAAAAAATTAAATAAAAAATGCAAGTTTATGGCGACAGCAGGGTGGTTGATCACTCACCATTTTTTGGATTTTAGTTTGGGTGGGGGATTCCTGGGAATCAGGAAGAGGGCTCTCATCGGGTGCATGTCACACAAGGCTGGAGAAAAAGAAAGGAGTTGTTGAGAGTTGTTAGGCCTGATTACACCTCCTACCCAGGCTGACAGTTACGGGACAAAGAAGGAAATGGGAACGTCAGAATACATTTGATCTTTGACAGAATATCATATATTCGGTGGTTTGTAAATAACACTATCCACCATTACACATATTCCCTGTATCCTCAAACATTGTTACAGTTGCTGTTATCCAATATTTCCTGGCGCCTCAGGCCTAATGTTACATTCAAGGCCAGTGTGAGTCACTGTGTTCCCAGCGTAGGTAGGTGGCTAAACCCGACTGGTTAGCTTTACAGTCTCGCAGTGAAATAGGCTTTTGTAAAGCAGTGTTTGGGACATATGCAACATGACTGAGACAGCAAAAGGCAAGAGGGAAATTTCAGCATTTCAAGAGGCACATAAAAAACACAGTTACACCGATAATGGATGCTCCATATAACATGCTCGCTTTACATGTATGACACATTGAAACTATGTTTAAGCAACAGTTGTATTTATTCAGAAATGTTTGCATGACTTTTTTTCATTTAAAAAGGAATGGATCACCCACTGACAGGATGTTGACAGAACTGCCAACATCCTGTCAGATGAAATTATTGAGTTATGTATTGCGGTCCCCACTTAGTTTATTATTCAAAACCTAAAAAGAACTGTTCTGTTTGTTTAGGCTTTCAGCTGATCAATTGTACAGACAGTACGAAAGCCCTGTTTTCAAATCATTAGATTTAATTTACCTTCTAGTGACAGTTTTCCTTTAAGTATTCATGTGTTTTTGGTGAGCAAACAGAAGAGGCATTATGGGCAATTTCTGCTAACAAAGCAAGTGAAAATAATGCATTAAAGTGTGTGAAAATATGTTTAATGATTTATATGTTCAAAAACTATTCATCAACAGTAAGCAATATACGGCTATAGGCGAAGACTGATCCTTAATGGAAAATGTTTTCTCATACCTTTTAAAAAGGCACATATCAAAAAGCTTGGAGACAATTTTCAAAATTCAAATACATAACATCTTTTGTGTCTGATATTTTGGCATGCAAAACAAGGTTAACCAAATAAGGAGGAGTGTAATTAAATGTATTGCTGGAGGTAGGGCTATCATATTTGCGTTATAAAAAAACAACTAAATGTAGCAGTGTACTAGGGACGAGTGTTTTAAAATTGGACTTCTTGACAACGTCTGAGGTCATTGAATGTGCAAATATGTATCTGCTTTTATGTGAGATTTCTCTCTGCTTTTCAATCAGGTTTGACATCAAATCTTAAGGCCAATATCAACCAATCAAAGCTAAGCATATGAGACAGATCTGCGCAATCAGCCTCCACAGGCCAACTGCCAGCTCACGACTACACTACCTTGATTACAGTGAGTCAGCTGTCCACATGAAGACACAGAAACCAAGGTTGCATAATGCCTTTAAAAGAGCGGCCTTGAGACGATGAGAAAGTGTCGAATAGTATATTTGACTACATACAAATGTATGCTCTCTATGCAATAACAGTTAAAAAAAAAAAAAAAAAAAAAAACACTTACGAGGAGCTCCCTCTGCCATCTCAATGGCAGTGATCCCCAGGGACCAGATATCACTCTGCAAAATTCACAAAAGGTCCAGGTCAGTCCACGTCTTTCACGAAAACACACACACACACACACACACACACACACTGCAGCTGTTACCCTGTAGTCATAGGTGGAGTCTGGGTTCTCATCACAGGCGATAACTTCGGGTGCCATCCAGTAAGGTGTGCCGATGAAGGTGTTCCTACGACCCACGGTCCTGTCCAGCTGAGCGCTCACACCAAAATCAACTGAACAATGTGGATCAGAGGAGGAAAGGATATGAGACAACGAAGGATAGCATACCGTTTACCTGCTTTTGCAATAGACTGCCAAAAACAATCAAGCTATCGAACGCACCGAGTTTGACCTCTGCATTCTCTGTTAGCAGCACGTTCTGGCCCTTGATGTCTCTGTGGATGACTTTGTGGGCGTGGAGGTGAGCGAGGCCCTGGGCACAGAGAAAGAAGGCAAATAAATGTGATCAGTGAGGCAGTGAGTGACCTCTACTGCGGACTCATTCTTCTGACTGGTGCGACTGTGGTTTCCTTACCCTGAGGATCTCGCGGCAAATGTAGGCAATCCAGTCTTCCTTAAGAGAGCTGCCCTTAGTGTTTTTCACCAAGTCCGTCACTGATCCCGCCCCACAAAACTCCATCACCAGCTATATACAGGACAAATAGAAACTTAAGTGTGCATAATATTGAGGCAAGGGGGAGGGTCAGGTTGGGTAGAAGGGGGTAAGACTTACCCAAAGTTGGTCATCATGTCCTGGTGGACTCTTCTTGACAAAGGCGCCGTAGTAGGTGGCTATGTTGCGGTGGTGGCTGTATTTCTTCAGCATGTTGATTTCTGCTTTGATCTCCTCCTCTTCCTCCTCCGTCACGTCCATCACCTTGATGGCAGCCAGCTGGCCCGTCTTCACGTGACGGCCCTGAAGTTAGATCATAGTGAACACAGTGGTCAGCAAAACTTTTGTAAATGAACGCAGGACAGACCGCATGTTTCCGAGATTCTTTGATTTGCACATGGAGTGCGGCTAATTGTTTCCGCCCATGATCGATTTTGACGTTCTTATTTTTACATGTTCTCTTTATCTTTTTCTCACAGCAGCCACTTTAAACTTTCAAAACGGACAGCAGAAAAAAAAATCTACTGACATAGCAGTGAGATAAATCTGTTGTAATCTGAGAAATGAATGTACAGAACATTTAACAACGAGCAGTCACCAGAGAGGTCTCTGCAGCTTCACTTCAGCCTGCCTGGATATGGCAGCAACTCACTGCATAAGTGACAACTTATCTAACTAAAAAGAAGAATGTTTCCGTGTGTGTGTGTGCATGTGTCTGTGACAACCATTCAACCAATCTACTTTTTACACTTATCGGGTATATTGCTGAGGACCCAAGGGAGTGTAGTGCACAGTGTAAAGTTGTTTGAAACAGTGTTTCTGTGGAAAACTGCAACAAAAAAAAACAGTCAAGCCAGCTGGTGGTCTTTGGTGCACATATTTGGTACCGCTGCTTGGAGCAACCAAAAATGATGGGAGTGAACCACCACTGCAGTAACTAGTGAAGTATCAAATCAATCAGACAGGACATAGACATCATGGACTCACCTTGTACACCTGCCCATATGTCCCATTGCCAACGACCTCGACCAGCTCGAAGATTCCTGCTGGATCCTATGGGAGAAATAGGCACATTTATTTAATATTATTAATTAATTAATAATTAAGTAAGACAACGTACAAACAAAGCAAAAGCTGAACATTTTCAACATTAAAAAGTGCCATATAAAGACAGCATTTTAATAAAATTAAATAAAATTAATTTTACTTTTTCCAAATTTGGTGGCAAATTTTATATATATATTTTTTAAACTACACTGAAAACACACTTTTGTGTTCTTAAGTAGGTGATGGTTGCTGCTTTCTTCGTTGAATTCTACACATCTGACACTTGAATGCTAGTCCCAAATGGAGGTCATGTTACATTCATTTTTCTCCAGTTAAATAAAGTCAGCCTCAAATACTAAAATCCAACCCAAAAACTGCACCTGTTCCAGGAGCATGCGGCAATCTGGCTTCAGTTATTTTGGCACAAAAGCTGAAATAAACATACTAAGTCTAAAAATACAAGTTGTTGACGAGGACACAAAATTAACCCAGCTCAACACACTTTTACAAGTTGTTTTTTTCTGTGTGACATTTTAATTTCAGGTCACAGAGACCTTGAGATGTTTTGACTTTACACTACTACAATCAGAAACATGACAAAAAAACTGTTGCATTTAGGATCATTTACATGTACTACAGAAGCCGTGTACGTCCTCAATCAAATTGAGCAAATCTAAAGGTCTAGACTCTAGAAATCAAACGACGACAACAAAAAAACAAGACCCTGTGTGCTGTGTACACAAATGCTAATTTAAATCCATATTTCCACTCCATATTTCCATACAAATTGTCTGAACCCAATCTTCCTTGCCGCCCACTCACACACTCTCTACCAACCCACAAGACTTTACAAGGTGGGAAACAGACAAGCAGATGCACTAAATATTGATACTAGATTAAATATATATATATATGGATTCTGACGACATGGACATGACCTCAGGCACTTTTCCCTGATTTGTTCTTTTTAAACTTCAATTGCCTGCAAACACAAATTTAACTGACACTATAAATGATTAGGGTGGCTTTGACTTCATTATGCAACCCCCTTTTCCGAGTCACAGGGGAATATGACAAGCAGCGGCTCCACTTTCATGCAATTTCAATATGGCTTTAAGAAGATGTGTGGGTGGGTGAAAAGAGAGACTGCTGCTTTGGGTTTAGATCCAATGTACAAGCATGACCTATCCTGCTTTCATCTGCTTCCAATGATGGGCTTTTTTGCCTTCAACAAGGAGAGGGAAAAATATTTTTCGAAGGGAAAAATGTACCGGGGTGGGGGGAAACAAGCATATATACTTTTTACAATTCAAAAAGATTTTGAGCAGTAAAATTGGTAAATGACCACCCAGTCGATGAAAGTGTATAGCTCATATGATGACATAAATACACGGGCCAGATTTGGAAGCACGTTATGTACAAGGACACAAAAGGATGGTGACGTCAAGTAGGGAGGCAAGAGAATGATGGTATGAAGAGAATAATGTACTGATGATAAGAGTGGGCGGCGAGGATAGGGAGGTAGTTTCAACCCACGTCGAGCGCAAGAGAGTAGGATGAGAGGAACAAAGGGATGGAATGGGAAGGGTATACGGTTATGTTCAGAGAAGTATAGCACCAACAGCTCACTCAACCAAACAAACTGTTGGCAATGATCGCAGATAACAGAGAAGGAAGCAGTGAAACTACAGGATAATTAGAGTAGAGATATCCACAGTCAGCCTGTGCCCTAATTAATGCCTAGTGTAGATATTATGCTGCCATGATGTTAAAAGTGGAGTCAGCAGCGATTCTGGATAATGCTTGTTGTGAAAATCTTTTTTTTTTTTTTTTTTTGTCAAAATCAGTGAATATCTCCTCACAATACTGTACCTGTGTGGTGTGTGTGCTGCAAAAAAAAATACGTCAAGGCAGGGTATGTGGCTAGCTACGGCGGACCCCCTTTGTCAACAAACCCTTTGTTTACATACCAGTTTACAGAGGCTAGGCTGTATATATATATTTTTAAACACATACACAGTACGAACAGGTAGTGGACTGTGAGGAGTTAATTCACTGATTTTGCCAAACAGAGATTTTGACAACAAGCATTCTCCAGAATCGGTGACTCCACCTTTAATGCGTGACTCGATATATTAGAGACTGTCAGGGAACAATGCAACAAAATTGTCAAGCTGCGTCAAGCTCATTGTAAAAATGAATATGAGCTCAGTCAAACGGTGTATGAACTCTTAAAAGAGGGTGGTAATAGTCCATGGGGAAGTTGACAACACATTTCCTGCAGGAGTGTCAACTTAGCTGACAGAGGACGGGCGGAAAAAGCCTTGCCCTATCTGTGGTTACACAGCTGCGGCTATCGTCTAAATCACAACTCAAACACTAGCATTCCTGAATATCATTAGAGAACTTTCTACTCTAATATTTTATAAATTGCTTTCCAAATACTTAAATTTTTGAGCTATGCAAAGTATTTAACAATAGAGTTTTTTTCCTCTTAAATTTAACAAAATAATCCAAAGAGGATGTCAATTTGCCAGCAAAATCACGTAGTTTTTTTGCACATCACACATGATATTAGTATGTTTTCAATGTTTGAGACTGCCAGTGTTGGATTATGCTGTGTCATAATGGGTTTGGTTTCAGTAAACTCCTTGCAAATGGGCTACATTGTATCCATCTGAAATAGTACCGTCATATGTTTGAAAATATCCACTAAAAATGTTTAACCAGTACAGTTTTTTAACCAGTGGCAAATTTGCATGACGGCATAATCACAAATTTGTAATCCAAATGTGCAAAAAGTTGACAGAGGAAAAAGTGTGTTTACATTAAAGCTTTGAAAACCAATCTCAGTCCCAGCGTTTTTGAATATTACATTCATTTGCGTAAGGTTATTTATTCAGAACACAGCAAGCTTGGACTGTTTCCCTGCAACAAAAATAAAATCACAAGACTAGATTTCCCATGAGTTTCATTTCCAGAGGGCTGGTATTCCTAGGTAATAACTATCCAACAATCTCCTCTCTGTTTGAAATTGAAAATAATCACAGACTAGATAACTTTCCAACCGTTTGAAACAAGAAAACAGTTTGATATAAAATACCTTTTTGTCATCTTAGTTCTAGAAGTGTAACTTATTATGCCACCTGCACTGTAACATAGTTGATTACATCACAGGTTGTGCAGGTGGCTTAATTATTTCCAATTCTAATTGTCATTTGAATAAAGGGTTTCTGCCAATGCAAGTATACAGCCGACTGTTTTTATGTCACGCTGGACTCCTTTTGTAGCAAGTTTCTTGGAAAATGCTGTGATTTAGCTAATGTATAGGCCCCTGTGGAGTTTTTGTCCTGTGGTAGATGCTATGGACCTTATTTGTGTGAGTGGGGCACTGTTTTGTTTATCTAATTAGCAGAAACAAGGAGGCACATGCATCTGCACGCACATGGGTGATGTGGTACAGAGCCAAGCCAATGGTTTCACACTTTAACTGATCAACAAGTGGCTGTAACACCCAAGATATGCTGCAATGCACCAGCAGAGGCAGGAGAGAAGAAGACTGCTAGCTAGTAAACATGGATGTAAACATGACTAGAATATATAGATATAAAAATTCCAATTACCAAAGTAATATGTAAATACTAGTAAAAAAAAGAAAAGAGGAAGGAAATGCTATTGTGGGAACAAGGGAAAATCTCTATCATGCTTCCCTCTCACAAACATTGTGTTCAGTGAAAAACACAGCAATGCTGAAGGTACCTTTTGTCAGTTACTATCTAACCCTATATGTTTTAATTTAAACATTTTATTATGTATAATCTATCTTTTCAAAAAAGCAGTAACTGAATGCATACTGTATTTTTTTAGAACGCTAATAAGGGTCTGTCTTAAGGGGATTTTTGACAGCTGCCTTTGATATGGAGATGAACATCAAAAGGAAGTATCAGAGCTGTGGACTCAAGAGAATATTTCATCAAATAGGAGTACTGGCAAGTGGGTTTATTATTTCCGTTTGACTTTGCTTCTTGTCTGGCAAAGTGGTTCAAATGTTAGAGAAGGGTGGGCACTGGGCAAACCAAACCAGGTAGGTTATAAGACTGAGACCTTCATGATAGACCACTGAAAACACCAGGGATCTATGGCTTTCCCAGAACAAGTCTGATATGTTGGATTTTATAAATAAATCAGTATGAGTCCAACAAACATAATACAAAAAGACAAGATCACATATTAAAATGGGTATGGTTAAAGGAATTGCGATTCAATTTATGATCACCCCTATATAAAAATAGAACATCCAAAACATGTCAAACAAAACAGTGTTTGTGCTTCACAATCTCAACTTGGATTTTTTTTTAACGCAGTGTAGGCTTAGTCATTAAACGATGAAAGTGTTCATCATACCTACTGTAGGCTATATCATAAAATATATCACTTTAAGTGGATCAGTGTATGTGTGTTATAGCCCTGCAGACAGAAGCAGATATGATTTTATGCAAATGAATGACAGAAAGTTGTCAGTGTTGGAGATGTGTTTATTTATTAGGTGGTGGAGAACTCAGAAAATGTGTATGATAGGAATCTGTGATATTACAACAGCCCCGCTGCCTGTAGCAATACCAGGCCAAGGGATGTTAGTTTATCCCATCACAACTTTGTTGCGTGGGTGTTTAATGGTGGTGCTTGTGTCCCCGAGGCAAAACTGACAGCTCATTTTAAATGACATAACATCTAACGAGTCCGTCTGCGATTATTTTGTACATGAATACAGTGCAGCACACTCATCTTGTAATAGCAATACTCACCCTCAGAGCTGCGAGGTCTATGTCATCCAGGCTTCGTGTGGGGGCGTTTTCAGACATAGCTGGCGAAACTTAGGACGTTAGCTAACAACTTAGCCAGTTATTTGACAGAAGTGCTTGGTGGATGCTAAAACGAGCTTCAACGGGCTTAGAAAATATAGCCCAATGTGCTGAAAGTGTTGCGGAACAACACGGTAGCACTTAGATTAGCAAACACATCGCAGATAAGAGCTGCCTGCCACAGACGCACCCAGCTGGCTAGCTCACGTCAACTCCGGCCGAAAGCTGTGTTATTATCCGCAGTGGTTTTACAGAAATGCCGCAAGAAAAAATCTCAGCAAAAACAAATTCAACTTGAAAGAAAAGATTTCAACAAACTGTTAACGTCACCGTTAGCCGGCTATCGGTACCGCTTTAACAACTGGCAGGTTTTCAACGCGATGCACCTCCGCTGCTGTTGGACACCTTGCTGCGTTCATTTTGACAAGACGCTGCTGCACAACATCCCAGCTAATGTTAAAACACATACAATAATTCGAGTCGTAGGGGGGAAAAAACTAACACATATGTATGGTGAGCCCTTAAAACCCTCCTAGGTACACTGTTAAAAGTATCAAATCAATTGTACGGCTTAGCAACCCCAATGGTTATTTTAAATGAGAACGCAACGTTTGATGTGATGGCGTCTGGGGTCCGTCCGCACTGTCAACCTGTTATTTTCTGCCAAAAAGATATGTCCTCCCGCAATATAACTGTAGTAGGAGAAGTGCGGTAAAATGACAAATAATGGCCTCGTTGGAAATTTGAATCTTTGCGACTTTGCAGTTGTCAAACTTGTTAACACGATTTAAATAGTCCTCAATTTCGGCGCACGGAAATCCGAATAGCGAGTCAGGTGCGCGCGGATCAATCTAACGTAAACTGGCCAGCTAACGTCGTCAAGCTAGCATGCTAAATAGTCTTTTTCCAGGATAAACTTTCCGTCTTCATCCATTTTCTGTGTTGACAGTCGCGCCTAGCACTGCCAACCTTCCGGGGAAAAGACGGGCGGGCAGGCAGGCAGACAGGCAGGCACTAAAGGTTCTCGCCAGCCGCCGTAATACTTGTAAACAGGGCCCCTCGACTATTTGAAGTTAAAGCGTCGACTTCGTTCTCCGCCTCGCAGGTTTTACGAACTTGTAGTTGTAGTCCAGCACTACAGATACGCTGCAGATTCAAGATACGGTTCGCAGACCAAACTTGTTATTTCGCCATGTTTTGCTTCCCAAGTCTTCCCTCCCACTCCTAGCCTCGCTGTAGTCTTACGGTTGTTCCTGACTATTGGCTTCGCACAGCACAGCACCGCACAGCACTCCTCAAGTGTTTTCGCCTCTTGAATGGCTACGGTGCTTCATCAGGGACAAATTACCTGAATCATCACAGTTCAACTCAACCTGCGCCACTGCCAGTGTCTGCTCTTGATAAGCACAGCTGAGGTCATCCACCACTGACTTACCTGTCCTGCACTGAACTACATGGTCATTGAACATACCACTTTAATAGGTGTTAATATCAAAGTCAAACCCCCCCCCCCCCAAAAAAAAAAAATAAAACACAATAGGCCTATTCATTCCTAGTGCATCTTTTGTCATTGACCCAGAGGGACCTCATTTCACTTCATATTTCCTGTTCTGGGTTGCTAAAATTTTAATGATTGCTCTAGTTTATTTTCCATTATTATAGCCCTATCTTACCCCCAGCAGATCATAATGCCTGTCAATAATGCATGATCATTTCCAACGCGCTAAAGAGGGCAGTATTGTAGCCTATGTCATAAATAAACTGCAGCAGTGCAAAACCCTAGAAAATACTTTTTTGTTTTATTGAACATTTCAGAATTCACAATTTACTTTATCTGTTTATGGTGTTAAATTGTGTAATTTTTCCGTATTAACATTCTCTAGCCACTCAGTCTCCAATTTGTTCTATTAAAAAGGCACCATGTGATACAAAAATATAAAATGTAGCAAAGGATGTTTAAAGGAATATAAATAGGCCTACCACTTGTTCACAGAGGACATAACCCTCATAAAATGTGTTACCCTCTTTATTTTTCTCTCGCAAACTGTTTCTATAACAGCAAAGTGTCTGGCAATTTTTGAGGAATACACAATTGGACAGTGGTTACACAATGGTTAACTTTATTAGTCTATAAGTTATATTAAAAGCAGAAATATCATCACATAAAACAGATTTTTATTTTTATACACAGATATCATTACCTTTAATATATTTATAGGATTACCTACATTTATTAAAAGTACAAATATATTGTATATTCTGATATAGAAACAGTCATTATTCGGCCGATGAACATTTTTAAAACCACTTTGAAATTCAATATAAAACAAATTCATTGAGGAAACAATAAAAGTAACATGTTAAAGTACAAGTTGGTCATAACTATAATTAAGCAATTGAGTAAGGATATGTATTATCTCTCTACCCCTGAGTGTTAGTAACTTATACATCAGCAACTTTAAGGCTGCTTATTATTATTTGAATACACAAAGGTTGTCACATGGTGACCGTTAGAGGTAACAGGTATGAGATGAGAAGAAGTTTCTTTTAGCAATACATAAGATACATTATAAATGCTGGTTGTTAGTTTATTAAAAATATAATTCATGGTAGAAACAGAATAAGGTCACTTCTCAGCACAACACAGACATTATCTATGGAATCTCATAACAAAGAAAATGTTGTGCTGTTGTAGGCATATTCCCTAGCTTCTAGCGTTCCAGGGCTCAGTGGCTTTTTTAAGTATTTTTCAGCGGAAAGTTTGAATAGTTATGATGCCAGCAATGCAACATTTCTGACCATTGTTATTTTTTACTAAGTTTTCCAGCTCCTTTGTGAAAAGTGCTTAAGGTGGAGCAAGGCAGCGTTTCAACAGACAACAACACTGAGACCACCCAGGTAGTGTTGTTGACTTATGGGCATGTCATGAACAGCTCATGAAGCAATTCAGTGGCTCTGTCATAGGTTCAATAGCACATTTTTGGGGGGATTAGAACTGAGTCATAGTAATGTCATGCACATCACTTGTCATCTGCTAACATTCAGGCTTCCTTACAAAAAAGGGATTTTCTCCAATATTGTTAAGTCAAATGGGAACACAACTCAAAGGCTAAGAATATGATACATTAGGTTCTATTCACAAGCTTCACATATTTCCTATTGTTTTCCTCTCTGCTGGTTGTTTTCAGAAAAACTTGGACGTGATACAGGTGGGCTTTACAGAGGCACTGATTAAACTTGGCCAGACTGTTTGCCTGGTGAAGAAACCTTCACACACGTAAACAGGCTCCTAATAACATTGTTGTGCCAAGTGTACAATCTTAGATCACAGAACTTCCTTGTTTTCCCCACACCCATGCTCCTGTTTCTCTGCTTGAGTAAGGCAGCAACTCCTGCATGATATGATGGATTATTACATGATATTTTTTAAATCAGCCAATGTAACACTTTAGAGGAGGGACAGTTGCCTGTCTACATTCAGCACCAATGTTAAACATTTGTCCAATACAAAACTTGATTGCTCAGTAGTTCATCAAAGGGGATTAGCAGAAGATACGACATTTTATATCAAACCAAACCTAAAAAATCTGCAGTTTAAGATTAAAAAACACAACTTGATGATTCTCCAAACATGGGAACTGAAAGAATAATGCAGGCCACATTGTGTCACTCCTAAATTGAAGAGTTATGGCTAAATGTAATGCATCCCAACAAATGGTGGTGCAAGAAAAATGCACAGTATATAGAGTAGACGTGCAAGACATTTTATGGCACACGCACAACATAAGCGTGTAAATAGCTGAAAAATACAATGGTCAAACAATTTGTGTCTCTACTTGTAGATAGTGGAATGTTCTGCTCTGGATTTCCCACAACATGGTGAAATAATAATCCACTTGTTTTTCATGGTGACTTTGGAGAAAAATTGCAACCATTAACAGTAAATCAACCTAGCATCCTTTAATTATTACCATCCTCCTTTTATTTCCCTCTCACGGTTTTCCCACCTGATCGTTTATCCAAATCAATTCAAATGACCTGACGCTACAACGTCCAGATTTAGGAAATTATCCTTCTTATTAGTGCTTTGTCTTTTCTTGCTCTATCCTGTCTTCATTTCTACTACAACCCAGTCATCTCAAAATATCCGTCACCATAACAACCACAAATGTTCTGACAGATTTGCTGGCACTGCAGTGAGAGGTGAGGCCTCAGAGGGAGAGAGGGAGAGTGAGTGTGAGAGCGAGAAAGACAGAGCCACCCACCCATCCAAAAGGCCTGCACCAATAACTGTACACTATGTTCCCAGATAATGTGTGATTCTT
This sequence comes from Ammodytes marinus, assembly GCF_949987685.1. NCBI lineage: Eukaryota > Metazoa > Chordata > Actinopteri > Uranoscopiformes > Ammodytidae > Ammodytes > Ammodytes marinus. The sequence continues at coordinate 18,525,618 of NC_137218.1, forward strand.
CATTTTGAATACAACCTTGCAATTCCTCTCCTGACTCATACATTCATTATGTTTGTGTGTTTGTGTCAGCCCTGCAGTTCAGATTATTCTATAGAGGTGTTGAGGCAGACAAAGCGGCCAGTACAGCAGGGAAACCTACTGTTGTAACAGATTCGACTATCATCATAAAAAACTACATTTCAGTGGTCACTAGCCTATTTTCAGTAAAAGACTACAAAGTTTAAAAAAAAAACAATGATTATTAAAGAACACCTGTCATGGCCTACAGTCTATGGTCATGGCCCCTTTCCTCCCTTAAGTGCCAGGGCTACAACTATTTTAGTGTGTACTGTGCTAAAAATGTAGGTGAGCAGGAAGGACTACCAGGAGGAGCATGTAAATGCAGCAGTTGCCCTTCATCTGTTACGTATGTTCTAAGCCGCGTTCATGTCCACAGCCCTACAGGAGCCATGCCTTCCTTGGTGTTAAGAGCTGGCAGCAGGTTCTCCTCAGACAGGAACTGGAGGGGAAAGTGAACCAGCAGCCCTTTGACGGCCTTCAGCTCCTCCGCAGCCTGCTCGGGGTCCGTGTCGCATAGGCGCTCCTTGCCTGCATGCTCCTTCAGCTCTCGCATGTTGTGGACAGAGTTGAGAGGCAGGCATTTGAAGACCTGTACATCACACACAAAGCACACACAAAGACAAAGGTGAAGAAAATGAAACAATACATGGCTGCTGTTAGAAATTAAAAAAGGGCTCGAAATTTCATGATTGAAATGTGTACCTTGTCATAAATGGTGGCATTTAGTTTAGCGGTTTGGTTCCAGGCCAGGAAGAAGAAATCATCGCTGATCGGATCATCAATATTGATGCTGGGGTCTGAAGACGCTCCTACAAGAACACTAGGAGAGGAAATAAACAACAAAATGCATTCAAACAACACAGAGGAACAGCAAATGAAGTGAGTTTTTAAGGAGAACTATCAATGTTTTCGCCCCGAGAATTGTCATTCTGAGAAGATTTTCTTGTAAAAATTCTTGTTATGTAGGTGGTTCCTCACTAGCTGATACTATCCATTACAAATAAAACTAAGCTAGTCTTAAGTGTTTTTCCATGACAGAATGCTAGTTGATACACTCCCCTTTAAAACTGTATCATATCTAGAGGTAGTAACGGTTCATGGTCACAAATGAACAGAATGTAATTTTATGAGTTCCATTGATGATATTTTGTCCTGACCGGAAACACTCTTTGCGCAGAGCGAGGGTGAGCGGTCCTGCCTGGTACTCCTCCCCACCCATAATGGATGGGACCCGCTCTTCGTCTTCCACATACACCGCCATCTCACTGTCTCTGTTGCCCAGCATGCTGCGGTCGTTGACGTTGGCTGATCCTGGAACATACAAGTTAAATACTAGCATTTACAATCTATCCTTTCAGAGGCTTCATTCATAGGCCTACCAGTAGTACGGAAACTCAGGAAGCAACTATCAGAATAGAACAAACAATAATATGGGGAAGCATTCTTCTAAATCAGGGGTTCTCAAACTTTTGATAGCTGAGGGCCAATTTAGTTTTTCTTTTTTATACTAAGATCACGGCATAGCTGGACACAAGTTCTTCTGCTTCGTTCCCCTCACTGCATTTAAATGCATTCAGTAAATTACAGAGAAATAGGTCTCGTTAAAGAAAAAGAGCACCAAGCCCAACCCAGAGGACCCTGCATACATTTTGTTTATTTTAAATTAATATTTTTATGGAAAATCCATGTGTCCTTCTTCAATAGCTTCTAATTCATCAGACCCAGTGTCTCCAAATTATTTGTTCACACAAAATTCCTCATATTTAGCCTCTTAATTGTCCTCTCAAAGTGCACCAGATTCATGCATTTCACTTTAAAAAGGTGAAAAAAAATCCCCCGGGGGGGCATACCCCCGGACCCCCCTAGGAGGGTCTGGTTCTCCACTGGCTACTATTCTCCTCCAGCAGGACATTGGAGGCACTAGCGAAAAAACACTGGGTGTGTGAATGACATTTAACTAGTCAATAATTTGGGCAAGTCTGTCTGCCTATCTTTCTCACTCCGATGCACACTCAGTCAGTATTATCCATGCTTAAAGGAAGCAGGATTAAAACACTGGATTAAGATGTTAAAATGTATTAAATGTGTTTAAAAACGCACAAAAATGTTTAGAATGTTTCAAAAACATGTTTAAATTTGTAAAATAATAATTATTTTTTTTTTTGGGGGGGGGGGGCTCCGCTGAAATTTGTTCTCTGAGGGGGGGCTCACTCTCTCACACTTTGAAAACCCCTGCTTTAAAGGATATTTTAATCTAGCATGGGAATGTAGGACGTTGTGATTGATTTAATTAAAATCCTAACAACACTTACTTTAAGGCTAATTAAATATATTAACTAATGACATCTCAAAATCTCAAAATATATTTATTATTTATACAGTCTTCCAATTTTTGACCATGCTGTCCTGTAGGTCCCTAGTACACCATATCACTACTCCACTTGGTTTAATATAATAAATGTCCATATAGTTGTTTATGTGCATATTTTTTTATGTCACAACCCAATATTGTGGTCTAAAAAAAATGTTTTAATTGTAATTAAATTGTAATATTAATGCATTACATTCAATCGTAATAATTCAACAAACGTCAATACATTTGTTTTAAGGAGTTGACTGATTGTCATGGAGCTCAATGATGGCTCAATGTCAAAAATTATAAACTGTTCTTTGAATGGGGTTCTGCCCGTAGAAACTCACCAATGATATAGCAGCGGTCATCAGCAATGAAAGCCTTGCTGTGAACGTAGATGAGCTCTGTGACGAGCGACTCGGCCAGTTTGGAATGTGTTCTCAAGCCGCAGACCGTGATGTACTCTGTCCACCGGTCCTGAACTGGGGGCCAAAATCAGATGATCACATCTCAAGAGATAATATACAAAAACATTTGTAAAGACTTCAAATGGATGTGAAAAGAAAATTAACACGTCAAGGATGAAAGACTGGTAGGCAGATACCTAGCAACAGTAGCTTCAGTTTAAAGGAGCAACACAAGGAGAAAGAAGGTCATGTGTTTAAATGACAATAGACACAAAACTCACCTTCGCTAAGTCTTGACAGGATGGATTGCTCCCCTCGACAAATGGTCCTAGGACATTTAGAATCCAGTGGAATTAAGTATTTCACTCAATGTAGGACAATAATACAACATGTGAACATAATGTATTCAGTGTGTGCAATTCTGGGCATGTACACTTGGATAGATCTTAAGAGTGAGGCCTTAATACTACTGCCATGCTGTATTCTGGTAATAACAACAGGCTGACTTTGCTTTAATTGATTGATAAATCACTCAGTTATAACCATAGTTTAAAGAGCAGCATGGTTATTTCCAATTGTACTTTTTGTAGAAACCCCTCCCTTGTACTATTAAAACAACTGTAGACAGTCAGAGGAATAGAATATGCAATCAATTTCAATTGGGCAAACCTTAAATTTTTGCATTCAGTACATGACGTATAGAATATAAATTCTATCATCAGTCTATAGAAAGTTCTCCAGTGCACTGTATCTGTAATCCACATCCTGTTTGCACAAATGGCAGTCAGTACACCTCTTAATCCTCTTAAACATGTCCGCAATGTTCAGTTCAGAGGTGGTGTTTTTGTGGTACTTTTAGGTTATAATGTTTGTTCTGTTCTGTGGGCTGGGTGCAGAATGGTAGTGGAAGGAAAAGGCTCTCACCTGTAAGTAAAGTGAAGGATAGCTTGGATGGCATTTCCGCCTCCTGCCGTGATGTCTCCCTCAAATCCAGGAAGCAGAGGAATCACCACAAACACTCTGTACCTCTTCTGCTCCCTGAAATAAAGACACAACGTCAACATGCTTGTTATCGCTTATATTACTATTCGTTTATAATTTCTATAATTTCTCCAAAAGGATAATAAAGTAGATAAGATTGAATTATGTGAGGCAAATGGTCTTTTCATTCCTAAATGTAAATGCTAAATTACCCTTCCTTGTGCTTTGTTTAACATGTTTGAATTCCACTTTGAGAAGAGAAGGGATTTAGTGAAAAGCTGCTTTATAAAACTTCAAGGTTTAGGAATGTGTGTGTGTACAAATTGAATGAAGCGTCAAAAAAATCCAGCCCGTTCGTTCACTCAAAACCGACCTGTGTGCACGCAAGATTCGCTCCACGATTGCATCCCCGATCCCATTATAGACGGTCTTCCCATCGGCACAGCTGATGAAGAACTGATTCTGAGGGGCAGAGAGAAGGCAGATGGTGGCTCGGTATGAGGTGAGGGCTAGAATACGCAGGTAGCTGGCAAGGAGCGGGGCCTAGCTGTGATTGAATATTTGACTCATGAAAACTCATGATTGGACAAACATTGGCCAAATAATCTCTCAATGTAAAATGAATGTCTAATGGTAAGTGAGTGGGAATCATGTGCTAAAATATAGAAAAATAGTAACCATTCTTGATTTTGATTCCAACAAAATTAGGTTATGTCATTTTAACTGATAAATAAACTGTCAAATAAATAATTAAAAAAGCACAGACAGTCATCACTATAAAGTCAAAGCCATGCAATAAAGGAAAATATTTGTCTATCCAGCCGCTGCATTACCTCGATGTAGATGAAGTGCTCGCTGTTCTCGATGGCGTGGATGTAGGCTTTGAGGATCGAGCTCTCACAGGTTCCAGTAGACCAACGGTCGGCAGAGCGCAACACCTGACAAAAGACATTTCATAATTAGAACATAATAATATAATAATGTGCTTCGAATAACGCACTGAAATCAACCTTGTTTGTCATGGATACACGTTGTATTTACATGAACCATCCTATGGTTTTGGTTTCATTTCTGCAACAACTGCAGTTTTGTCCTTTCAGTGTTTCCCAAAGTAAAACTTTGTAATATGAAAAATTCAAAGCTGAATTATCAAAAAGTTAAATGGAGAGAAAAAAACTCAAGGACTTGTTCTATTTCCTAAAGTATCTGCAATCAGTTCCTTTACTGTGACTGCACCGGATTTACAGAGAGGTTGTTATTACCAATGAAACAAGTACTTCTTAAAGCTGTATTACATACTTTTGTACTAGTTTTGATTGGGACAACTGGAAGAGCTCTACAGCTCTTACAAAGAATGCGACAACCGAGGCGCTGTCCCTGAAACCTGAATAAGGGATCAACAAAACCTGATAGGAAAGCTACAACATAACAGTGGGCAAGGTTTAGGGTTACAGGTCAAGGGCCACGACAGAATAGAAAAACACACAAAGCAAAAGGTATTTTTTCCCAACACCCAATGCCTAAAAATAAATAGTACACGTTTTACACATGTTTACTTACGTGTTTGTTTCATACACTTTTTACCTTAACATTTACAGACAACTTTACTAATGAAAAAGTCAGTCAGGTGGGTGTTTGTCAGCTTATTTTAAAATGTGATGGCCTCTAGTGGTTAAAAGCAGATTAATGCAGCTTTACAAAGTTGCTAAATCTAGGATTTGTAGCATGATGTTTATATTAAATTAAGTGTGAGAAGGATAGCCTCTTTCTCGTGCCAGTTCTGCTGATCAGGCTGGTGTTTCTCTAGTTTCTCAGTGCAACAGGGCACTTCCCATCATACCCTGTTGCAACAAAAGATGCCTGCTACTTCTCCTCCCTTCCTTGTCTTTGGCAAGGCATTTCTTTTCTCTGGCTTAACTGAACAGGACAAACATGTTTGAAGTGATTTTGTTCCCCACAGACTTCACTCTTGTTCCACCATCTGCCATCGTAAAACTTTTTTTTTTAAAAGCTCTGAATACTTTAGCTGCACTTCAAAAGCCACAACAGTGTCTCTTTGTCGTGCTGTAAAAAAAAAAAAATCCATCTGATTTCCTGCTAGATGTAACTCGGTGTAGCACCACATAAAATTCAGAGTAGAAGCCAGGGTCTTCTTAGAAATTGACTTTTACTGTGGTAGTTTACAGTGATTATAGTCATTGCAGACATTCATATTGAGATGACTAGCAGTATGATTTATTTTATCAATGAAAAAATATATACGAATGTGCTCTCTTAGATGTTTTTAATGGCTGTTTCTTTCTCCAAAGACAGCTCATGGTTTCCAAATCCTCAATGCTATCCTTACGGGAAGCATCTTTAAGATACCAGTGAAACCTATGGCATTGTTCAAACATGTACCTTAAGGCACACCATAAATAACATTGTCTAGATTGTCATAATGTGTTTAAGAGGCTGATTGTCTGTGCCGGACACTGGTTTCGAGCCGGCTCTGGTTTTAATCTCTGGAGTTCTCTTCTTGTTTTTACAACTGGCCACACTGTTCTCCTGCAGGGCTTCCACCCACGGTGAGCAGGAAGAAAGTCTTATTTATCTGGCAAGCTAACATCACGTGGGAACAGTCTTTGTAGAAGTACAGGCTGAAAAGCTCCACATCACTCAATGAACTAAACCTGGCGTTGTTGTGTGTTCCATGTACTAGAAGAAATAAAATGCACAGTGAGAAGAGGAGCAAATGGCTCTTTGATATAGCAATACAAAGCATGCACATTCTCCATCATTAGCTCAATGTAAGCCTCACTCAACTTTTTTTTCTTCTGATGAAATCCCACAAAACTTTTTGCACAGGTGTTGCACAGATATTGATATGGTCTTTTGGTGAATGTGTGTGTATAAATACCTGCACTTTGGCCTTCTTGGAGCCAGGTATAGTGAATGGGAGCATGTCAGCAGTAGTGATAGACTTGGGGAGGAGGTAGGGGTAGAAATCGTCCTTGTACTTGTTTTTGAAGATCTAGAGAAACAGATTAAACAATTAATTAATTTCTTTATCTATTGAACTACTTACAACCTGAGTCATATTGTTGTAGTCAAGCTGAATAACCCCAATAGGTAAGCATATCAGACATAGTAGAGAATGGACTGTGGACAAAAGGCTAAGATGTATTCTAGCTCTATATGATCAGTTTAATAAATATGAACCTTGTTTACACTAAAATAACAGCTTTGGCATAGGAAGCTTTTTAAGATCAGTTAAAACATTTTAAACTTGTGTATCTGTAGACTCATTCGCTAGCTCCAACCCAAGTCTCTGAAAGGATGAGGTTGTATTATTTATGTTAACATGTAAATAATATTCAGACCAAAAATCTGACAATAAAGCCCAGGCAGCTTTAAAAAAAAAAAAGACACCACTTCCTATTAAGTCTGACCTTGGTGAAGTTCCAGCGCTGGATGAAGTGGCGGGCCGCATCCCTGGCAGCTCTCCCATGAACAGCTGCAGCCTGATCACGCCACGGCATGCGAGGGACTTGAGTACGGTCGACGTTATCTGAGAAATATATATAAAGCAATCTCCCTTTAGAGAGGCTCTCAACGTGCTTGTGTGTACATGTGTTTTTGTGCGTGAGTGCGTGTGTGTGTGTGTCTGTGTGTGTGTGTCTGATACCGAACGGGACTTAGATAAAATACCTTCAAACGGTCTGTCCAGTTGAACCCAATCTTTCCTTATACAGTTATTGTAGTCTTTGCCAAGCCACAGTTTAGTGTTGCCAGTCAGATCTTCAGGGTCCTGCTCCGTCTGCTTATCTGTATCCGACTGTTTTGGACCATCAGCGCCGCCATTATCCTAGTTATCACAAACATTCATAAGTGTCTGCAGCGAGCGTGACAAGCCCAAATCACACTGGTACATGAACTACTATAAAAAAAATTCATGCTCAAAGGTGGAGTCAGCAATTCTGGAGAATGCTTGTTGCTAAATGCCCGTACTGTGTGTGCACTGGAAAAAAAAACTGGGTGTTATTATTACACAGCCTATGCTCTGTAAACTGGTATGTAAACAAAATGTATGTAAACAAAGGGGGCAAACCGTGGCCAACAACATTTACAGAGCCTAGGCTGTGTATTAACACTGGATATGTTTTCAGCACAGACACAGTATGGACAGGTAGCGGAACGAGAGGAGATATTCACTTATTTTGACAACAAGTGTTGACAAGACTGCGCCTTTAATCAAGGGAAAATCACCAAGCTAAAAAAAACAAAAACAAAAATTCAACACGTTCTTACTACTGAATCTCCTTTGAGCTCCTCCTCGGCCGTCTCCTTCAAACCCAGGTCAGTGAGGCGGTAGTGGCTGTCTTCCCACCTCCCAAACGCCAGGTCAATCCCCCCCACAAAGGCCACAGTTTGGTCAATGGCCACCATCTTTTCATGGTGAGCCCAAAGGAACACTATGGACGACACATGGTCAGGGTGTCGCATCACCTGAAGGAAAATTATTGTTAAAATGTGTGATGAGGCCGCGGCTTGTGATTGTGCATATGAGGGATATGGAGTCATGACAGACCTTGATGTTTGGGTGCATATTCATAAGAGTCCTCTTGCTGTAGTCACTGTTGATGCCGATTGCCATCTCCACCTCTTTGTACAGCAGCACACACACTTTGACTCCTTGATCCTGCAGGAAAAAGTTCAAAGAGAAAGAGAGAAAAATAATTAACATAGATAATGTGATTTTTCTATTCTTAATTTATTAAAATTGTATAAATTAGAAGAACAGGACAAGAGAGAATCCCTACTGCTTTGCGTTTGAGTATTTCATCCAGGCGCCAGTAGTTATCGGTGGCTGGTCTCTTTAGGTATACTTCGGGGCTGAGCCTGAGAGAAAAGACACATAACTCAATCTATTTCCACATTAGAAACACAATTTTTTATTTTTTATTTTTTTTAACCTTTATTTATACAGGTATATCCCATTGAGTCCGAAGACTCTTTTGCAAGGGAGACCTGTTCCCATTTACACCATTCACACACACATAGCAGGCTAACTATCGACATTCACACGAGGCAAGGTGGGTGAAGTGTCTTGCCCAAGGACACAACAACTATGACACAGGTGGCAGGGCGGGGATCGAACCTCCAACCCTTTGATCATCGGCCGACCCGCTCTACCAACTGAGCCACAGTCGCCCCAAATTCATATGTAGCTGGAATACTTCAATAGTACAGCTTTTTGTTTGGTAAAACAAAGCATGTTTATCACCTAATCCAAATCTTGTTGACACTCACCACCAATCTGTGATGAGGATTTCCTCCTTGGCCTGTTCGAGAGCGTCGGCAAGGTCTGCAAAGTAGCCACTTCCATTCACATACCTTTAAATAATCCATCCATAAACAATAAGAGCTTAAGAAATGAGGATGACATCTGAAGACAGACAGCTGTAAATCTCAGGTAAACTACGTATCTGACCATTTAGTGAGTGTGTTCTCCCGCGGGGGAGCAAAACCCTCGAATCGCTGCACTTTGAGGAAGTCAGAGCTATCCGCCAGCCGGTTGATTTCATGACTCCACCAATGAGCCTGCCTGTAGCTGCTGCATTTGATGATCAGACTCCTAAGAAAGAACAAAGAGGTCATGCATGTATAGCAGCACAAACGCAACATTACACCGGGCTTAAATCAGGGTTTCCACACATTTCTACCAATGAATTTTTAAAAACTTTTCCATGACTTTTCCAGTTCATTTTACCCAATATACATAAACTTATTTAAGTAGCTTAAATATTCAATAATGAGGCTCTTACTGTGTCTCCCTTGAGCCATGTGTTATATTTGTCATTCAAACGCCATAATAGATATGTTTTAAGATTTGGTCTGAAAAGGTTTTTTTTTTTTTTCAAATTTCATAACTTTTCCAGGAAATCTTTCCTTGACCGCGGGAATCCTGTTGAATGTATGTGATACGCTTGAGCTCTCAGTGCATAGGCAAAAACACAACTCTGACCTACCGGGTGAAGTTCTCAATGCAGACTCCATATTTGGTGTCTGTGTAAGCACGGCCCACTTTCACTTTGAACTCCGGGTCAAACAGGAGCACAAAGTTGATTTTGCCATGGTCTCGGTTCATGTACATGAGGAAGGAGTCTTTCACCACCAGCCAGCGCCGTGACCAGCGGAAACAGAACTGATGATGGCCAATGCAGTTCAGGCCTTGGATCCGGTGGCCCCCCGACCTCTTGAAAATGGGACCCTCCCTGAGACAAGTTGATACATGTTGCAGAATGAATCTCCCATCATCTATTTTCTCCTGTTTATATACTACAGGTGAAGGTTGCTGACATTTTTTATTTATATGAATTTACTGTTCCATGTATATTTATTGTGATATTTTTGTAAATATTGTCCTATTTTGTCTTACTGTACTATGGACCTTCCATTGTGACCTGAATAAATTATTAAAAATAAAATGATTTGCATATCACACACTTGCAACACTTACAAGCCTTTGGGTCCAAGATCAGTGATGAAAGAGAGAGCGCCAACAGAGAGGAAGTCCAGCTGCAAAAAAAACGATAGAGAAAATCATAGATGCCATCATGTTATATGAAATCCTCTTTGTATGTGTATGTGTACATGTATATATTTGTCTTTAAGCTCTTACCATGCTGTGATCATTCTTACAGAATACGTTGTCCAGCAGACCATTCAGGTACTCTTCAAGGTATTTCTGCAATGGAAAAGCAGGTACATTAAAGTCATATATGATATATATGTAAAGGCTACACAATGTCTACATGTAGTTCTACACAATAGTAAGAGTGCAAGTAAGTCAATGGATGTTTTTTTTATGAAATTGCCATTGCCATAGCCGATTCCTAACAATAAAGTTATAATACTACTTTTACAATAATTGTTGGACTTGATAACAATATAAATGTGTTGGTTTTTATAAGGGACCTTGGTTTCTTTTAATTATATGTAGAGAAAACCAATATTCTACTTTAAATAATATACGTATTCAATTTGCCTCAACAGCAATTCTGTGTTATATGTACACATGTGTTTCTAACGGCTTTGTTCAATACCATCTTGCTGGAAGTCATTCTGGTCCGTTCAGTGCCGTGTAGGCTGGGCATTTCCTCTGACATGGCTCTCAGCTGCTGCCTGTCCTTTGCAAACCTGAGATTTGAATATTCAAAATATTAAGTCTGACAATCCGACAATGAAAAAAAAAGGACTCAAAAGCAAAGCAAGCCATCAGTCTGGTTTTTCAAAGGTGCGTCTCTCAGAGCGAGGTGTTGATTTGCATGATAAAGACAAACAGAAACAGACCTTCCCAGAGGCAGCAAATGAGCCATCATCTTGTGCTTGTATAGATCTCGATGCAGCTCCTGGAAGTGCTTGTACTTCCTCTTCACTGTCCATTGGAAGTGGCCATGTGTTAGCCGCACGGTGTACAGGGTGCCTACATGGACCTGGAGTGAGATTTTGTACATACATAACTGTAGTTGAAAATGAAAAAAACTCATCACCATAAACTTAATTTTAAAAGACTCATTTACTTAAGTTTGGACTTTATCACTAGTAACTGTTTAAAGAACGCTTTTCTTAAACAGCCTGGGACATATTTTCATAGCGTATTACTTTTCTTCTTATTAGTTAGGGGTCACATTCACAGAAAGGGTTTTCTTTAAGGCACTTATTTGAGAGTAAAAAATAAAAGCAAGAAAAAAAGTGTTGATTATAGCTAACCATTGCACTGTAAAACTACATATGGTAAATGCAAGACAGAGGGAGAACAAGAAACAACCATGTACAGTCTATCTCTTCTGTTACTAATTCTTGTACATTCTTTACATTTCTGATTCCATACTGAATAATATGCCATTACACACGATCCGGTGCTTTTGAGTGTAAACACTCATTTAGACTTCTGTAATCAAAGTTCAAAAAGAAAAAGACGGCCAGTGTGAATGTGTCACAGTCATGAAGTGGGCTCCTGATAACTCAAATGCAGTAAAGCCAGGCATCCCACAAACTCCCACTTCTTCAAATCCTCACAACACTGTACTCAACTGTTCTGCCTGGAGCTACACTTAAGAGTTACACTCAACACAAAGCAACATAACAAGTCATTTCCAGTCTACCTCTCTTATCTGAACACCTGGACATATGTTCCATAGCCACACAATCAAGGGACAGCTCAATAAAGTTTGATAAGCAGTTTTTACTTCTTTGCTAGCTGACATTATGGTCAAGCCAAGTAAAACGTTTTTTTTTCACCAGACTAGAAACTAACATTAAAATCAGATAGGAATTGGTTCATGTATTGCTCATAAGTTGGTCTATACAATGTTAAATAGCAGAAACAGGGTTCAAGTGTGGCTTATTTAAGTAAAATGTGTGTGCATTCTCTTCAAGCACATCTAAAGCTTTCTATAAACACTAGCATATATTTTTTAGCACCACCAAAAGCAAAAATGCAAAGGATTTTCCCCATTAAAAAAAAGGCGTAATAGATGTACCTTTGAGCGAGTAGTGTATTTCTCTGTGTTGTCCACTCTGCATGTGACAGGGGTGCCAGGAATTAGGTAAGGCACGCCCTCATCTTTTAGTTCCGGAAGGTGATGCACCACGAGGTAAGGACGGCCCTCTGCGATTTGGTAGATGGGAAACATTTTCATTAAAATCTTTTGATAAAGCCATTAAGAGTTTCAATGGGAAGCCCTCACCCTAAGTGTAGTGGGTTTGTTTATGTAAAAGGAAGGACGTTTTTCTTACCACTGCTGGACATAAGGCCATCTAGCTCGTCTGGACTGAGATTTTGAAGGTCGTGCATAAAACGCCTCTGGCCCAGGTTTTGGGTCGCCGAGCTTTGAACCGCTGGCTCGATCACATCCTCTGGACTGGCCATCGCACCGCTGTTTTAAGTGCCAGCTTCCAAGACTGCAAAGACACGAGAAAAAGGGAGTTTCTGCTACTGTAGCTATAGCAGTAGTTATGTTGTAAAGCTCGAAAAGTAAACAATAATCTGAACTTCAAGTCATCACAAAGTTTGAGTCTCTCTTCAACTAACCAAAACAATGTGTATGGGAACCATGATTATTATTTGATTGAGAAAAATTAGTGGTACCTTTGCTACTGCTAGTACTAAATAGTAAATAATGAATAATCCAACAGTTGTTGCTTTAGTTGTGGTAGTAACAGTAGCAGCTGCATTAACGTTTGCATCAGCTCTAACGAGTAGCAGTTACACTACCAGCAGTCACAGTAGCATTGGTTAAAACAAGAATCAGCTGATGATAACAAGGCCACAGTATATCTGGAGATGCAGGTTACTGAGGGGATCCTTATGGTCGAGGAGAGCGACATATGAAAACGGGCCAAGGCACAGGAGAGACATTCAAGCAAAATCTCATATCACACTTGTCAACACTAGTCTATGCAGTGTTAGTAATGCCAGAAAAAGTGTTTGTACACCGCATGCGTCTAGTGGTGTTCACCTGTTGATCAGGTCACCGACTTCGCGACATACGAGAAGTCTAGGACATAGCGACCAGAGAGAGAAGAAAAGGGTGTGCGTGGGAACCCTCATGTATAGTGTGTGTGTGGTCATATATCAATGAATGGCAGAAGGTTTCCCGGGCAACGAGGCAAAGCAGAGTTTGTGTGTGTGTGTGTGTGTGTGTGTGTGTGTGTGTGTGTGTGTGTGTGTGTGTGTGTGTGTGTGTGTGTGTGTGTGTGTGTGTGAATGAGTGAGCGAGCGAGTGAGTTAGCTGAGTGACTGGGTGAGTGACTGAGTGCGTGGAAAGATGTGAGAAAAAGAGATTTTGAGAATGAAAATTCTAAGAACTAGAAATATATCCTACAAACAGGACTTGAATGTAAAAACTAATTTTTTTTAAATAACATAGAGCTGATCTCAATGTTTTAGTTGTATCCTGCTTTTCCTTCCCAAGAGCCCTCAGGCTTTTACAGGCTGATCACTCCGAATAAGATCGAACTTCACCAGATGTGAAAAATGTACTTTCCAAATAGTTAGGCCCTATAGGGGTTTAGTCTCCTGGAGTTTGGTTCCAGAGCTGCGAGAATCAAACAAACGTCTTCCCTTTTTGAATGAACACCATTGCTCAAGCATCTGTTGTAGTCTTCATCTAGATCAGGGGTGTCCAAACTACGGCCCGCGGGCCAACTGCGGCCCGCGGCCCGCTTTTTATTAGCCCGCGGCCGATTTTAAAAATATAATGTAATATGGCCCTTTGGAAAAAAAAAAAAAAATGTTTTTTTTTTTTTTTTTTTTTTTTTTTTTACATTTCTTAGTTAACCCACTAGTGCAGGGGTATCAAACACTGATTGATTGGCCCGTGGCACATTTTAAAAATATAAAAATATATATATTAAATTACTGAGAAATATGTCCCATAAAAGAAAAAGAGCAACAAGCCCATCCCAGAGGACCCTGAATAATATTTTATTTTAGATTAATATTATTATGGAAAATCTATGTGTCCTTCTCCAATAGCTTCTAATTCATCTGACAGTGTCTCCATTTTTTTTTTTATACAAAATTCTTCAGATTAAGCCTCTTAATTTCCCTCTCAAAGTGCACCAGATTCATGCATTTCACTTTAAAAACTTTAAAAAAATCTCCCGGGGGGGCATACCCCCGGACCCCCCTAGGAGGGTCAGGACCTCGGCTGGATACTATTTTCACCAAGCTGGACATTGGACGCAAAGGCAGAAAACACTGGGTGTATCATTGGCATATAAACAAGAGGGAATATGTGTCTGTTTAATGTGCAAGGAAAGTGTTGCCGTGAAGAAGGATTGCAATTTACGAAGACACTATGAATCTAAACATCAGAGCAGCTACATGTCCTGATAAATGTGTTATTTTTGCAAAGTGGCCCGGCCCTTCGAAGATTTTTCTGTATGTGGCCCTCAGTGAAAAAAGTTTGGACACCCCTGATCTAGATAGTACATTTAGTCCTCCAGGTTCCTAGAAATCTAAAACTTTCCCCAATGTCAAGATATTGTTTGTGTTTACATCAGTGCATTCGTAGCACACGGATTAAGTCCCTCTTGCTGAGAATTTCACCATGCCTGATGCCTAACTGCAAGTTTCACTGAAGTGTTGCACTCAGTGGGATGTATGCTGAGTTTCAAATAAAACAAAATGACAAGTAGGCAAGTCAACAATGAGCAATGGTCTCTTATGATGACTAATAATCATTTTCTCTAGGCCAGCATTAAGGTGTGGCCGGGACTTGATGACACAAATGTCACTAGAAGCTGCATACATGTAGACTAGTAGGCCTATGTGATTATAATATGTTAATACGCTAAACAAAGAAGGCCTACAACACTAAGCAGAGCAACATTTCACTCTTGGCACCTTTCTTTTTATAGGAGCAATAAGTTACTGTGTAATATATAGATTGTAAAATGTAATAACTTGGCCTGGCCAGATGTTTGTTCAAAATGTTTGTCCAGGTTGGACGGGTAGCCTATGCTTATTCATTATTAACCTGATATTCTACAAATAACGCAGCCTGTGCATGGGGCCTTTAACGACATACTGGAAAGAACACACACAACAGACTCAAACGTACAAAAAAAACGGATCTGAACTGTCAAAAAATTCCTACATGACTAAAACGACACTGCTGAATCAGCTGTTGTCTGCTCTGGTGTCCTCACTATTGACGCCTTTAGAAGAGACTGCGTGACTGGTTGAACGTTTCACCAAATTATCTAACCTTCTAACCCGTGACGTGTAACTTGATACCTGGCGTCACCCGCTGTGTGATGTGATTTCAGATACAATCAAGAAGAAAAATGTGCACTTTGCCTCTTCTCGATTGGAGTTTAGATAAGCTATAGGTTCGTATGTGTGCCACTGCTCCATCAAAACACGTTCTCCTCAGCTTACACCAGCAACGTGTAGGCTATGAGCCACTTTCTAAACTTAGGTAGCACCAGTGTAGATGTTAAGTCATTTAACACCCCGGAATTGTAGGTGACTGTGGCAGCAGAGGTTGAAAATGCTGAAGGCTAACTTTCTTCTTTTCCGTCCCCACCCATAGTTTAGCCTACCCGTGGTTTCCTCAACGCCGCATTCCGCAAAGAAAATACACCCCAGTTTTCGGAAACTATGTCGCAAATGTCACCGGACGAAAGTGGCAGCGTTATAGACATAACACACTGACAGTCGACTGCGTAGAGTTCGTGCTTCAGTGGTGTGAATATGTGTATTTTTCACTCCGAAATTTTTCGACAGGAGATTGAAAAAAAATTCGTTCAATTTAGGCTTAGAAAAGACAGGCTACTTACTCCAATTTCAAATACAGCCACAGTGCAGCACACACACAGCTATTCCACACGCGGACAAGAGATAAAAACAAAAAGGCCAAAGTAATGCCGTGATGCTGCTATAGGAGTTCATTTGTATTCACCGTAGGAGATGGACAGTTCAGGCTAAGTCCCTCCCATTGCCATCCAGCGGGACACAATGTGGAGAGAAAAAAAGGCGACTCAATCACAAAAAGGCAGGTCACACCTACAATGCCCTACGCCACTTGTTCTTGTAGGCAAGCTAGCTAGGCTTAGCCTATAGATAACTTATTTTTTTAAGTTAGGTGCCTAATGTGGTTGTTTATCATGTTAAATATGCAGCTGCGCATAAAGCAGACAAACAGGACTAATGAATTGTTCGTATTGAAAAGGTCTGGCTAAAGCGATAGGGCAAGTCTGGACCGGGTGCCATGCAGGTAAGGTGAACACACACAGGAATGCACACGGGAGGGGAGCGAGAGGGTTGGTCATGAATCCCAACGTGGTACCTTTAACCATGGACATAACGGCTGATGTGAAGCTCTGAACGACGTAGCCTATCACGGGATCTCCGACTAGCATTTTCAAAATAAAACCTTGTTAGCGACAGACCAACATATATTTTTACTAGACTGACACAAAAGATAACTCACCTCTGATGCATGTTTTCAGGAAAAGCTCTTTGTGTTGTAGAGAGAGAATTTCATTAACTTGCAATGACAACCCTCGGTCTCGATAATAAAAAACGACGCCAATTTCGAAAGCTTTTAATGTTATAGAAAATGACAGACCGGAAGTAGTAAAGGCCTATCCCGTCATGCAGTTTCATTTCAGGGCTATGTTTCAGGGTTGTGAAGAAGAACAAAAAACTGGTTTGTTTTCAATATACAAAGGATAAGCTTTTACGGGAAGGATTGAGAAAACTATTAACGTTGAGTTTTGTCTTTTATTCACCATCCCAAAAATGTTGTTTGATAGGCTACATCACCACCCAGGCCTGCCCACACAAATGGCTGGGCCCCTGAGAGACATTGCTCTTCTTTAGTATCCACTAAACTAAAGCAAACTAAAAGTGTTTTCACAATTTGCACGTTTTCTATGCTACTAGTTTCTGGTATAAGATACATTTACACTAATTGACTGCACCAAATATTGCACTTTTTTGTATTTCTGCACATGACAATAAATCATTTGACATCTTTTGGTGGTATTGTTGAAATAAATAACGCTTAAAAATTAACATCAACAACAAATTCTTCAAAAAAGGCGGTTCTCTACATGAATAACCAAACCAACCTACCCTCAAAACTATAAAGTTGGCCTATGTTTGGTTGCAACATTTAGGCTTAGTTCATTCTGCTCTCATCACTGCAAAATTACTGAAAACATTACTGAAATCATTAAAAAAAAAGTTCTTAATCTTTGAACACAAATCTGTTCCTTCAGCTATTTCCAACTTCTTTGTGCCTTGTATCTTTCTTCGCATTAAGAACTTTTTAGGTCTATTTCTATTTTTTATTTTTAGAAAAAATACAGAAAGCAGGACATTGGTGGTTACGGCAATGATTAAAACAGGATGATGCTGCTCGTCAGCTTCATTGTGGTATGACCCGGCTGGATGGTCAATTGGCCAGGTTTGTGAAAAACTGGTCAGACCTGGCTGGCCGCGGGGGCGCCCTTAGCTCAGTTGGTAGGGCAGAGTACTGTCCTGTTTATAATAATGTAGAAGAACTACAAAAGGTACCCAACCTGTTTTTTCATGGGGTCCAAATACTTTTCACAACCTGACACAAGTAGCAGGTACATGTGGCATGACTCAGGAAATATAATCCAGACAAAACTGTTTAATATCAAAACCCAATCTTGTCACCATTTGGCACACAAATGGCGCTTTTCCACCGCATGGTATCAGCTCGACTCGACTCGACTCAACTCGCATTTTTGGCTTTTCCACCGCAATTTCATGGTACCTGGTACCACGTGGCGGCTGCTTTTTTGGTATCGCCTCGCTCTAGGGTCCAAGCGAGCTGAGCCGATGCTAAAAGGTGACGTCGGCAGACGGCCGGCCACTGATTGGCCAGAGACTATTGTCTGGCCAATCAGTGGCCAGAGACTACCGGCTTCATTCTGTTGTTTATTCTCCCCAACTCTCCGGGACTTTTGAGTGTATTTACGCCGCGTGCAGCCTTCTCTGGCTCTCTTTCATTTGATTTGCATCACAGATCTGAATTTATTTTCCATATATTCGCTAAGCTCACCCAGTGTTGGTTGTTGGGGAAGTTACTTATCATACGAGAGGAGACATGTAGGGCAGCTAGCAGCTAGGCTAATAGTAGCCAGCTGGGACAGACATGATAGCGAGCGATTACATTACAAGCCTCGGACTGAACTGATTACCTCAATAAAATATTCAGGCTGAGACACGGCTTGCATTTGAAAACACGTATCCTGAAACAAGCACTAAACAGTCAACTTTATCATGCCCGTGTTTACATGCATGATGTACGTGACGCATCCCTACAGCTGACTCTGCCACACAGTCACACATCGGGACAACAACCATCCCTTTTAATGGCCCGTAGCAATATTCTTCTACTTCTTTTAGCAAACAGATACAAGGGGGGTATTTCTTAAACATTTTTCATCCATGTTTTTGGCGGTTGGTTCAGTTAATAGTGCAACAACTGCTCGCAATTTCTGCTCTGCTACTTTGCTCCGGAGTAGGCTTTCAGCCCCTTACGACGACCCCGCCCACGTTCAGCAGGTACTATTTGCGGTGGAAAACGACCCGTGCTGCTACCAAACCAAGTTGAGTCGAGTCGAGTTGAGTCGAGTCGAGCTACATTTGCGGTGGAAAAGCGCCAAAAGGGTTTATAGGATGGATTATGTTTGAAACAGTTACACTCCTCTGTGCTCAATCTGAAACATTTTGAACATTTCTGCTTTTCTACTGCTTTTTAAATGGCCGTAAGCGGAGCCGCAGCTCTGTGTAAACACCCAACTTTGAATAGATATTGACATAAATATCTAAAAATCTAATAATAAAGGTAATCTAGGTAGGTTCTTGGCTTCCAAAGACCATGGCCCCCCCAAGTGGCTGGGCCCTAGAAAGCTTTCACACTTTCTACCCCTTATGGGCGGCCCTGCACCTCACATTATTTTACATGTCCAGAAGTTTGCATAATAAAGGCTACATATTAGATTATTATATTACTATATTACAGTGCACATATTCCTACATTTTACACAATTCTTATTATTTTTTATAAAGGCATAGGCTAGTATCATTCAAAATCGAATTTAAGAATAAAACAGGATTCTAAGTTAGTTTTTATTACCAGTGTTTTGTTACACTGAGAATGAAATATATTTGCTAAACATCTCTTTGATATATACTGTATACATAATGAAAACATATTTGATTCGTATACGACCATAGATAGTATATAAAAGGTCAGGATATCTTTTTCTCTCTAGTACCCACTGATGTTACAGAACTGGACATAAAACGGAATGAACATGATTAAAAAGTTAAAAGTTCAAGCATTCAACACATTGGATGGAACATGTAGCCTACATTTTGTCATGACATGGCAATTAAATTACAACTTTTCCTTTTGCAAATAGTTTCCATGAACTTCCTTTTATAATGCACATTTTTATTTACAATATTATTTTGTTACACTAGTTCCAACTGAACTTACTTTCTCAGTCAGGAGACAAACAGCAGAAGAACAACATACACCAACAAAGTATATCTAACCATAACGCACTTGTGACCGCTTATTACAATTTTGTGATCCTTTTCTCCCTTTTGGAACATCTCTGAGCTGCATATGTGTCAGGTGTAAGAAAGACTACCTTGACATTCAATTCAAGATGAGAACACCCTTTCCTAATTGTATGTGCCTTAGGGGTTTTCACACAAGTCACACTTCGTAATACATTTATTAAACAGGTCACAATGCACAAACTAAAACGTATCTCTAAAAGAAAAGAACATGGCACAATCAATCAAGACATATCCCTCCGAGCCATCTACCTTTGCTAGCAAGACATTCTATAAATTGTATTAAGAAGAAAAATGCTGGATTCAGAGTTGTCTGGCTCAGGTTACATGCACAGGTTCTTCTAGACTTGGCAGGTTCTGCAGTTTGACACATGGATTGTTCTTATGAGCCCATGAAAGATGGCATCTTTAGCAGTCAATTAAACGTTTTTTCTTGCTATTTATGAATACAGTCCATACAATTCATAGCTTTGTACAAGGCCGTATACATTTTAATCTGAAAAATGCTTCGCTCTACCAGACACAACTTCCAGTACAGTCGTGAATTGGCTAGTCTAAACGCAACCTGTTGTCCTTTATACCACAAAACAGACAAACAAATTGATTGGTATCATTCTTATGATGAACATGATGGTTATGTTGATGATTTAAAACATCACTTTAAAAAAATAACTAGAAAAAAAACTAGAACACATCCATCCATTTAATACATTCAAACATCTTACACTAAGATGGAGAGCTTGGAACTACGTTGCCTGTTCATAGGAAAACCCACGGTGAGTTCACAAAGATGAGTCTAAGCTGTGAATATGAACGCAGGCACATTTGTAGTTACGCCTGTTATTTAAGCTCAGCTAAATCAACCATGAATCTGAGCCTGGGACTCCCTCAGCCTTAATATAGACAGAATGATACATGGTGACCCCTGGAAAGGCTTCATTAGAGAGAAAGTTTTTTTTTTTAATTAAGCTGGGGAATATTTCTTATCCTGACCAGGAAATGGGAATTCAGGTGCCCGGTTGAAGTGTCCCGATAAGAAGATCCCCACTGTGCCGAAGATGAAGAGGAGAAGGGCCACCCAGAAACACACCTTGTCAATCATCTTGCCAATCAGTACCCAGCTTTCAATTTCCTTAATTTAGAAATCAAGTGAATAAAGATTAGAGTATGAAGATACCAGTTTAGATAAGGCAACTGTTGGAGGAGTAGAGAAATTTGTATGTGACACTCACCGATCCAATGTCATTTTGTTGTCTTTTACTCTCAGCAATGAAGTTGCAGGCATCCACACATTGCTTGATCTCAGGTGCAGCGTCGCCCAAACTCTTATAAAGGTTGGCTGTGCTACTGATATCCATAGTGTCCACTAGGGGGAAGAAGACACTGACAATTAGACAGCAGTATGCCCAAGCATTGCCTGATGCCATATTGTGAGACAATACTAATGAAGCAATTTAATACACCACGATCAGACCAAGCTACAGTGAAGTCCAGCGAAGCACCATTACAAATGTATATATTCTACTGGCAATATGGTAACATCTTTAACATATTCAGGCAAGCATTTGAGCTGGAGTTGTGCGACAAACATTCATGTGTTCCAAAAGTCAGATTTAAGACCTGGGTCACAGTTTTTAAACATGGACGTCTTACCCAGCGATCCATGGATAGTATGTCTCTCTCTTTGCTTGTCAAACATCATTTCACTGCGGGGTTGTTTCAATACGTATTCCTCTGCTCTCTGCATGAGGCCAAAGGAGCTGCGCCGGCGCTCCCTCACTCCGTTTACCTCTGCTGTCATGTCTGTGTCGTCCACCATTGGGTCCATGCCTAGGAAGCGAGGCACCATCTCCAAGAACAACTGCATGTGGAAAAAAAAACAGTTGTTCACATAAAATAACTCACTCAAACTTGACTCGCCTGCTCTGGATGTACTTACATGCTTGACAGTGTAGGACATGGTATGAGTGTTGGGGCTACGCAGGGAGAAGTTCAGCACCACAATTTGATTGGTAGCAATGAGTGTTGTGACAGACATCACAAAGATCAGGTACCTGAGGAAGACATTAGAGAAGATCTGTGTTGGAGAGGAGACTCATAACCATGTGGATGGAAGATACCAAAAAAGACTGCCGGAAACACACGCTGACTCACTTGCCGATGAGAGGGACAGAGAGAGATGTCTCAGGGATCTTCTGAGCGATAAGGAAGAGGAAGACAGTCTGGGCCAGCAAGACAGAGATGGACACAGTCAACTTTTGTCCCCCAGCTGTGAAGGGGACAACAGAGACTTAGGATACCACCCCAAATTTAAAAAAAATAATACCAATTTTGGGACCCAACACTTTCGGTACTTTCTGTGTGCTTGCTATATGTGCAGTAAAAATGCTGTATAACACATTTAAAAAGGCATTTTATAAACAGTATACCAGTAAGTAACATATAATAACATCTGGCTTTAGTTAGGGATAGGGGTAAATGTTTGTATTTTACAACATTTTAAACCATTATAATCTTTGTAATAATATCTGTAGTGAATAACACAATTGCTTTACAGACCTTGTGCAGGAAGGAAGTAAGCCAGGACGACCAGTGAGGAGATTAGGGAGCAGGGCAGGATGATGTTGATGACGTAGAAGAGGGGCTTCCTTTGGATGACCAGATTGAAGCTGATTTCCTGATACTCTAGGTCGTCTGGAGAATACCGTTTGTTGATCAGCTTCCTGCCTGGACGATGAACGATGGCCCACTCACCATTCTCTGCGGGGTGAAAAAAAATTTAATGAATAAGCTGCAGAGCAATTGTGTGCTTGAATATTGGAGTATTGAATGTGGATGTGCTGCACCTGTGAAAGCCTCAGGGTCAATGTCAACCCACTCAATTGTGGTGCTTGTTTCATCAACAGCCAAGATGAGGTCCACTTCATTGGCACTGTAAGTCTGGGATCTTGGGTTTGTGGCAGTGAGGACAGAATAGAACAGAAAACTAAAGTTAATTGGATATACTGTACCTTCACTTTTATGAGCATGTGTGTAGCTTTCTAAATGGTTCCATTATTTCTTTACCCCATACAGGCTCCAATTAAGACATATATATAAATTAGGCGATGATGGGAAACCCATTAGAGGGCAAAGAACATGAAAAAAACAACAACTAGTAAATCAGCAAGCATATGTAGTATATACTGTATATACAACATATATACTACTGTGTGTATATATACACTCAACAAAAATATAAACGCAACACTTTTGTTTTTGCTCCCATTTTTCATGAGATGGACTTAAAGATCTAAAATTCATTCCAGATACACAATTGTACCATTTCTCTCAAACATTGTTCACAAATCTGTCTAAATGTGTGATAGTGAGCACTTCTGCTTTGCTGAGATAATCCATCCCACCTCACAGGTGTGCCACATCAAGATGCTGATCTGACATCATGATTAGTGCACAGGTGTGCCTTAGACTGTCCACAATAAAAGGCCACCCTGAAATGTGCAGTTTTGTCTCACAGCAAAATGCCACAGATGCCACAAGCATTGAGGGAGCGTGCAATTGGCATGCTGACAGCAGGAATGTCAACCAGATCTGTTGCTCGTGCATTGAATGTTCATTTCTCCACCATAAGCCGTCTCCAGCAACTTCGCACAGCCATTGAAGAGGAGTGGACCAACATTCCACAGGCCACAATTGACAATCTGATAAACTCTATGCGAAGAAGATGTGTTGCACTGCATGAGGCAAATGGTGGTCACACCAGATACTGACTGGTTCTGAGTCCCTAGACCCCCAATAAAGCAAAAAAATGCACATTTCAGAGTGGCCTTTTATTGTGGACAGTCTAAGGCACACCTGTGCACTAATCATGATGTCAGATCAGCATCTTGATGTGGCACACCTGTGAGGTGGGATGGATTATCTCAGCAAAGCAGAAGTGCTCACTATCACACATTTAGACAGATTTGTGAACAATGCTTGAGAGAAATGGTACAATTGTGTATCTGGAATGAATTTTAGATCTTTAAATCCATCTCATGAAAAATGGGAGCAAAAACAAAAGTGTTGCGTTTATATTTTTGTTGAGTGTATATATATATATTGTATGTATATACACTCACCGGCCACTTTATTAGGTAAAGCAGTTCCATCTCTTCTTAACACATATAACTATATTGACCACCTCTACATGCCTAAATGCATTCATTTTCTGCCATGTGATTGGCTGATTAGCTATTTGCTTTTATAAGCCATTGAACAGGTGTACCTAATAAAGTGGCTGGTAAGTGTATATACACTCACCGGCCACTTTATTAGGTACACCTGTTCAATGGCTTATAAAAACAAAAAGCTAATAAGCCAATCACATGGCAGCAATTTAATGCATTTAGGCATTTAGACATGGTCAAGACAATGTACTGAAGTCAAACCGAGCATCAGAATGGGGAAGAAAGGGGGTTTAGGTGACTTTGAACGTGGCATGTTTGATGGTGCATGGCAGGATGTATCCATACTTTTATGTTGTTTACGCCAAACTCTGAATGGTTTAGAGTGAAAATCCCAGTAGATGAGCAGTTTCTGAAATACTCATACCAGCCCTCCTGGCACCCTCAACATTGCCATGTTCAAAGTCACTTAAAACCCCTTTCTTCCCCATTCTGTTGCTCGGTTTCAACCTCAATAAGTTGTCCCATCCAGGTCTAGATGCCTAAATGCATTGAGTCGCTGCCATGTGATTGGCTGATTAGTTATATGTGTTAAGAAGAAAATTAACTGCTGTACCTAATAAAGTGGCCGGTGAGTGTATATTTATTTAAATCATATAATTGCAACGCACCTGAATACTAGTGTGCAGTTTTGATAATCAAATGGGAAGTAGGTGATCTCAATGGCACAAGTGCTGCGATAGATAGCAGGAGGCAGCCAGTACATCCAACCAGTGTTGGAGATTAACACATTGGCATAGTAAGCCACATCGAATTTGCCATCAATGCTGCAGAGGATAAAGAACATAATCAGTTAGCACCTAAATTTGTTCCAAAAAAAGAAATAAAATTCATGCAGGAAAATAGTTCACTTATTAGTGTCTTACTTGTTCTCAAGGACAATGTCAGGAAGCCATACAGTCAAGCACGGGACACGAATTATTTCTATGCCATAATAATCAGAGGCGTTCCAGACAAGACGATAATCAGTCCATTGCTAGAGATAACATTGTAGAGAAAGTTCACAATTGACATTAAAAACAAGACCCAACTTAGGGGTGAATAAGTCAGAAGGACTGAGTCCTGAAAAATGAAACAACCACAACCAAAAGTCTTGCCAGGCTTCGTACAAACAAAACAAAAACAAGCATAAAAAGAGAGAAAACTTACAATCTCAATCCATACATTGGTCGTTAGAGTCTCCTCCTTTTCATTCTGTGGTGTGAGCAAAGAAGTTGTGTGAATATTTGAGCTGGTAATCATGTTAAGTTAATACTCCAGTGAACATTGTGTCTTTGTTGGACGAGCTCTCACCAGCGAGATGAGGTTAGTGAGCGTCAGCTTGATCTGAACCTCCACCTTGTCGACGGGTTTATCCACCGGACGAATATTCTTGTTGTAGCCTTTGAACAGATGACTGATCAGATGCGACTCTTCATTACACTGTACTGCAATGGAAAAAGTATGACATATGAATTCAGTTAATTTGCATACCTGTTAGAATTGTGTTTGATTATGTGAGGGGAAGAAAACACCTGATATAATCTACAGTGAAACGATGTTCATGTGTGTAGGGCAACAACCACAACTGCAAAAAGTAAGCTTGCTTTGTCAAGATTCATGAAATAACAAACAGTAGCTTAGTGGCTGACAGCCACTGTTATTTTAATTTATTTCATTTAACCTTTATTTATACTCAAGATCATTGAGGGTTGACGTTGACCCTCATTTCCAATGACGTCGAGACAAACAAAATTGCAAAGGAAAAAACAACATCACAAACACAATGTAGCCTACCATACAAATACATCAAATTCACAACAAGCTGATAAAAAGAGCCAAAACCATTGAACCATTTAGACAGTGATGTAGAATGTGTGCAATGAAAGTACAACATATTTTCAAACTAGCCTACAATATAGCCTTTTTCAGATAGTTACAGGTAGAGTTTGGCAGATTTTATATAACATGTCTAAATTTGTTAAAGGACATGAAGTCAGGTATTTATTTTATTTTGTTGCTGTAATTCGTTACAGGAGTTAGGGGCACTGAAGCTAAAAGCTGTCTTTCCAAGCTCATACTGGACTTGTTGAACATATAACATGAGCATGTCAGTGGAACATAACCAACTTTAGATGGAAATATCTGGGTTGCTAACATTACTCAGACAGTTTACTGACTTTAAGAGTCTTTGATACATTCACATGTAACAGTCTTTTAAGTAACAACAGTATCCTCAACAGACCAAGCTACTGGTCTTGTATGACCAGAAGGCCTAGCTTACGGTGGTTAGTGTTGTTAGCTACTGTTAGCAAACATTAGGCAGCTGCTGGGTAACTGACTTTATTAAGCCACTTTGGTGACTTTATCACTTTTCTGTATTGCTGTAACTATATACAGTATGTTATCCCTTACCATTTCAATGTAGGCCTACCCTATTTGCATAGGCCTAAATCCAATATAATATTGTTTTACAATCCAGTATTGGTAAGCCTATATGCTTTCTAATGAATCCCCAGCATGGTAGGCCTACACTTTAACCAACTTAAACCCATATTAGCCTTTACACTTTCGAAACAGATTTCACCTTAGGTTGATCTCATATACATTTCCATAGATTTTTTTAACAAATATTGTGGAATTTTAAATACATTTCTGAACATTGTATCCTGAATGAACTGAATGTTTTGCTGTGTGGTTGCACAAGTTTTGAGAAAAACACCACCCCCAGGACAGAGACATGAGCCAATGTAGAAATAAGACGCCTAAAACTGCACTCACTGTTATGGCAATGGTGCCATTGTGCAATATACTCCTTGGCTACACATTATGTCAGTAATAACTCCAAGATAAATGAAGAGAGAAAAAGGCAGAGGTTATTTCCGACCTGTAGCCCCTTCCCTTCCAGCTGTCACTATTTTGTAGCTCAGATTACACAGCAGCTGGGAAACTGTAAGATATAACTTTAAGTAACACCCAGGACATCTACTACACTACTTAAAATTGAATATCATTGTTAGGGAAAAAATAGTGAGAGTAACACATTCTACAATGCAGTAAAGTTGTCCCCTATGATCAATGTATTTATGAGTCTGCTTGGTTCAATCAGGCGCCGAAATGTCACATGAGCTGAAATAGTAATTCTCTCATGGGACAGTCTTTGTGATGTCTCACTTCCCAGGGGTTTTTCAATTGTTAATTATTGAATATTGTTAAATTTTACATTTTAAACTGTTGTAACCCAGAGAGAATGTGTTTCTCTTTTATCAAAATCCAGCAACAATGTATCATCGTCAAAAGACCAACATTCCAAAGAAAATCCATTTTAGCACAGTGAGATGTGTCAATCTAAAGTGATGGAGAGAGAAAAACACTAATTTCAAATTGAGGCCATGAGTTGCACGCTACTGTGACCTACTTCTAAATGGAGTTCAATCCACTGACTCACGTGGATCAGTTACATTATTGTGTATACAAAGTGTGGTGAATGTTTCGCGTGCTTTGACCTGGTCACTTTCCCGCAGATGAAACCTAAGCATGCTCAGAGAGAGAGAGAGAGAGTAAGAAAGAGAGAGAGGAAAAGGATGACGCCAGAGACAGCCTGCAGGTGACCACTAAGGGGACGATCAAAATGGTTTGGAATGTTTGGGAAACAATAGCCAGCAATAAATGTCAGTCAGAAAATGTGGTTGTTTGTATTTTGTGATTGGGCTGAAATGACCCTTTGAGGTCAACAGAAAGCAGACAGCATAACAGGTCAGAAAAACATGTCAACAGAGGTAAACATTGCAACATTTGTGTTTGACTGGATAGAAAGCAAGCCAAGCTCACCCTAAATGACCGTGTCCCTATGTCCAATGCACCCTTCTATTAATGAGACCATTTTAAACATGAGGAGCAATCTGACTGTGATAATGTTAATTTGATTAATCAAGTTACTACAACACTGGGTTCATCTGTAAGGGTTTAAATAGCTTGTCTAGGATGAAGTCCAAAAGGTTTGACCCAGTATAATTCCTAGCACCACAAGGTATGCCTTCTGAGGAAAGGTGAGCAGTGCTTGGAGATCATGTTTGAAAAATGGACCCCAACCTACAGCACTGTTCCCAAACTCCATGTGATATCGAAATAACATGATGAACGTACCCGGACGATAATATATATAGTCTAGCCTTTGCCAAGAAGATTAACTCAAGAAACACTTGCCCACAAGTGCTTCTTCTTCTAGTTGTAACCGCAGAGTTACAATGGGGAGAGAGAGGGGACATGCAGGGCTAGTTGTTTGATTCCTTGATGCTAAAATCCCTTTTGTTGTGTTCAACATACAAATTGAACTGACAATACTCTAAATCAGTATTAATGGGTTTGCAAGAAAGTGCACTTACTGTAAATGAGCAAAGACAAAACCACTAAATGCTTTGTATGTGGTAAGTGCATAGTCTAGTTCACAATAAAACTGATGACATACAGTATACTGTATATTGTTGATATACTGTATGTGTGCTCAAAAAAAGTTAAATAAGTTTTTCTTCTTCTTGAATTAGTTTAAATCAACACAAATTTGATCATTTACAACAGTATGTGTGTACATGTTTCAACCATTATTCAGGAGGTATAAAGTACAGAAAGCTATCTCTGGCATGCCAATCAATGTTGGAGAAGTTTCAGAGCTGGTTCATAGTCTGAACCCTGATCTTCTGCCTGCACGTGACAGGCAGAAGATTATTTTGATAGATAAGACAGCAGCAAGCCAGTCGACGAGGATGTGCCAAAAGCTCGCCCCTGCGCCACTTACCCTGAACCGTTAAAGTCCCGAGAATAGTTACAACTCCAAGAAATATCCCAAAACTGCGTGCTGCCATCATGTTGCAAGACGTCTCCCCTGCACGGAGCTACACTATATTTAAATATTAAGTTTGAGAGGGGGAAAGGGAGAGAGAGAGAGAGAGAGAGGGGGTAAAGACAGGTGAAGAGGAGCCCTAAATCGCCCCCCACCAAAAACCCCGGCTGTCGCTATGCATGGCTCAAATTACACAGCAGCAGCTGGCGAGTCACTAAACCAGGACTTCAAGTCAGACCCCGGTCACCCACAATAACCATCATAATGATCATTAGACAGATCTGTGGTGATGCCAGTTATGTTCCATCAAGGTATTTCTATGGGGGAAGAAGAGAAAAAAACGGGGACATTGAGACCTAAAGATGTTTATCTCCCATAAAGTATATCTCCAGTACCCTTGTAATATTCTATAAATGTTTAAGATGATAATAAATGTACTTTTCCCTGGGAAATTTCCAGCCTAGATTATATGTCTCTGTGAATGCTGTATTACAGGATCTGAACATGGTTTCACTAATGTGGCAACTGTTGTTAATAAACTGTCCAGGCTGACGTGAAGAACTGATTTTTGTCCTCAACAATTTGCCTTGGATGTCAGGACCTCGTAATTGCAACCATGCCATTGCATTGACTAAAATGCTGGTTGATGAGTGAAATTTGCCAGGCTCATAAATACACAGACTGGTGTGAGGGCAAATTTATTTGTAACCATCGTATTGATCTGTTTTTCTATATGTATATCACATCAGTTTAACACGTGTGCATTTCCTCTAAGAAATGTGCTGACAACAGTTGCTTAAACTAATTTAAGGTTTATTGTGGCTGACCACAATAAACCACAATGACCACAATAAACCCCTGAGACCTGTTTGACCATCTGTTAGTTGACACCCCCGTTGTTGAAGGGGGCCTTTAAAATCCCTGTCTGACCAAAATATAGGGTCAGTCCCGTCGGGGGCTGACCATGCAGGTTGGAAACTTTACTCTGTAACTCTGTTGTTTTATCTACTTTTATTAAATGGTTTATATTGAGAAGTTTCAGTTCATTTATTCCCACAAGGTTTAACTGATTAAAAACGTCCACGACAACTGGCAGGACTGGAAATAAGCCCTGTTGTTTCTCTTTACCTGTTTTTACATTTGTATATCCTTTATGTATGTTTGCATCCTAGTGCTGACTGTAATGCGAGACATGACAGATCACAGGTTTGACAGGACTCACCCTGTGGATGGCTGGACCCTGACCAACACAGTCACTCCCCTTCACCAATCACTGTGGAGGAGTGAAGGTAGGTTTCCATCCTTTCCTAGATGAATGCTCCTAGACAAGATGGGCTGAAGGGCTGCATACTGAAGGATTGTGCAGCTGAATTGGGTCAGGGTGGTGTAGTGGCAGTGACAGTTTCCTATAGGCATAAAGTGGAATTTAGGATACCAGCCTTACCCTCATTGAACCAGTGGCAAGGCACCTCGACTCTCCTAACTCATATGTTGTATGGATTTTTATTTATGGTGTCCTCATCTGCTTTAAACACAGTAAACGCTGTTATGGAAATTAATATTATAGTCATAATATAATATTAATATTATAGTCATATATAATAATCAAGTATATTTGTTTATGTAGCCAGATGCCATTGTGAATCTAAATACAAGTATCTAATTGCCAAAGAGTTTTGACCTATGTCATGGTGAAGGTTTTGTTTTGAGATACTAAAACTGCATAAGAGTAGCTATGTATGTTTTGACTTAGATGGCACCAGAGAATGATGTCTGTAGGATTATGATTAATATATCTGGCTGAAGAAGCTTTAGCCCTTCAGTCAGTTATATTAATCATAATCATACAATGAAAATGTAGCTTTTCTAGTGCTTCTTTATTTTAATTTTAGGCTGTTGTGTTGTTGATGTTTTGTTAATATCTGGCTGCCATGAATTGTTACATTGCCTTATATACAATTCAAGTACAGAGAATGAGTGTGCCCCACCAGTGGTATTGTATTTTGTGTCACATGGAATGGAAGGGGTAAATGAATTAGGTCATAAAGTCCCATTCATAACTGATTAAATATTTTCTTTCTTTCATCTCCTTTCAACCTGAAGTATCTGAAAAGAAATGAACTTTCTGAACATGAGGGTGTGTTCACAGGTGTTCCAGCCCTCCTGTGTGTGATTGTGGGTTGCAACCCATTATTGTTATGATGTTACACCTACCCACTGCTATGTATAACAGGCAAAGACATGAATTATATGTTTGAGGTATCAGTTGAGCAGATCCCACACACTCCGCCGGTTACCTTCAGTCCACAGCTGCATCACAATGTCTGGTATGAAGACAAGGAAACTTCTTTTGGGGGTTGTTCTCGGACTTCTTGCTTCTGGGGTTGTTCTTGGACTTTTTGCTGTTGTTCACTTAAACCCCGTTAATAGTAAGTGAAAGCATTTTTTCTTATTTTATCTTTTTTTCTAAGTGTATCTATCTTGAATGCTTACAGCAGCATTTTTGTTTTAGCTGAATATCTGTATAATTATGTATACATGATTTTGTTTTAGAGGATTAACTTTAATATTAAGACATTATATATATATATATATATATATATTAAGATTTTTCTGCTTTTATCTTCATGTAAGATAATCACTGCTGGTCAAAGAAATTTAAGGTATCTATACAGACCTCTGAAATTTTAGTAATATCCATGATGACCTTTTTGTGCATGATTCAGAACTTTCCCTGTGGCCACCTGCTCTCTTTGTTTCTATGTGTATTAACGTGTTTGTATTGAGATCAGCAAAGGAGCCATTACGCAAGGTTGGGCAACCGGTAGAATCAAAGGGAACACTGAACATGACTTGACATGAATGGAGAGAGCAGCTGGCGATTTGCATCTTAGGCATTTGTATTCTTTTATTTTCAATTCATTTTATTGTAATCCCTTTTTTACTTTACTGAGATTTTACAAAGCAGCAGATTATAATTTATTAGGGTCAGTAATGTAAGTAGTCCTTAAATAATTTACTTTGGTAAAAGTAGGCTACCACAAAAACAAAACCAAGTAAATAGCTCCACTAGCCTGGAAATCCAGACCCATATCGAGATGAGAACGATAGAGGGTCTGGCCACGATCAAGTAATTTCCAACTCAAGGGGCGGCTCCTACTCGTGCAATTCAAATGCCACTGCACGCAATTGGATAGCACTGCAACAAATCAGAGGAATGAACAAGGTGACGTATTAAGCCCCGTTCGTTTAGCGAACAGCGGGAATAACTGTTCAATTAAACTTTTGCCGTGGTTGGTCGGTAAAACAGAACATTCCTCTTACTTGCTAATGAAAGATCAGATTGCCGTCTTCCAAATCGTAAAGGGTCGCGGCCAAAACTGTCTCAAACTCAAACAACATATCCGTAGCCATCTTTGATGTTTTCTATCACGGCTCCGGCGCGTGCACGCACAGCACTGTCGTCATCCGGTATCGTTTGACTCTGGCCCGCCCATATCAGATAGAACCAATTGAAACGTAGCTCAGGATTTCTTGACATAGTTACATAATGAGCTTCAATGGAGAGTGTCCAGACCAACAGGCGCAGCAAATTTTATTTGCCAGCGCCTAGCGGCAGGTCTGGATTTCCAGGCTACTACTCCAATTAGCTCAGACTTGTACTAACAATTTAGAAGTGGCCCCCCAAAAGGTCACAAGATAAATCTGAGGGGCCAAGAGTTGATTAATGGGGTTCAATGTATTGTATTTTTCAAACTTATCTAAATCTAAAAATATAGATACAGATAAGTCTATATTTTTTTCTGAAATATATCTTATAGCTATCAAGTTAAAAGGGGCATAAAAAGTACATTATTTCATACATAAATATAGTAGAGTAAAAGTGTAAAGTAGTATAAAATGCGATCTTTTCCACACAAGCCATGGTTACGCATGCAGTTAAAATATACTTTTAAATGAGGGAAACCCAATAAATAACGTCTTCTTTCTTATGAAAACAGAATAAGTACAGTAATCAATTGTAATGGGTGTGTCAAATGTGCGGTATGCTCTCCTTTAAACTGATGCTTTGAGGAGGCTGCCTCTATTTTGTTAACCCACGCAGGTTCATCATTGCTGCTTGTCACCACACCTCATCGAAAAAGGTCATAACGCAAGTATATACAAGAATTTGGGGCGTAGCACAAAGCACATAAGCCCTTTGTGGTCATTTATGTAATACTTGAAAATAATTGGAAACTTTCCTTCCCACTCATGTCAAGGCTTGTAGGTTTACACTAAAGTTGACCTATGGTTTTTCCATCTCTCTTTGTCATATAGCTGTGACCCAGACCACCCCCAAAGCTGATGAAGTTCTCCAAGATGTCTCGATGGATGCGATCCTCAAGGATCCACCCTTTCCCCCTTCACTTAAGACTAAATCCCCCCAAAGAAATAGAATCTTTCCAGCATCCCACCAGCCGTCCTCTGACTCCAAAGTAAGTGACATCATAGAGGGCAGTTCAACAGGGGAGACCGGTGAGAAGTCTACAGCCTTTGTGTTGCTCCAGCCTGGAGGTGAATACCATGCCACCGCAACTAAGAGTGTTTCAAATGCTCACATCTCCACAGTGTCACCAAGGATCACTGATGTCTCCGGTTCCGATTCATCTACCACCCAAAATGCTCAGTATGGCTTTACCTCTTCATCTGAGCCAAATGAAGCCCTAGCAAAAGTCACCACAGTCCCCACCCCTGTCTCTCAAACTGCCCCTGTCTCCACCTTTGACTCTATGAATTCTGCTTTAGGGTCTTCAGATGGAGATACTTTTGGTCAGTACCATGCTACAAGCCCATCCAACACAGAAACTAGCAGTACATATTTAAGTCAAGATCAACAAATGTTCAAAGGAATCGAAGAATCAGACTCAGAATCAGGATCAGGATCAGGATCAGGATCAGGATCAGGATCAGGATCAGGATCAGGATCAGACTCAGAATCGGAATCAGGATCGGGATCAGGATCAGGAATATCAGAGGAAGATTCAGTTCCTGAAACAGCAAAAATTCATTTGGAGCATCCACAAAATAATAATGGTAAATATACTGTCCCTACCCAATAGCTTTGCCTTCATTTGTTGTTATTTTGTGTTCATTAATGTCTATAGAAAGAAGTTCAATCCTATGATTTTCTAACCCTATCCGTACTTCCACAGTGTTACCAAAGAAAACAGATGTCTCCGGTTCAGATTCATCTACCACCCAAAGTGATCAGTCTGGCTTTACCTCTTCTTCCGAGCCAAATAAAACCCTTGCAAGAGTCACCACAGTCCCCACCCATGTCTCTCAAACTACCCCTGTTTCAACGTTTGACTCCCTGAGTTCTGGTTTAGGGTTGGGAGATAAAGAGATGTTTGGCCAATACCATACCACAAGCCCCTCCAACACAGAAACTAGCACTATATCATTAAGTGCCACTGCTGCTTTTATCACACACAACGATACACAAAGGTTCAAAGGAATTGAAGAATCAGACTCAGAATCAGGATCAGGCTCAGACTCAGAATCAGGATCAGGCTCAGACTCAGAGTTGGGATCAGGATCAGGATCAGGATCAGATATGCCAGAAGAGGCCTCTAGCTCCAACACAGAAGCTAGCACTCCACCATGTGTAAAAACGCAGTTTTTTACAAATAACAGTGGTAAGTATCCTGTACCTTCTCCTATACCTTCCAGAACAATTATTAGCAATTTGTATAGTATATTAAGTGTGTGTGTGTGTGTGCGTGCGCGTGTGTGTGTGTGTGTGTGTGTGTGTGTGTGTGTGTGTGTGTGTGTGTGTGTGTGTGTGTGTGTGTGCGTGTGTGTGTGTGAGAACAGAGAGATCCATTCACCCATGGGTGCTACAACGCCTCCAGGCCTGCTCTCCCCTTGTTATGTTTCCTGGGTATTTCTACATACAACAGAGCCTTACCACTTCAATGGCTTCAGTAGTGAGAGGTCTGCAGACCGCGGTCATAAAATCACAGAGACAGAGGCATGGATCCGCATCAAGATAAGTCAGAGAACTTTGTTTGTTTTCCAACTGAAGTGGATAATGCGAACAAAGGCACCTCTAAAGAGTACGAATCAGACCGTCAGGACATTTAACTCACTACAAATCCAGAGACTGAATATGCTATTATAATTAGTCCTGTGAGTAATATAAATAGTGTCACTGTGCTGTGACAAGGGCAACGGATGGGTTTTTGGAATGTGCCATGTGAGTTGCACAGAATGTGATGTACTTCTAAATATACATTTAGGGAAACAGAGATGAGCTTCTTTAAGGTAACTAGAGCCTCCAGAAGGCAGATTGTGTGTCTCACACCCGGATAGAGCTCAGAGAAAGAAGAAGGGCTGTATATGTCCCGCCTAAAACACAGTCTCTTCCCAGAACAGTTCTGCAGTATGCTGCCAAACTATACGCATTATGGCCTAAGCAAAACATGGGGAAATCACATGGGCAAATATTAATACAAAGGAACTGTGCAGCAATGTGTTCAGTTCAGGTTGGTGTTTTCCCCACTACAACCAGTCTGTGTGAAGTCCAGTGTTTGCTTCTTCAGTTCAGCTGAAGCCAAGAATTTTTCTCTCAACTCCACCTTCACGATAATTGGCATGCAGTGCCACGGAGGCCGAAGAGTTAGACAGGCATGTGTAACTGTTTTTATAACAAGTGCTGAACATGTCCAGGGATGCAAGCCATTGCAGAGTAAATGTGATTGGACCAAGAACTGTTTGAAATATGCAATGACAACATTTTTTAAATGGGCAGTCACTGTTGTGTCATCCATAGATAGGGCTTCAATAACTGTTAAACTGTGCACCAATTAACACCCATTCAATCTCACAACGCAAACCTCTGCTTACGTATTAACATTCCGTTTGTTCGCGCTTGTTACACATACAAGTTTTAAAACTTTCAGACTAAACTTGTACATTAGCCCACAGGCCACCAGGGGTCACACCCACAAGAACCAATTACATCACCCTTGTATGCCTCCTGGCGATAGCTGAAGGTCAGATGCGTTATGTTTTGTCCATTCTTCCGTACGTACTGTATGTCCTTCCATCTGAGCCATTCTTGTGAGCTCAATATCTCCTGAACCCTTGGCGGGATTGTATTCAAAGTTTGCACAAAGTCCATTCTGATTCAAGGATGAACTGAATGTATTTTGGAGGTCAAAGGTCAAGGTCACTGTGACATCACGCCTCATGTAGCAATATTTCTAGAACACTTTGAGGGATTTTCGTCAAATACGGCACAAACTTCCACTTTGATTACAATATAAACTGATTTCATTATGGGGTTCAAAGGTCAAGGTCAAATGAACCCAATATTGAGTGATATACTAACGCTTTGAGTGATTTTCTCCAAAGTTTGCACAAGTCTACTCTGACTCGAAGATTAGATTTTGGTGGCCAAATATTAAAGGTTACTGCGACATTACATACTGTATTTTCAGTTTGCAGTGACCTTGTACCATATTGTAGCTTCTTAGGAGCTTTATCCTTCTTTGAAGCATTGCCTACCGCCACTTTTCTCACCACTGTTGCCATTACACCCAATTGTGTAGCTCTGTAGATGCCTGTTCTTGGCCAATTTATTCACGCGACCAAACTGGATTACAAGGCTAATCCTGGTGCTGTGGCTGAATGTTTTGTCTCCTGATGGAATACAAGTGCGGTGATATCTGACAGTGACAAGATACCTCTTCCCCACCTCCAAACACAAACACAGCACAGACAGTGTGAATTCATACCATGTGCTTTAGTACTGATTACTTGTGCATCATGTCAAGAATATATATTTTTTAAGTTATTTATTTATTTGACGACATACAAACAATTCTTACAGTTTTTTTCGATCGCTAAACCACAGTGGGCACAACTGTAGCTCAATGTGCAAAACTCTAACTACAGTCTGCACTACCAACAGTCATTGGAGCTGAACAGTTCACTTGAGTGCAGCAAACACTATGAACCAGCCTCATTGAGATAACACACACTGTCACTCAGAACCTGCTCAGAGTACAAACACTAGCATCAAACCCCAATACACAAATTACAAACTTTTAATCTTTACAGTTTGAATAGTATGAGTTATTTCACACAAATTACATAATAGTTTCTTTGATGAAAGGGTGAAATTCTTTCACATGAAATTGTTTATTTTATAAAATACCATTTTTTTTAGGAAAACAAAAAGAAATGAAAATCAGACGTTTGCTTCAATAGATACACATTTTGTATACTTTATTGAAAACATTTCC
Organism: Ammodytes marinus; assembly: GCF_949987685.1. Classification (NCBI taxonomy): domain Eukaryota; kingdom Metazoa; phylum Chordata; class Actinopteri; order Uranoscopiformes; family Ammodytidae; genus Ammodytes; species Ammodytes marinus. The sequence goes on from NC_137218.1 coordinate 18,562,884, forward strand.
AAATGTAGTATTTATCTGTGTAAATATTCTAAAATTGTAATACAGAAATCAATTCCTGTAATGTTGTCATTTACTGTAAGGATGCAACTCTAAGCTGTTTGTTTGCTGGAAAATTCGTATTACAGATGCAACTTTAGATTTTTGCAGATTGGGTTGCACTCTCAACCCTGCCTCTCTCAATGAGAGACCATGATTCACAACAGGGTCTATCAGTGTTGCCCTTACTGTATTTCATCAGACATTACAGCTATGTCTTCTAGGTCTTCCTCCACACATCCACACTCTCACTGCCACTCTTCTACCTCCAACAACCTGTCTTCCTGGGTCCATTTCCAAAAAAAAATATATTTTTGAGCTTTCCCTTTATACTGTATATGTTCACTAACAAGTCTAAACAAGACATCTTAGTGTTTGAGTTGAAATTGCAATCCGCAGTGTTTGAAAGGGATTAATTCTGTTTTGAATGTGTGGTTTATAGTTGTGGCAGCAGTGTGTTAGCATTTGAAAAAAGTGCTGGAAATCCACAGTGTTGTGCAGGCTGTGGTTAAGCCATGAGATAGGTGTGTAGAGGTTTGAAGGTTGTGTATAAGCAATGAAAAACGAGCTAAAATGAGCTACAGTTTGGTACGAATGAACCGCTGCTCTGCATACTGTTGTTAGAGTTTTGCACTTGTCGTTCCAGTTGTGCCCACTGTGGTTTAGCAATCGTAAAAAACTGTAAAACTTAATCTATTTTGATTTGATTCCATCGGAATATTCAATTAGATCTAACTGTGTGTAGTGAATCAGCTCTAGTCTTCTGAAAGGGTCACATGTTTTCACAGGGATTCAGTCCTCTGTCAGTTGCTGCATATTTCAGACGGGATAGTCCATTGGTTGTACAGAGTAAAAGCCCCATGACGGGCCCCTCCTAGCCAAGTCATTAATGCCCCTGCTTTCACAATTTTCCCGCTCCTCAGCTGCAAAATACCATTGTTAAGTCCCTCCTCAAGAGCTCACATGTGGTACGGCTTGAGTATGGAGTTCAACGCCTGCTTACCTCCCCCCACAGCAGCAGCAGGCCCGCTGATAGAGACAAATCACTGGGCTTCCCCTGATAGTGATAATCATGGGAACACCCTGTGTGCTGCATCAGTCCTCCTGTTTGATTGACACGCCTTAGACTTTGGACTTGAATAATGGAATCATTAAATCATATATAGTAAGAAGTCCAGACGGATATTATGGAATATGAACAAACAAAAAGAGGAAATAATGTATTTGTTTTCTTCTCCAAAATAGATTAATGTGTGCTCTTACTATAGGTTTTGTAGAGCTATAAAATCCTTTGTTAATCAATAAGATCAGCCCGGATGGACATCTTTGTTCCCTATTGCAGTCTCAGCTAGGATAAGCCTGGTTAGACTTTGTTATTCATTGACAAACATGGATTTGGTATCGCATTGCTGTCTGTTGTCCCACCGAAAGGAGTCTGTGTTGTCCAACCAGTAAATCAAGACTGAGGTTTACTCCAGGCTGGCCTGACTTTAACAAGGTTATAGAGATTTACTTAGATTTTGTTTAATATTGTGCTCTCACCTAAACAATGTGTTTTCAAAAATCTGTGAAAGCGCTGCTGCTCAATGGTGTGTGTGTGTGAATGAGTTATAGCGAGAAAGAGAGAGAGAGAGAGAGAGAGAGAGAGAGAGAGAGAGAGAGAGAGAGAGAGAGAGAGAGAGAGAGAGAGAGAGAGAGGAGGAGGGAGGGTAGTGGGAGTAGTGGGAGGAGAAGAGAAGGGGTGGAGAGGGAGCAAGTGTTTACTCGAACTGACCATGAATATCACACACATGGAAGATGAATCTGAGGGAAGGGGGTTACTGAAGGACAAGCTGCTCATGCTCTGCTTTATCAGGCAGTGGCTGTAATTGACTGATCTCTGGACTCTCAGATTGAGCAACACAACAAGGGGACAGACAGCTCTAAAATCAGTTAGAAACCAGGGCAGGAGAGAGGAAAGACGTGAATCAAAGAAAGTCAGGGAAGGGGCGGAAAAAGACCAAAAGACAGGAAGAGCCGGCTGGGTTGTATTGGTGTGACGAGGGGAAGTCAGCAGTTGTTAGACAGAGTTAATCATTAATACAGGCTGTTTGAGGTTGAAATGTTTGAGAGAACGTTTTATTTAAGAGAATGAAGGATTTGAGAGAACGCTGGTGGGAGGCTCAGAGGCAGGGGTCCGGCGCAGAGTAATTGTGGTGACAGCCTGTGCAAGGGGACAAGGACTCATGTGAGACACGGAGGAATGAAAAGATAGAGACAAAGAGAAGGAACAGAGAGGGACTGGCAGACCCGAAACTGGACTTCAGTATGGGTGTAAAGAGCAAGGCTGCGGCTGCTATCTTAGTCCTGCTGCTGTTCCTCGGCTCCCTGTGGTTCCGTGAGTATTTCTGTGTGTGGGCATGTGGTGTGTGATTGTGTGTGTGCGCTGTGTATGTATATATATATGTGTGTGTGTGTGTGTGTGTGTGTGTGTGTGTGTGTGTGTGTGTGTGTGTGTGTGTGTGTGTGTGTGTGTGTGTGTGTGTGTGTGTGTGTGTGTGTGTGTGTGTGTGTGCGTGTGTGTGTGTGTGTGTGAGAGTGTTATACTATTCATTTATACAATCCCTCCCTTGTATGCTATGCATGTGCTCTAAGTCAGGAATGTGTCACATGGCGTGGTTGCTGCTGAACCAAGCATGGTGGGCAAACCACTTTTTGCTCACTCCCTTGAGTGTATAGTGAGAATACCTTTATCAACCAGACAGACATGTTTAGGATTTGACATGTTATTGCAACGATTAATGACAAATGACTCTATACACTATTTCTGAGCTTTTGTCACATGAGATAATTTATTGCCTCAATACAGAATATGTTTATAGTTTTTCCACAAGATATTTTGTAGGCAAAGGAATCTGTGTCTATTCGAACAAGTCTCTGAAAGTATTTAACTGTATCGTTGATCTGTCTTAAGTCTTAATTTGAATAAAAAATCATGAAAGAAATATCCTTTATTATAAGAAATAACATAACTTTAATAGTTCCTTTCCGTTTACTCAAATCTGACATTTCATAAATATACATTTATATGGGGATTTTCTTTTCAAATAAACTGATAAGAATTGAACAAGGTTGAACTTGGACCATGTAATATTTTTTCTAGATAAGATTAAGTTCAAAGATTTGAGGTGTTTCACTGAGTTTTCTAAAGTGAGCATCAGGGTCAGGGTCAGGGTAAACTTTATTGTCCTGTTAAGGAAATTTGTCTTGGGCATTGTGCTAAATTTTGTTTAACCAGTAGACAACAACAATATGACACAGTAAAAACACAGTAAAACCTACACATCGGACAAAGCTAAAGCAACAAGAACATCACACGGTAATTCTAGGACATAAAAACATTCGGACAATTTAAAGTGCGAGGAAAGTGCGAGAAAAAGTGCCTGAGTTTATTGCACACTGCTCTATTGCACGCGGTCTATTGCACTAGTTAACCAGGCCTATGGACATTAATGCATTTAAAATGCTGTACAGTAGAGTGCTTGTGTCCATTGCCCTATGGGCTATTGCACTAGTTTTTATGATTGTTCAGAAGCTTAATAGACGCTGGTACAAACGATAATTTAAAACGGTTCGTTTTCCATCTTGACATACGAAACCTTCTTCCTGATGGAAGAAGCTCATATTCAGAGGATAGTGGATGAGTGGAGTCTGAGGAGATTTGTATTGCTTGAGTAATAACTGACTGGTTATACAATTCCTCTATGGACTCATATTGTTTTATTCCTATGATCTTCATGGCTGTTTTGTGCATGCTCCTAAGTCTGTTTTTCAGTTGCACTGTTAGGTTGCCATACCAGGCTGTGATTCCATATCTGATTAGGCTCTCCAATATAGCTCTATAGAAGATTAACATGATCTCACTACTAACCCCATACAGTGTCAGGCGTCTTAAAAAGTACAATCTTTGTTGCAATTTAGTGCACAGTTTATCAACGTGTGACTTCCAGCAGAGTATATTATCAATATGGACGCCAAGGTATTTGTATGTTGTGACTTGATTGATCTTTTGTGTTTTAATATTTTTTCTAGATAAGATTAAGTTCAAAGATTTGAGGTGTTTCACTGAGTTTTCTAAAGTGAGCATGAGCAGCCAGCTCTCCGTCCTCATAGTAACTCATATAGATTACTTAAGTTTTGATATGGCTCTCAGTCTGTAGTGGCAAGTCTTCACATTCCTCATGGCATTTCTGGCAACATCTACTTTAGGCCACTGTCAAGTTAGTAATAAATGTTTTGGCAGTTGTAGCTCAGAGAGGCTATCTGGCCAAGCTACATTCCAGGGTTAGTTTTGGAGACGGATGTCTTTGGGGGTTTCTGTAGATGGCTCAGTAACTTTAGTCGCTTCTTCAGTCACTTTTTTGAAATGACTGGCAGCTTCGGTGGCTTTTCATTGTAAGGCGGTCAGATTCACCGGTTTCTAATGTGTGGTCTGGTGACCTGCGGGGGGCCTCGGATGTAATGCCAGGAGGTCCTAAACAAAACAGTTTGACTTCAGTAATTTCACTCAAGATAAACCAGTGTGTGTGTGTGTGTGTGTGTGTGTGTGTGTGTGTGTGTGTGTGTGTGTGTGTGTGTGTGTGTGTGTGTGTGTGTACACTGCAGAGACGTTTTGTTGGAAAACTTGATGGGGCTCATAATTGATCAAAGCAACTTGTGCACATGATTTGTGCTGAGGAAGTCACATTCCTCAGTTTGACTGGTCACATGCTGGAATTAGCTTATAGTAGGGTATAAAAAGCAATATCGCAATCTGCTGGCAAAATAATGGTATTTGCTGCCATCATAATGCTCATCTTTGTGCTATACACTGTACAGTATGACCTTCAATCCAACTGGAATTCCTCACGAATGTAATAGATCTGTCACATGACAGTGATACTTGTTGTGAGAATTGAGCCATTAAAATGAAAGGATACTTTCTATTCATCTAAAAATAGACTGTATATAAAAACCATAATCTATATTATTTTATAATAGGAATATATGTATCAATAAGAACAACAATACAACAACAAAAATGTGACAAACTTGTAATGCAGTCCTGCTCATTGTAATCTACTGTTATGGTTCACTCTTACTGCTCACATCCTTTTTCTTTTTGGCTGCAACAGGCTGCTGTTCAAGGAGACAAATTCCTGAAAACTGACTGTACACTTCCTGTGAAGCCAGAAAGAGCCACAGTTAGTTGTTGTGTAACTCCAGGATGTATTAACAAGCCACTCTTCACTTACAATAACTATAATACCTATAAAGGGGATATGTCAATATTGGGTTGACAACTTAGTTCCGCTTGCTGCGGGTTTAACTGTCCTATCGACCCATAACTATTAAAGATTAATGTGGAGATACAAACCTATAAATATTTTATTTCTGATGTGCTAGGTGCACCGTACATAGCAGATTGTCTTCAGGTTTGAGTGGTAAAGTCTGTGCATAAACATAAACGGTGCTCCTGTTTCTCTTTTCACTTCCTCATTTAGAGGGAGGCTTGGATTACCACTGGGATTCCTGTTTAAAAGGCTACAATCAGGTGAACACGGTAAGAGCACATAAGCAGATTGTAACGCATTCGCCACTTGGTACATTTCCTCCAGAAGGTTGATTTTGTGAAGCAGATGGCCTATTAGAATGTGGTGAATCACTTCCACATTCTCTCTTTCTTTGTCCCCTGTCAATCGCCCCCACACTCGCACACCTCCCATCCCCCCACTGTCAGCAGCTCCACCAGCTGTACAACAGCAGTGGGGACGAGGGGGCTGGGGGCCTGCAGGTCTTGGAGGGGTGCCCTGGTCAGACCTTCCAGGTTCCACTGCTGCTCTCCCACTTGCGGGATGCGTCTACCCAACCCAATGACGTCGTGATTCAGCCGTATCTGGCCAGCTGGGACGAGCTTGTGAGGTAAGATCATCAGATATAGAGGCAGTGGAAAGATAAATTGATTTACGACCACTGTAGAAAATGTAGTGAAGCAAAAGTATTTATGGTTTCTAAGAACGATCTGGACTTTGTAAGATGATTCACTCTGCTCTGTGTTACTCCTCCAGCTTTATGGAAGCTCTGGGCCCAATGGTTAAACTGATATCTAACGAAATAGAAAGCAAGACCACTATAATCCGCCAACTGGCCTTGTTGTCAGAGGAGAGCCCCGAAGCAGAGCTGGGCCCAGACGGACACTCAATAAACACTGCAAACACAGAGGCTGAGACCAAGACTAATCCGGAGGCCTCGAAGCACACTGGTGCTTACCACTCTGTACGCTCTATGATCTTGTCGGAGCTGAACAGTGGATTGGTGGACTTCAAACACCAGACTGAGTCCGGATGCCGGACACTCCTGCGTCTGCATCGGGCTCTGCTCTGGCTGAAGCTCTTCCTGGAGAAGCTGGCAGAGACGCCAGTGTCTGGCCGGCTCAGGAGCCCCTCGGAGCTGTGTCGCGAGGCCTACCAGAAGACCCTCGCCAAACACCACAGCTGGTTTGTGCGCAGTGCAGCCGAAATGGCCTTCATCGCCCTGCCAGAGCGGCGCTTCTTCTTTAGGCTGGTCTGTGTGCAGAACCAGGGGGAGCTGAGCGCCATGCTAAGCAGAGTGGCTCAGACCATCGATAAGGTTTACAACAAGACGCAGGACACTCTGGAAGAATATGGCATGCTGGATCTGCCATAGAAAAGACAGGACATGCAGCCTCTACGTGTTTTGTACCATGTTTTGCACTGTCCTCACCATAACCTCACACATAAAAGTCTAGCTACAAACGAGGTGTAAGCAATCCCAAGGAAACATGAATAGACCTGATTCTTAAAGTTTACCATCATCCCACCCAACCATAGTGCCTTGTCAACAATCAACTGAAAGTCAGTTTGCTTTCAGTCTAAAGACATTCCTCATCAAATTTCCTGTGACGATGTCTCGGCTTGTCCTCAATTTAGAGGCATCTTAAGGCAGCTACTATTGCTTTTATGCTGGCCAAACACAAACTGTGAACTATAAAGCAGATGGACACGATACCATCAAGACTACACACCCAAATGACATGTCCCCTGTGCAACAGGGGAAGTGATTTTGTAAGGCTTTACATCAGGTTTTTGTGCCTACCCCCATCCCATATGTGATTGGCCATTTTTGCTTTACATTCATAATTCAATTGAAAATGACTGGTGTTTTACACATTGATAATGACTGGTGTTTTACACATAGATAATGCTTGGTGTCTTAATATGCTACCTCAGAAGGTCTAGACGCCTTATAGACTTACAATCTGGGACCAATCAATCCTGATTAAAGAGGTATTACACACACAATCAATGTGCTGAAAAAGAAAATATATATATATATGCAGTGGTTCACACACTGTGGTGTGAGCAACGAGTATTAATTTCTCAGTTTTACACTGTAAGTTTTTCTATCATGTTTATAATTAATAAATATATGTGTGGGTAAAAAAGAAGAGAAAATCCATGTCTGTTTTTCAAAGTACTCGGGTCCGGTAATGCTTTCACTTGTCTCGCGAAGCCAGACCAAACTACAGCAAGTAGTATGAGCTTTCACTTAACCGTTGTGTAATGTTATCCACCATCCAGCAGAGGTTCCAGTGCTCTGTTGCAGGCTAATCTTCACTTTCCCACTACCAGTGTGGATATAATCTGTTGCTCTGTGTCCCGCTCTTACCTGGACAACGTTTTTGAAAATGGCCTTGCGGCATCATGAACTGCTTTTTTTTTTTAAACAAATGCAAAGGCATTTTCCTCTCATAATATCTTCCCATCTGTAGAATAATATTATTTTTTATGGGTTAAATATTGAGTGGGGGGAAAAAGCCTGATTTGAAGGATATTTCAGAGGTTGTAGAGTAATCAGGAGGATTAAAATATTGAATGTATGCGTGTAAAAGATAGGTTAGAGGATGAGACACCGAGACGCTACTCTTGATTAGACTATTTTAAAGCCACAAATACCTCTAATGCTGCGTAATCCTGGCTTTCTCCTTTTCCTGCGTGCTCTCTCTTTCTGTGGAGGAGACAGTGGAGAAGGGCGAGGCAGGCTAACTAGTAGGGACAGAGCCAGAAGCCGCGGAGCGAACAAGAGACGACAGGAGCCGGTTGAAGGTCAGCGAGCGGAAGGACACTTTGGCTGTATAATCTTGTCAAGCCGTTAGTGACAGATTGTGTTAACAGCAACTCCCAAGGGAAAACTACTCCAGCCCTAATAAGAGGATGCACCATATTTCTATCGATCAAATTTGAAGATTTTGAGCCGCTATGTGTTGTACTACACTCCATCCAATACTTTTATCTGTGACCTTTGACTTGCCATGTGTGTAAGAGGATGATATGTTGTAAGTTTTTTTCCACTACGTATTTACTCCGTCTTGGTAAAATGTTACAAATTAAGCACTAAGCCACCTTAACACCTAAGAATATAAATCTGCTGCATCTCTTGGATATATTCCACAGGTTAAACTGGTGACCACCGGTGCTGTAGGCTATGAGGATTACAGTGAAAGAGATTACATCAGATTATATCCACCTGGCGCCACTTTTGAAACTATAGCTGGCTCATTATATTCTGTCCCCTGTTAAAACTGAACAATATTTTATTACTTTATGATTAATTATAAATCTCGGTTGAAAGTTCATATGAGCATCAAGGAGTGTCTTAATTTTAGCGTCTGCCCACCAATAATACATTCCTTTACGTCATCCTGTGATAGCACCAAACACTAAAGTCTGACCAAGCACTTAACTCTATCTCTCCATCTAAAGGAAAGAGAGGCAAAAATGAAGATGGACTCCGAGTTCCCTTAAATGACATTTATTTATTTCTCTATCTTGGTTTGCAGTAAACATGAGCAAAAATATACATACAGAGAGAGCAAAAAAATAAAGATCCAGGAAAGAATTATCATCCTTTTGGGTGAGAGTATCTCAACAAATGTTGTAACTATCCTTGCACCACAGTCTTAGGCAATAAGACAAATTAAGACGAATGGGGTTAGTTGGAGTGATTATGAGGTTTTGTTTAAAATATTATTCGAGACCGAAATAGATTAGGTTTCCCAAGGGGTTTTCCCTTGAAAGTACTCAGAAACCACAGCTCAATCTGGTGGATTCCCCACACTAATAATGTAATCATAATGACCTAATTCTGATACAGTAGACCCCAGTGTTCAATGATCTTGCTCTGCAGGCTTTACGATCTCCATATAAGAAAGTAGAAAGCACTCAAACGATGACAAAAATACATTCCTACATAAAAAAAGAAAACTTCTCCAATCAAGGTGTGAATATTTTACCATTTGTGAATGAAATGACGAAAACCTAGCAGGTAGCTCGCAGGACGTGATACAATCCAGGCTTATACATTCTCTCCTCTTTACAACAAAATAGCAATAAAAATACTCTTTTATAAACAAAACACTACTTTTAATACTATTTCCATCACGATAATGCACACTGGCAAAAATTGCCTGAACGCTATATCTATATGTTCTTTTCTTTTTATTCCTTAATTAGTTGTTTGCACTGATCTTGTTACAGCCTTCTCAGCAAATACATCATACTGCCCAAAATAAATATATTGCTTTTTGAGGACATCTCCAAATGATCCAAAGAAGTAAATAAATAGATGGAGATCAAAGGAAAAAAAAACATTCTGTGACACTGGGGACCAACACTGTCTGTCCACCAGGAGGCACTGTCATGTTGTAGTGAAACATGTTCCTTTTGTGCGTATGATTGTGGTATAATAGTGGGCCGGGTGTTAGGCATCTACCTGGATCCTACAGTTAATCTTGTCAGTGCGGCGAAAATAAATCAAATTGAAACTGTCATGGAGATCTTTGGTTGAAGAGCTAATCTTCACGTGCACACATGAGTAAAACAAGAATGTCTAATTAGTTTACAACACATTGCAACTGATGTGTTGTGCTTTAAAGGGGCTTTGAGTCATTTAATACTGATTGAGGGGCAAATCATTAATTTTTTTAAAGCGAGAAAGGAATGAACCTTGCTTTATCCATTCTGAGGACGTCGAATCAGGCGTTTAACACAAGGAGGACGTGGGAGGAGGAGTGACAGAGTGGGGTAAAGAAGTTCAGCATGCCTGCTCTGGATTAGCCGACCAGATTAAGAGATTACAGCGAAATTAAGTAACCGTCGCAAGAATGACAGAAGGGAAAAGCATGTGAACTGGTCAGTGGACTGTCTCAAAAAGCAAAACATAAATATACATAAACAAAATAAAATAAGAGCCTAGGATGACTGTTGGAGGACATCATTCTTCATTGTTAATAACAGAGAGAAATTAAATTGTGGAGTCAAGTCAGGCCATAATGTGAATGAACAGATGCTCGTGTTCGACATTTTGCTGAGATGGCATGGCAGGATCACAGTCGCATAATTGGTACAATTCTGTAGCTGTGTGCCTGAGATTCAAAGGTGTGGCTCCACAATGTCACAACGTCTCTTACAATGCTGTGTGCCGGAACTGCGCACTGAATGCACTTTGAGTAAACATATCGAGCACCCGACCTAACCTATGTATTGTTCAAGATGTTTGGTTGACTGAACTGGTTTGTCTAGTTCTAGTGATGGCTCTGCTTTCAGACCGATTCACACAACAGTGGAGAATACTTCAACAGAAGAAGAAAAACAACGGAAATGAAAAATTGTCCCTTTTCTATGTGGTGACGGATCCCTAGTTTTGTTCATTTCCAACAGACCTATACAAACAAAACTCTGATGCACTAACAACTCACATATTCAAGACTCTAGTCTTTCAAAGAATTTGTAAACTATACATTTTTTTAAATCCCTGGATGAATATTTTACAGGATGATAATGAGTATGAATGAAACAAAGGGAACAAAACACACAAACGTTCTACCTCCCTCTCCTTCCAAAACTGAACATAAATCCTTCACAAAAAAATCAAATAAATAGAAAGCACACTTTCAGTGCAAATCAATACAAAATGTGACGATGGCATCTATTTCTGATAACAAGGAAATAGATGCAATACACGCAAAAACAAAGAAAATCCTCTTAAATATTAATGTTCAAATTAATTGAAAATTGAGACACGAGAAAATGGCTTGGGGAATCAAATGATAGTGTGACAGACGGTGACAGGGGGTTTAACGTTGTATAGCGGTAGGATGATATTTTCTGTTTTCATTTGATATTCAGAAGCTTGTTTGGTCTGTTGAGCCACTAACTAACCATACTGTTAGACGTATGACAGATGACTGATGTCACTGTCTCCTACTGTTTTTAATATGGTGCCAGTGGTGCTAATATGACCAGCTGCTCTCAGGTCAAACAACCAGTCGGAACATCAAACGATCCAAAGTGATTATCGTTTTAATAGAAAGTCTTTTCATCTGAAACAGACTCGCGCATTCATAATGTATGCCATGTAATGAATATTGCACACTTCATGCAACTTCCCGACCTACAGTATGAAAGGACACACACACACACACACACACACACACACACACACGCACACACACATTCTTAAAGGTTTTGACCTCTGCTGTTTTTTGGAAATGTCTATCTTACTGGATGATGTTATCAAAAAGCACACACTTGCTGTGCGTGAGATTACAGTGTGGTCCCTCCTGGTGGTCAGCGGTTTAACATAACCTTCATTTCACACAGAGCAGAGGGGTGAGACATGGGGCGGTGGGGTTAGGTTGGGTTGAGTAGGGGGGGACTCCTGCCCTCATAGCACACTAAAGACAATACACACATGCAAAATGGCGTCATATCTGCATCCATCCATCAAGATATACTGTACTCGAGTGTGTCGGATTATTCTTTTTTCAAGTGCAACAAAATAGATGCACTGATATAGGGTTATGATAACGTATAAATACTGTAGATATACACATTTTGTATTGTAGTTTGTGTATAATGATATATAGATGGACACTCTATAAGGAGGCAGCAGGAGGGGGAGCAGCAATCAACAGTGGTAATGTTGCTGGTCCTTTGCAAACTCTAGGAACACATGTTCACATCCTTTACATCCCCCCTAGTTTGTCATGCAGTATAAATAGACGTCACCTCAAACTAATTTACAGAAAATAATTTGTGTCCCCAAAGCCCACAGACAGAAATAATGACAGGATTACCACCCTTTTTTTTAAATTCCCCGCCTCACCTCACCACGCGACTAGACAAACGACTTTTTACCCCCAAAAGTTGAAAGGGGTTGTAAACATATCCTACAAAGGGTGTGAATACTGAGATTGGTTTCTGTGTATGTGCAATGTTGCAGAGGATGAACAAAGTAGTTTTCAGGAGAGAGGAGAAGGGTCAACCTAGTGAGGGATGTTGATCCTCAGCCTGAAAGACACTTTTCCAGCCCACTTGTCCCTTTCACTTCCGATGGGAATGTTGTTGGCGTTGATCTTGCACTCAATGTTGACATCTTGATTGGCAGTGATGTTAAGGAACTTGACGGCAACCAAAGGCTGGGAGTAGTTCACCTGCAAAAAAGCACATGCGAGGACATCTTCTCAACAAAAAGTGCAAGTGTGTTCCGTCTGTAAAATCTTGAATAATATCTGGTGACTGGCTGCGATGTTTGATAAATAATGTTTGATTTAGGACACAATCTTACCTGAGCTTTCTTGCCATAGTAAGGGTAGTACATTAGGTTGAAAGTGCCATTTGGAGGGAAGTACTGCACCTCTCCAATTTTGTCAACGTCTTCTTTCTGCGGGGGTGAAACAAATTCATTTAGAAATGCAGGAGAGGACGAGATGAGCATTATTAAGCAATTTCTTTTTTCTTTCACATGTACATATGCAAAACACATCATCTTGACGACGCACATACTACACTAAAGCTAGTCAAAGTACCATCTAACCGACTGATATATGTATGTTCAATTGTCTAGAACAGATTCTACCCCAATCTTACCCATTCATTTTTGCCAATTCTGTATCTCTGTGAGCGGATGAATTTAATGGAACACAATGGGGGGAAAAAGAGCGGCAACACAGAGAAGCGGTGTGAATGACAGACAGGCATGCAGTACAGATGGGATAATGTTGCAACAATATGAGCACAGGCATGACAGTGAGGCACATCCAAGTCATTGCAAATGTTAAAGCCATTTCACTGCTAAAAGACAAAAGGGGGATTACCTTTGGTCCACAGGTGACAAACGGAGTCTGTCCATTCTTCCCTGGCAGCATCCCAATCACCTGGTGGGAGGAGAAAAAGACAACACATCTCCAGCATCATTTCCATATCACTCCTACTCCACCACAGAGATGATTTTAAAAAATTACTTTAAAAAAAAAAAAAAAGGCCTTAAATATGCCATAAAAAAATCCACGATAAATAACCCAATATAAATCAATGGCTTTAATCCTGACACTGTCTCTTTTCCGTTTCCTTTTTTTTCTATACTGGTGGGTAATCCACTGGGAATTGTTTCACTCTCTCAGTCACTCGGTGTCTCCTAGCAACCTTTTCCCTCCTCCTTCCTTCTTTTTTCATACCCGATTCAGCTTGATGATGATGCACGGCTTGCCCTCCTGGTATCCATAGTAACGGTCGTGGATTCCAGAGCACTCTTCCAGAATGGTGCGGTTGAACTGACAGGAGCGCTTGGGGTTGTTCTTCACGTCACCGCTGTCCTCCTGCAAGAAGTACTGGTCTGGGACACACTCGTCGTTCTTCTGGGCCTGGACCGAGTTGTTGTAGGCTGCAGATGGGAACAGAGAGCATGGTGGGTGTTGTAGTTTTTTTTTGTGGCTAAGGGCTTATGACTAAAGACCTAAAGACCCCTTTAAAGACCCCAAGGCAATCTCCACCACCCACTGACGGTAAACAAATGATCTCTTATTAGGTCAAACAAAAATTCTGGACGCCCACGTAATCCATTATAGGGGTAAGCTTTTGGAGTCACTGTATATGAGAGGCCTATAGAGCCATCATGACTTACGTCCCAGGAACCTGTCCAGGGCCTGAGCGTACATGTCCCAGCTCTCGGTTTTCTCAATGTCGTAGATAATCTCGTAGTGCTCGGCCGACTTGGGTCTAATCACCATGCCTGTGAGTGACAGAGGAGGAGAGACAGCAGGGAGGGTCAGGGCACCGGTGGCGAAGCAAATTGGACACTGTCACATGCGTTTGGTGCCGTTACTTTGCACCATTAGCTCATAGCTATACTGCACCTGGTGTGGTGAGCCTGTCTTGCCAGGTGGGTTTGTGGTCGTCCAAGGTCTGCAGCATGACATACATGGTGAGTGCAAACATGCCGGCCAGGAAGATGTAGAATGTTATATAGAAAAGGATAATAAGACCTGCGGACAGAGAAAGAGAAGAGAAGGTTTATCAAAATGTATACAATATCAAGAGGGATTATCAAGATCAATTTATTATAACGTTTTTATTCAGTGTAATGGGCATTTTTAGACCTGTCCATTGGGCATTCAAAACATGTATCTTTGAAATAAGTAGGTCTTCATCTTACTTTGAAAAGACCAATCCTACAAATGTAATGCATTAGGCAAAAGTGTAATATAGCATTAAATACTGCACAAATACCCTACTGAAAACATTGTAAATATAAACTTGTCTCCCAAGTAACTGTGTTCAAATTTTAAAGTGATATCTGGCTGAGCCTCTGTGGCTAGTTGGCAGCCAGTTAGCTAAACTGAAGTTCTGGTTGATTTTCCCTAAAATAGTTAGCTAATTATATCATTTTATAAATGTTGCTATACGCTAACTATAATGTGAAATTGTACAAAGTCTATATTCCTATCTTCAGCCTAGAGAAAGATGCCTAGAGAAAGACGTGAAGAAAGGTTTCCACTTTAACTCCAAAATTAACAAATTGGCAATAGATTAAAACAACAATAAATTGATAAAACTATTAGACACTAAAAAAACACTAACACCGCTTCACTCATGATCACATTTGATCAAACAATGTGAACATGTTGAAAATCACATTAACATATAACCATGCAATTTTCTTTTGCAATGACTGCTGTATCCAGACCCGTAAACCTAAATTAGATCTACAGCTTTGGGTGTGGTCCATTTCCTCATTACCGTGATGAGCTGAAACACATTTTTTGCGAAAAACAACTGACTAGACATGAATAGATAATGGGATTTCATATTAACTGTGGTAGGCTGTGAGTGTGTGGTCACTTTCAGACCGAAATGTGTTCACAGGAGGCCGGTTAATCCTCATTAAACTAGAAGCCGTTATTCCCTCAGTAACATCTGCCTCTCTCTCTATCTCACTCACTCACACAAGAACAAGTCATCAATGGGGCCGAAAATTAGATTATCTCCACTGATTAACCATTTGTTTGTTTCTCATCTTCCCTGCGTTCATTCACCTGACTAAGACAGACCCATGGTCCGTCCACAAGCCTGGAAATAGTGTAAATATATCCAGGATCGAATGGTTAATGTGTGTCTGATCCATTTCATTACAGTAGTGGCCCCTGTCTGCAGAGGGGAGAGGGACGATGACAGAGGGAGATACAGGAGAACAAGGACCCCCTAGAGACCTGGGCCACCTGACCGGTTCAGGAGATTACAGGCCATCGTGGACTTTAGTTCTATTTTATTAACAGTGTAAGAAGACCAAATCGATAACATTACATCAAAGCAGGGCTTTAAATTACCATTATTTCTCAGATTAATGGTCAGAATTAATCATTTCCCAGAGCTTGAGGTGACCTCTTCTGATTGTCAGTTGGGTCCATTCAAAGAGACAATAAATGTGCAAAATATAGAAAACAGAAAAAATAGAAACGTGTTCTAGGCTACACTTCGTCTCAATCAAAACTGCTGCTGTGTCTTCATTTTGTTCATGATTCACTAAAAGATCAATTGACTCGTTTCAGCACTGTTTTGAACGTTACAGTTATGTATTTGTATTTTGAGTGCGTGCCAGTCAACCCGGGAAAACATAAATAGCTATTTCTTCAGGCACATCTCTCATTTGAAGCATCAACACCTGAGGCCAGTGTTGGGTAGCAACATAAGTCCCTGACCCTGTGCCTCTGCTGGATGGCCCCCCAGCATGCATCTCTTCGGTTCTGTCAGCAGGCTCAGCACTGCATCTGCGTGTGTGTGTGTGTGTGTGTGTGTGTGTGTGTGTGTGTGTGTGTGTGTGTGTGTGTGTGTGTGTGTGTGTGTGTGTGTGTGTGTGTGTGTGTGTGTGTGTGTGTGTGTGTGTGTGTGTGTGTGTGTGAGTGCATGCGTGTGTGCGCGTGTTTGTGTATATTTTCACCCAAGCGTTCCATCATATAGGAATCCAGGGTGAAATGAATGAGTGTGGCAGCAGAGAGCATACCGTCTGTTGTGTAGAAAAGACCCAAGCTGAGTCATTAAATATACAGTACACAGAGTCAGTTCTCCCAAGGCCCCCCGGACTAAACCGGAGGCACTAGTGCGAGATGGGCATCGGAGGAGAGAAGATGTGACAAAACAAAGTGTTTGGTGGTTTTCTCTGTCATCCAGACGGGGTGTAGTGCGAACCGCAAACATGACACCGCCCAGGGGAGAGTAGATGTACAGGCAGGGTGGCCTTCCCCCTGGCAAAGAGGGTGTTAGGTTCACAGTCTGCCCCCTCTCTGTCCACGCTGATGATGGACAGGGCAGCATCTCTCTTTCACTCTGGTTTTGTTTTGCTGATAGCAGTTGAAAGCAAAGAACAAAAGGCTAATAAAAGCGGGATGGCTAAAGCATCCTGCTCTTTTTTCAACTAATAAAAGGGGAGAGGTGTCTCTTTTCCTTTCAGAATGAATTAGGAGGACATGCTGCTCGACGGCTTTGTGAATTGGGGATCAAACGGACCTCAAAACAAAAACAAACAAAAAAACAAAATGCTCTGTAGAGAGAATAAATAGCTGTTAAGCGTTGGTCCTTTTAACTCTTCGCCATCTTGAATATGATGCAGCATTATGGATTTGTCTTCTTTTTAGCCCTTTGAGGCTCTTTTCTAAATGTAAGGGAGGTGCACAGAAAACTTACTTAATGTCTAATTTCAAAATAGAGGTAGTTGTTTGACCATGGTTGCCTGGTGTCAGCTGGTGGCATTGTAACATCAAAATAGCCTAGGACTGTTCTGCTTCATCAAGGCAATTTCCATATCGTTACAGCTCTTTCACACATGCAAGGAAGTGCCCTGTGTTTCATCCTCAAAGAAGCCTTTGATCTAACACTCTCAACGTACATTATGCTGCACAATTATACATGCAAACAACACATTTACAAAGCCTTTTAGCAACCTGACCAGGGTGTTTCCTCTATGTATGTTGAGATAGATGGGTATAGGCAAATACATGGATGTGCTGCAGACACAGAGTGGAAGAAGATGTGCACTGTTTGCGTCACTCTGGAGAATGCGGAACTGCTCTGAGGTGAATTGCCAAGTTTAGCAGACTTACATGGAGTGGAGAGAACTACAGAAATAGCCCCAATTAACGAGAGCCTTAGAGAGCACAGCTTAGAAGGGCCACCAGACCTTGAAGCACCTGGGACTCACTGAGCTGGATTAAGTCGCGCACACTGCGGGAGGATTCCAGCAAAGGAAGCCACAGTCAATGACCCTGCACTAACTTTACCATGTACATTCATGGCTGTCACGTCATGTCCATAATGCCACTGCATGTGAGATCTCCCTTCCAGTGGTATTTCAACCACAAACTCTATAAACTTCAGTGTTGTTCCATTGAGTTCCGGTCCCCTATTGGGAAAAAGATCCCCAACATTCCTGAAAGTGATTTCCTGTTGCTAGATCCTCCTGAATTGATACCTTCCTCATCAGCCAATGAAGTCATTAGATTAGGATTAAATCCCTCACTGAATTACACTCACTGGGAGGGGCCGGGTTGGAGGTGATACAAATAGCATTTGGCCCTCGGCTTTACCCAGATTAAAAGGCCTCCAATGTCATTAGAAACGGAGCCATATGTGCCCTATCAATTCATGAATATTTGAAATTGCTGCAGGCTTGTCATATGGCAAATAAAAAGGACAGTGAATGGCTACACCACTGTGTTGCATGGATCGAGGATGGGATTGGATCTTCCTTAAAAAAAAAAGCCTGAAAATGAATGACATCATATTGAGGGCTCATTAGATTAAGCTGCAGGCATAGGCTACAAACCCCTTTCTGCTTTACTTCAGCAGCCCTTATAGAAGAACTCCTCTCTGCAGCAGAAGTGATGTTGAAGCTAATAAAAGCCTCCACAGAAGAGCTGACGATGTGCACTTCGCAACAGTGTCTCAGCAATATGCTGCAGTAATCTAGTTAGTTAGTTAATTCAAATCTATAACGAATGCCATGTGGATCCACCCATATGCTGAACGCATTGCGCATAGAAAGCAGTGCTATAAATTAATTAAGAATGAAAGAAACAAGGCAGAAGGATTTATTCCTTTTTTTCGGGCCGGCTTACACAGGAGCGGTGCCGCATTCGGATTTCAACACCACACAGTAGTG
This sequence comes from Ammodytes marinus, assembly GCF_949987685.1. Classification (NCBI taxonomy): domain Eukaryota; kingdom Metazoa; phylum Chordata; class Actinopteri; order Uranoscopiformes; family Ammodytidae; genus Ammodytes; species Ammodytes marinus. The sequence goes on from NC_137218.1 coordinate 18,581,451, forward strand.
GACAGCGACAGCCATCTCATTGCCTGAGCAGGGAACATAATCATCTCAAGCGACTTATGTCAGGCTAAAACATGATATTATGGTTAGTAACACACATTCATTCCTCTGGTAGTGCTCTCATGGAGCACCATGAGTGTCAAACCTTTAGATAAAAGCTTGGGTTACTATGACAGATACCTGTTACAGTAGCCAAAGGGAGAGCATTTGCTGCATTGCTGTATAGCTGGACGCTTTTACTTACCCCAGCTGGTCGCCGTCCTGCCCATAAACTCCTTCGTCCTCGGGTTCCATATAAACTCCTTCCATCCACCACCGCTTTTTTCATTATCCTTTGCCATTTTGTCATAAAATGTAGGAGCCCAAGCCTTTTTTACTTCCTACCTGCGGGACCGAATCAATTACCCAGAAAGCAGAGCACCACCGTGGCTGGTGGAAGACGATAGGCAATTAAACAGGTCTGCTCAGACGGACTAGTAATGAATGGGGATGGAAGCAAATAAGAAGAAAAGTGATGGTAAGAGGCAGCAGGTCCTACACTCGGCAAAGATCTAGTAATCTGCCCTCCCCCCCAGCTCTTGTGTGCATGCCGCAGCGTTTTTATGAGTGGTGCAGAAATCTAGTGATACTGCGGTAAAGCACTCCCTCCGCCTCTCTCTCTCTCTCTGCAAGCAAGCAAGCAAGCACCCCCACCCCTCCCTCACTCACATCCATCCTCCATCCCTCGGCAGAGCGGATGCACCCCCCCCCCCCCCCCCACACACACACACACACACACACACACACACACACACACACACACACACACACACACACACACACACACACACGCACGCCTCACCCCCCCCCCCCCTCCTAACACACGCACACCGCCCCCTGCACGCGCGTGGTGGCCAATCATCTACTACTCCATCCTTACAGGGCCCTGACGCATGAAAGACAAGCCTCAGAGCAAATCAAATGAGGGCATCCATCCATCCGTTCATTGGCTCTGAGGTCCCCAAGGAACCAGCCAACAACAAGCTACAGTATATCCCTCTCTGATATTCCTAAAGGACTCATAGTGTCCCCATTGTGGAGTTTGATTATGTATGAAATCAGCACCATATTCATAGAATTATCATACAGGATATGCTCAAATAGCCTGTGTGTGTGTGTGTGTGTGTGTGTGTGTGTGTGTGTGTGTGTGTGTGTGTGTGTGTGTGTGTGTGTGTGTGTGTGTGTGTGTGTGTGTGTGTCATATAGCCTCACTAGTTTGGAATGGGTCAGATGTCATAGGTTCCTGTCAGTGGGTGTCCTTTCTTTCTTTCTTTCTTTCTTTCTTTCTGTTATTAAAGACAAATATGCTCATGCGAATAATGTAGATCAATTACAGAGACTAGACTATACACCCTCCCCTCAGCATGTTATAGTTTGATGTGTAAAACTCATGGCAACTAGTGAGACAAATTGTCTGCATATGTGCTTCACCCAATCCCCCCATGTGCCATTTTAGCATTGGCTGCCTATTGAAAGCTATACAAGTAAAACATGTCAACCAGTCCTAGTCCAGCGGCTATACCACCCAGGCTGGTTAATTAAGGTGTGATGGATTTCTCCGAGTCAGTACACAATTTTTTTTGCTAAATGTGCAGCTGACTGTGGTGTGATGCATGGTACCATTGCAGCAGCGGTAGTGAAGGTATAGCGCCCTCACTTGGAGGCTGAGGGTAGCTGCTGCAGCACTTGCTGCTGCAAAAGTGCAGCATGGAACACGTTGTCCACTGTTAAGACAACACACACACGAGGCATGAACACATGCACCGATTCTGTTTGTTGTGTAAAGTTCATTATATAAAATTTATTTATAATGACAATATCAATGCAAATATAGCACTACAGTGATTTCCAAGGTACACCGTATCTTACCATATCAATATAGTATGGCACTCATATAATGGCCACTGTTTCAGAAGACACACAAAACCAACAGCGTCTGTAAACTATCTTGGAAATGATTCCTAGGGCTTCCATATCGGTCTGTGAAAAAAGAATCGTAGTAAGGTGATTACTTGGTATTTGGACATTAAAATTGGGCACAATAGTCAGTATCATTGGAACATTTTCAGTGTGAGGAATCTCTGCATGCATTGCACTTGCCCATTTCCTTCACCCTGACTTGTGTTTGTTTGAAAAATGGACTCGCTTGAAATCAAAACAACCTGAAACCCTCAAACACAAGCAGGTGGAGCGAAAACAAAAGGCCAGGCAGTGACTCTCAAACATTAAGATAGGTCTTCTTTTCACGGGGGGTGTACTGTACTGTACAGCTTGGTGCTATCATATAACAACAACAACCAAGAGACATTCAAGTGCCTTAAATACTATTACAGAAGGGCTCACTCTTCAAGGTATACAAACTTCAGTTCCACGCAGCTTTCGGAAAATAAAACAAATATGCAACATTACCCACTATATTAATAACGTTTCTCATGGCAACACCGTGTAGTTGAATGAACACCACCAGTAGTTCAAGATAGCAGCAAAGTATTCAAAGTGTCAAGACAACGCGCCATCAACATCTGTACATAAATAAAAAGTGAGTGTAGAAAAAAAAGGCATAAATAAAAACAACACAGCTTAAAGGGAGTCTTGCATAAATTGAAATAAAAAAAACTGTTGGACTGTGCCTTTCTTTAGAGGGCTTACTGTTTATTAGTAGAACTATAAGTAATGTATGGACTGACTGGCTGCAGCAGATAAAGTACTTAATTCTTTTTAGAAAAAAACAAGTGAACAAAGTTATGTTTATACAATATGCTACATAATATGTATTGATTACAAGTATGAAAATGGAAATAATTGCTACATTTTCAATACAGTTGTACATATCTATTTACAGTACATTAGGGTTTTAATTTCTCCTAAGCGTATAGCATGTTTTTTTGTGCAGATTGTTCCAGCATTCTGTTTGAGGTGATCAATACTCACAGTCTTCTCAGTTGCACCATATTGTACAGTCTGTGTTGATGGGTGTCAGTGCTTGTTTTTCCCATGTGGTGTAACGATCACAAATGTGCAACTGTGGATATAAGCTTGGGTGATGAAGTTGTGTGTACCATTGACCTGTAACTATATTTGGCTGGACTGCACACTTTGTGCCATCCGTCACACCACCTCCTCTCAATGATAAGCCCATCATCTATATATTCTTCTTTTGACACCACCACATGTTATCATATTGTAGATCTGCGGTAGGTAAAAGTCGGACATGATCATCTCTACACATTTTCTTTTACAATACTGTATGTCTATCGTGACATGCAGAGAATGACACAGTAAATATGACTCGTTCAAGTCTTTAGATATGTATGTTAGGCTAGTTGACACAAGTTTTAATTATGTTGCTCCGGCATTGGGAGCATATTGCTGTAAAACTGCAGAAACGTTGAGAAAGTAAATAGATTTACATTACAAATATGCAAACAGATACAGTAGGTAGCTTTTTACTCCTCATTGATGATTACTTGCATCCACAATGACAATCTACTGATACCAAGACATCTCATATGCATTCACGATTTCAAGAAACACTTCAATAACTTATCAATGAGTCTTGCCTTTTTTCTCATCCAGAGATAGTAGTTTCTATGTGTGTCCGACAACTGTGTGTTGGAGAAAAATACATGATTCATTTATGTCTCAAGTAGTCAGGACGAAATTTGGCAACACCAATCTCAGAATACATCATGCCACCCATTATTGATAAGTCGGTGTATTGTAGCAATAATACTGGCATTTTGTGGCAAAAAATCATTGGCAATTAGAACACATCAAAAAGGACAAAGTACAGCGCAAGTACAAATCACCAGGGTAAGAGATTAATTTAGTCTGATTGTAACACATCTTTTTCTTCACCACTTCTATCAACCTCTTTTTGACGTTTTTTCCCCCAAACAAGTTCAAAGTCTCCCACAACCTCCGTTACTGTTCTGATATCACACGATAAGATTGCGAGAAGATTTCTCTTTACTATACCCAGTTCTACTCCTGCTCTTATTTATAGTTCAACCATTTCCATTTGCTGCATGTCTTTAGTCTCTCCAGTGCTGTACCCTGCTGGCCCCTGTCTTTTTCCACCTTCAAATAGCCGTGTCCCACACCACAGCCTGCGGCCTCTGGCAGGGTGGCGTGCCAGTCTTACGGGGCTCAGGTGTCCGTCTCCAGCTAGGCAGGATGGGCATGCTGTCCTGCTTATAGAGACTCTTGTCCGGGCGTCTGTGGGCCTTGATCTCTTTGCACAGGCAGCGTTTGCGCTCTATGACTTCCAGCAGCTTGCCGTCTCTCTGGCTCTGCGCGGCCGACTGGGTGTTGCCTCCGCCGACGGCAGGCTGTCCCTGTGCCAGCTGGGCCAGCTGCTGGAACTGCAACTGCAGGTGGTGCTGTTTGTGCAGCTGCTGCAGCTGCTGCTTCAACTGGAGCTGCTGCTGGTGGAGCTGGAGCTGCTGCTGCTGCCGCGACACACTGGGACTGCTGGGACTACACGGTGCAAAGCCATGCCGCTGAACACAGAAGACAAAGAGAAGACGGTCAATGTTGGATGGAATTGTAGCATTTCAAAGGCAGAGTCAGGCGATTCTGGAGGATGCTTTTTTTCAAAATCGCTGTTGGTCAAAAACAGTGAATTTCTCCTCACGATCTGCAACATGTCCGTACTGTGTGTACGCTGAAAAGAAATCTGGTGGTTATGCACAGCATTAGGTTGTGTTAACGTGCATCTTGTTAGCTACGGTGGACCCCCTTTGTTAACATACCCTTTGTTTACATGCCAGTTTACAGAGCATAGTGTATTAACACCAGATTTTATTTTTCAGCGCACACAGGAACGGAGAAGTTGCAGATTGTGAGGAGATATTAACTGATTTTGACAAAAAGTGATTTTGACAGCAAGAGTTCTTCGGAATTGCTGACTCCACCTTTAAATTTCGAAATAACTTGCATGATGACTGCAGTGCTGTGAGCAGTGACATCCGGTCCAATCACATTGAATAAAACTGCAGTTCCACTGGACAGCCACCAGGCCGCAGCGCTGCTTCATCTAATGCAGGTTGAGGGAGGGTCAACCAGCCGCATGAGGACAGTCTCTGCAGCACACTCAAACTGCGTCAGCACTTGCTATGCAGCCAGAATCTGGGAAAAATGTGCTGCTAGAATACTGCAGCTCATCACTCCCAAAACATAGTACTGCATGTTCTCTCATCCACTTTTCTCTCTCATTTCCTGATTACATACAAGCCTACGTCATATACCTTTTTAGTGGCTCTTATTCTTTTGAGGCAGCCCAGAGCCTTATTCTGCTCGGTGGGCATATCTACAAGCTATAAATAGATCTGCTGGAGCACTGTCTCTAGCAGAGGGGGAAGTAATAATGAGAAGAATATTAATGTTCACTCACAAATCCACAATGAATTAAGTGATACAGTCTTTAGTTCTATGTATTCACCTGATTCAGTGCTTCTCGTGCTGGTAGGCTGCTCTGTCTCTGGACGTCTCCTCCACCCACATGTCTCACTCCAGCAGCAGAGGAGGAGCGGCCCAGCCGCCCCACTTCTGCAAAGAAACAAATATTACACTGTGTGCCTGCTAATGAGAACACTGTAATATACTGTAACTTTTCATTCACACAGAGGGCTGTGAATGTCTAATTATACTCATTTGAGACAGGACACAGCACGTACATTATGAGATTATTCTATTCAGACAATTTTGAACTAAACAAATTTTAATGAACAATGGATATTGGACCAACACATTTGTATTATACATGTATGCCTACACAGATATTTGCTCTTGTATATTGTATATGTAACTGTCATTCCATTTCTCTACAAAAAATATTAGCATGTTTAAAAAGGTGTCAAAACAATGTAATTGAAAGAAAGTTAGCTAAACTGTTAGACATAACTGGTGCTGTTTGCACTCTCTGACTGCTATATACCACTTTGCTTACATCACTTGCCGCGAATATAAATTGCACACTGTCTGTATTTGCACTTAGCTTATATAACTCAATAATAATAATTACATTATAAAATGCTAAACACAACCATGATTGTCACAACGGTCATTGTTAAAAACATGACATGTGGCCAGGGCTAATGAATGCATGTGTGCAGGAATGTGGGCCTGTTTATGGAACACTTCTTGTATCGACTCTTCTTCAGTGAAAGTATTGCACACATTCTCAAGGTAAGCAGTGTGTCTCTGTTTCTGGGGTAAGGCCTTCAGTGCAGATACAGAGAGACTGACACAGAGCTTCAAGGCTAATATCAGCACAAGAGGATGTCATGGAGGCAGCTTATATCCTTTTGTGACAGTAAAAGGAGAGAGCTTTTTTTAAAGCTGTGCAATTTTAAGACACTAAAATGTACTAAACGTACTGTGTGCACGCTGAATAAAAGTCCAGGGTTAATACAGAGCCTAGGCTCTGTAAACTGGCATATTACCATACAGTATATGGTTGTTTTACATACCCTTTGTTTATATACAAGTTTACAGAGCCTAGGCTGTGTATGAACACCACATTGTTTTAGTCAGTGCACACGCATACAGAAAAGTAGCGGATCGTCAAGAGATATTCACTGATTTTGACAAAAAGGTATTTTGACACAAAGCATACTACAGAATTGCTGACTCCACCTTTTAAAACCAGCAGAACTCCCATGTAAAAATCTGCTGCTACAGTTCATCTCTACAAAAGGATGTTGTGGTCAGAGTGTCAAGTGTTTGGCTATACCTCCGTTGCGACAGGCCGGGAAAGTCTGGCAGGGAAGAGGTAGACCGACTCTGGGAAGGGCTCTGAATCCCGGGCTGCTATCCACACCGGCCAATGATTCGCTGTGACCGAGGGCCCTGCTGCTGGCACCACTGAAGTGGACTGGGATCCCTGAGTGGCGAGACACCAAGCCCAGGTCCTCCTTATCCATCCTTAATAGGGCATCAGCACTGCCATTCCAGGCACGCCCTGTGTCCTCTGAGACAGGGAGAGGGAACAGAATGAATATTTTAGCTGGAAAAAACAAAATTTCATTTTTTAAAGCCGAGTCACGACAGGCAGGCAGGCAGGCAAGCAGGCAGGCAGGCACTGGTTCATTTAGAGATTTTTGGCTATTTTGCTTCCATAACATGTCTTCTTTCATAGGCTACATGAAATGTACAAAATGTACATTTAGGTTTTTATTTGACTTAACCTTGTCTGTTTGCGTCTGTATAGTTCTCCCATACAACCATCTTTAAAGCAGTTCGGATGGATGTGAGTTTGAGCATTTCAGCACAATCATAATATCCCGCCTTCCTCCAATGCAGCCCCACCCCCTCATTCCTATCCCCGTTTTTTTTGTTTTGTTTTTGAAGAAACTTAATTTAGGCTACACAAGCAGACTTACTTGCTTAATACTGTCTCCGTGCACAAAGTGAGTTATATTGTGGCTGAAGAAACTGGTGGCTGTAGTAGGCTACCGGTACCGCGCTGATCTGCTTGTATCACTGGTTTCACTTCAGATATGTCGGCCAGAACACCACTTATGCTTATAATGACACTAGGAGAGGAGGAGTAGGGTTTTATCCGCTCTTTATTTTCCTTCTTTCACAGGCACAGCCGCATATAGATCGCGGAAAAAGAACAAAGGCTTAAACTCCGCTCGTGAGGAGACGTTTGAACAGCTGTTGCGACTCGCGAATCGCAGCCGCTAATAACATGCACAAACTATAACTTATAACAGCGATCGGGACTACATGTACATACTCACACACGGGTGATTCACATTTACACTCAGATAAACACGAATGATGGCTTACTGTGGCAACTTGCTCACACACATCTCACCGAGGGAGAAGCGAAAGGAAACTTACTGAACTGGCTCTCTGGCCGACTGACGTCACGGCCCAACACTAAACAAAACACAGCTTAACACACTGTAAGAAATAACAAGAAATAACAACACTGTAACCTTTTCTACAATGGTCGCTACTCGCTAGGCTACTGTCTGCCGTGGAATCAAAACAAACCCTTTCGTTGAGGACGCGCGTGCACGAATGCGCGGTACACAAGCAGACGGCAAACAGACAGGTCTGTCGGCCAATTAAATCGTTCGGTCCGAACGATTTGATTGGTTGTAGTTTTCACCTAATATTATGAGACTGAAATAATTGTTTCTTTTTATTCCTGGTGGGTCTACCATGCATTTTAGAGTGTAAAAACCTTATTTATACCATTTTAAAGTCATTTAAAATAAGTGTAAAAACTCTACAAAGGTAAGAATAGCTTTAACAGCCTTTATCTCTGCATTCGTTTTTTTTTTCATTATTCTGAACCAACAGTTTTTTATCAAGTAATCAACTGACAAAGTCCCATGAAGATATTTGAAAAGTCAAAAATGTTACCGTATTCACCTGCATGTGTCTTGTCTTAAATACAACATCTGCACTCTCTAATAAAAAAATGACCTCAGACTTACTCTCTGTCTCTCTGCTCCCGTGGCTGAAGGACAACTTCCTCTGCATGGGCCAGTAAGACGCCTCGTCTGCCGCTAAACTAGCACTGCTGTCCCAGGGCATGAAGCCGGCTTTGGCGTGGACGGACGTCGAACCTCCGTTACTCTTGGACTCCCTCTCTCCTCCTACGCCCGTTAGACTGGAAGGCTGCTGCAGCAGGGACGGCGTCTGGGAGCTTCCCCTCAGGCTCTCGTACGCCGGCGGTCTCCGGAAACCTCCGGAAGGGTAGGTCCACAGCAGGGGGCTGTCCGAGGAGGGAGGCTTGTACGCGGGCAGGCTGTGGGGAGTGTTGGAGCGCAGGTGGGGCCGTGAGTGGGGACGCTGCGATGAGGTGGACAACGGCGTGGGGGTCGAACTGGCGCTGCTTTGAGACGTCTGGGCCAGATCCATCGGTAAGGAGTACGGCCCTCCATCCCTATCCCTGTCCCTGTCCCTGTCCCTGTCCCTGTCCCTGTCCCTGTCCCTGTCCCTGTCCCTCTCCCTCTCCCTGTCTCTTTCTTTCTCCCTATCTCTGTCCTTGTCTTTCTCCTTTTCTCTCTCTCTGTCTCTGTCTCTGTCTCTACCTCTATCCCTATCCCTATCCCTCTCTCTATCTCTACAGTGATCCTTGTCCCTATCCTTGTCTCTGTCCCTGTCCCTGTCCTTGTCCCTCTCCCCTTTGTCGGCCTTCAGCAGGAAGCTCACCGACTTGCCTTCCTTGCCCCCCGTGCTGGAGGTCTGGGTCTGGGCCGTGGCCTGACTGGAGGTCTGAGAAGCAGCAGAGCCACTCTTGCTGTTGCTGTTGTTATTGGGAACGGGCGAGTCTCCCCTCTCGGGCTTGCGGTAGTGATGGTAGTGCGAGGGCCGGTGGTGCGGATGGTGGTGGTGGTGGTGGGAGTAAGGCGAGGTGGATTTGGAGCTAGGGGGCAGAGGGGTGGAGTGGCTCCTGGCTCTCAGTCCCGGTGCAGGGCCTAACTGGGCGTCCCTCTCCCTGCTGTGCTTGTCCTGGCTGCATCCCTCCTTGGAAACGTTGGACGACATCGAGGAGGATGACGGGAGGGTGCTAGCGTGAGTCGTGGCGCCGGACGTTTGAGTTTTGGCAGAAGAAGAAGAAGAGGACGATTGTTTGTTTTGCACCCCGACCCCGCTGGAGGCCGCGGCGGGCTGCGGGAAGGCGAGCAAGGGGGGCCGGTGCTGTAGCAGGTTGGGGAAAGGGGCGGGGATCTTTGTGTTGCTGTTGGAGGAGGAGGATTCGGGCTCGGAGGATTTGTTCCCCGGCAGCAGGTAAGGGGTGGGGGCTCGTGGCGTGTGTGGACTGGTGGACAGGACCTGGGGCACCGGGGTGGAGGAGGCAGAGGAAGGCAACGGAGACGAATGCGAGACGGACACGGCGGCTTTGACTTTGGAGCAGGAGGGAGAGGAAGAGGAGGGCCGAGGCAGAGAGGAGGAGGAAGCGCTGGAGGACGAAGGGGTGACGTGGTAGTGTTTGGAGGATTTGAGCTTCTCGTGTTTGGAAGCGGCGTGTCTGTGGGAGTTCCGGTCGTCGTGCTGCGGGTATTTCATCTCCTCGTATATGGCCTCGCTCTGGTCCGAGTCAGAGTCCGGCGTGGTGGCGACGGGGGTGACAGGGTGGGGCGTGGCGGTCTGGCTGTCTCTGGTGAACACCTGGCCCACCATCTCTATATACACGGGCTCGTCATCACCGTAGCCCTGGGTCTGGATCTGAGAGTCTGCCCCCCCTGCCGACTGGAAAGGCAAGGCGGAAGGAGGCACGCGCGGAGGGAGGGGGTCGAAGGATAGCTGGGTGCTGGGACTCCTCTTGGGCTTTAAAGGAGGCACCTTCTTTGATCCCATGTCTCCAGAGTCAGACTTCTTCATGGCTGTGGGAGAGAAAAAAATGTGCTTGTCAAAAAATGAAGAAGAGAAGATTCTATGGAAGGGCATAAGGGCCACGTGAGAGAGTGAAAAAAAGGAGTAATGTTTTTTTCATCATAATTTTTTTAAACGTCCTCCTCTCATTCTTTTTCGTCTCGCGCGTGGCCCTAATACTCTTTCGTAGATTGTCGGTGTAGAATGATGCACCTGAAAAAAGAAAATAAGAAAAAAAGATTTCTTACAGTTTTTCTTCTCTGAGTGCTTGGACTGTGAGTGAGAGGAGGTGGGAGTCGGCGCCGCGTCCCTGCTGTCAGCGGAGGAGCAGCTGAGGCGAGTGCTGGGGTGGCGTTTAGGTTTGGCCGGTGGGCAGCGGCCGCCGTGTTGTGATTGGGTGTCAGAGTAATCTCCGTCCTCCTCCAGACCGGCGTCACCGGCACCAACAGCGTGGCAGGACTGTGAACGCGGCGCCATGGCCGAGGCACAAGAGTGAGGGGACAGGTCCTGGGACGCAGGCATGGTCATGAAACCCATCCGGAAGTGTCGGCGAAACGAAGCTAAGTCTCGGACTTTGCCAACAGTGGCTGAGGGGTCGTTTTGACTGGAGCTGTAGTTCAGGGGACAAAATGGGGATTGCGAGGTGTGGAAAGAAGAAGAAATAATGGAGACCATATTAATTGAGAATTCAAATGGCACAATGCACTGAAATGTTCCTATTGCTCATTCCTACGCATAATCATGTCATGATGAGTGTGTATAAAGTAGTAGGCTATATGACAAGAGCTGTTTGACTTGTGCATGTAACATCCTCTTTTTTTCAATGACAATCGTGTTTTTTTAATGTTTATATCCTTTATTTTTTTTTCATTCTCTCTTTAAAATATTTGACTTATTTAAGACTTGTAAAATGAAATATGATGACACAATTGATACTGTTACCACCTCCATGAATGTATGTTGATACTAAAAGAACATTTTAAAAATGCATGAAAGAAAAAAGAAAAATATAAGAGCATCAAAAAATCACACTTCAGTGCAAAACATTCATGTGCTACTCTGTATACTGACCGTCCTCTTGCCTCACTCTCTTTGGTCTTCAAACATCGCCTTTGTAATAAAGAAATGCCTTCAAGGCTTCCACTGCAAAAAAGGGAAAGCCCTGGAGGCTACTCCATCTTTCGCATTCACATATCTTTCCATCTGCTTCCCCCTCAAACACATTCAATTAGGAAATCAATTCCCCTGTCAAAAACAAAGTACTCTCAAAGTAGCAAACTGCACTGCCGGAATTCCCTTATTCTTTCTATCTTTACATCTATATTCTGCTGAAATGACTGCCAGGAGCATTTTAATGTTACTATGGGAACAGTTGTGATTTTCATGTGTTTGATAGTTTCCCTATGAAATCATCAAAGATATGAGCACACACTGAAATAAATAGAACTGACGAAGAGAAAGATCTCTCTAAGAATTGCAGTGATTTCCCTTATTGAACAGTTGCAATCTGTGTTTTGGCTAAAGGTGACATAGTTGCTGGGCATATAAAATTAGATTTTTACCTTTTATTGCATTTTTCACTATTGGATCCAGATGCTTAATATTATTACCTGGCATTGCAGTAATGTGTCTGCAGTTGATATGGTGTGTTCAATTTTGTAGTTTTCAAAAAGAAAAATAACTTAATAAAAAAATATGTGCTGACGGTTTGAGGTCAAGCCTATAGTTTAGGCCTCACTGTCAGTGGGTTAAGTTGTTGACATAGAAAATGTGAGGTTCTATCCACTGCTGAGCTCACCAGGGCTTACAAAATGGCTTCTGATAACCCTCCACTATAGCGTCTCTGCTTCTGAGATGAGGTGCTGCAGTGATGTGGTGTCCTCTCCAGGGGTGTTGTACTGCTTCACCCACAGTAACACGAGATAAGTCTGTGGCCTTTAAGCTAACTTCGATCGAACAAGGTTGACTCACTCTCTCAGTACAACAGACTTTTTGTTAACAAGGCTACTGTGGAGTTACTGTACTTTTACAGAAAATGTCAGAGGAGACAGGAAAAATAGGCTTTTAAACCTATGGTGTACAATACCATCTGAAGGAGTAAAAAGGTATTTAAATGTACTGCGGCGCTGCAGGGATAAAACCACAGCTTCATCAGGCTGGTTTCTTATTCCAGGCTCTTGTTTATCCTATCTCAGCTACAGAGAGAAGCAAAGGAGCACATCTGGATATTCACATCTGTGTCTGCGCATTTGAGGCCGCAAGAAATTGTGTTTGTGAGTGTGTAATAATGCAATAGCTCAAACGCACGATTATTCCATGTGTAAATGATTCATCTTGGTACATACAATTGCAACATATGACTACGGGTCACACAGTGCTCTCTTTTAGATCGGTTGCGATCCCTGTGAGGCAGTGAAGCACAGAGGAAGACAATCGGAGCTCACAATTTGCAGTCGACGTTGATCGGAGTGGAAGCAGAACAGAGGCTCCTATTTTCTTCTTAGTCAGATCATTGTGTGTGTGTGTGTGTGTGTGTGTGTGTGTGTGTGTGTGTGTGTGTGTGTGTGTGTGTGTGTGTGTGTGTGTGTGTGTGTGTGTGTGAGTGCGTGTGTTTGTGAGTGTGTTGTATGGCAACAAAGCGTTTTTTTTGCATCTGTAGGAATATGCGTATGCCTCTGGAGATGCACTTGTGACTCCTTGCAATAGATTCTACAGGGTCCAAATTTAGCTCAGAACAGAGGCCGAGCAGCTCCTTTGGTTGCTTGAAGTCTCTGTTTGTTTGTTTTTTGTCTCAAACAAAGCTCACAACAAGTTTAAACTGAAAAACAAAAAAATCTTATCTGGCCTCTCACCTGTTTATTCACTTCATGTGAAGCTACAGCAGTGAGTCGGTTGGCAGTAATTCCCTGAATCACCACTGGTTGGTTACCTGGCTACTTCAGGCAATGCTCAGAGCCAAGAAATAGTCCCACACACTAAATACACATGCTATTGAGAGTAGGGGAGAGTGGCCTAAGTTGTGCCACTTTTTACTCAAAGTGATTTTAAAGTGAGGCCTTGACAGTTATGTCTCCAACTCAAATATGTACATATAATTCAGGATGTTGTGCATCCCTGGCAATAAAAACTTTGGATCTGGAATAAACTGTTTAAGAAATATAGCTTTCGGAAAAAAAGTTGTCTTGTGGCACAACTTGCCCCTGGTGTGGTATAAGTTGTGCCACAAGAGAGAATACCATGGGGTAAATTGTGCCATTGATATATATCTCATAAACTGTAATGCAAGACAAATCCATAAGACAATTACTTATTTAAGGTTTATTTAAAGTAAATAAAGTAAATATTTTACAAAGATTGAAGGTCAATTTTCTTTAACAAGGCCTAGCCGATCTATGTGGTTTGCCTGCAAAGCTCACGATGACAAAGTCACCATCATCATCTTTCTGGCCATCTGAACTCTTGTCAGTGGTGTCATTAAGTGGAATGGAGACGTCAGTCTCTTCTGAGCTACTGTAGACAATCACTTTCTTTTTGGTGACCAGCGTATACAGTCATACCACTGGCACAACTCTCAGAAATGTACTTCGCACTAGTTGCTCCGTGCTTGTGACTGCCACCTGACAAATGTGATTCCCCCTCCATTTCTGTCTTTAAATCAAGGCTCAAAACCTGTACACACTGGTTTTTCCTCCCCATTAACTATCTTACCTCTGCACTACTATCTTTGTTTATATTTGTGGATGTATGGGCTTTATGTCTTTTATTTTTGTTATTGTTATTTTACCTTCATTGTTTACCTATTGAATGCACTATGTACAGCACTTTGTACAGTGCAAACTGTCATAAATGTGCTTTTATAAATACATTTTACTTACTTACTTACTTATAACTCACCTAGGCCCTTTGGCACAAATCACCCCAACCCCAGAATTTTGGATAATAGGCATGATGCAGCAGTTTAGGGCTGACATCGTGCTAACTGTGTAGACTCCTAACAGTGTAGCATACTAAAGCACTAAAACATGTGTCAAATGTTTTCAAACTTGTCTATAATTGTTCGGACACAATAATCAAAAAACCTTGATCATGGAAATTTTACTTTGAAAGGCAAAAAACTGCTTTTTTAGCTTAAATGTGCTTTTATCTTATTCCATGTTTCTCCCTTCTTTACAGGATGAGTCAAATGGATGGCTCTTCTTAAATATGTGGTCACATTTTCAATTTCTTCCACGGTTTTCTAGAAACAAGGGGTGGCACAACTTCCCCACCGGCACAACTTAGGCCACTCTCCCCTAAATACAATTTTCCCCAATACATCAAACTTGTAATTCTTTTCATGTTGGCTGAATTTTCTACAGTAAGAGTAGTGCTGTGTGCTCTAGTGCACTGTTTAAATGAAAATATGTAATAATAATAGATAGATGACAGTGTAATATCCTTGTTCATAATGATCTGGTGTGCATAAGCATCGATTGAGTAATCAATCAAAACTATTTCAAGGAAGTTTCTAATCCTCCTGTTTGGATTTGTCAACATTTGGTCATTTCTTTGTCTGCATGATTTTGAGTTGAACTAAGTCCAAATCCTATCTAAGAAATGTTATGGTACACCTCAAGGATAAAAAACAATATTTGTACTTTAATAAAAATGTGCTGTCTGTGTCCTCCTTCAAAATCACATGACTATCAGTAGTAGATGAAGGTCGTCATATTCATCCCAAACAAGCACGAGAGAAAGAAACACAGAATGGTGACCATTGTCTCTCATCAAATAGTATGAGGTCATCGGCTGCTCCTTCTGAAGTCCTTTGAACAACACCTTTGGTAGATTTATCTCTGGGCGGCCTCTTGGAAATATCACCTCCTCCTCCATTTGAGTGCAAGATACTCCCAAAAGCTTTTAAGGCCTTGGTGGTAAGAGCTTCGCTGAATAAACCCAGTTTAGATCATTCTGCCCCCCAGGCAGCAGCTATCGTCCTATTTCTAATTTACCTTTTTTGGGGGTCAAAGTTTAAGAGTGGGTTGTGTTTAAAACAGCGGAATGAGACTAGCTGTTAAATATATTGAATATATATTATCTTTGTACAAAATCCAATCTAGTGCTCCGAGGGAAAATCAGAGCAGTTGTTATAGTTTTCAGATGGGTTAAGGTTGAGTGGCTGACATTGAGTGTGTGTGTATAGCTGTCCTCATTCTGGACCTTACTGACATATTTGACGCGATATACACGACACTGTAATTGATTGCCTTGAGTTATGGGGCTGTCTCTAGTGTGCGGTTTAACGTGATCTGGAAGAAGGATCAAGAAGAAAATGAAATAACAAGTGAGACTGCCTGGTGCTTTAACACAAAGCAACAAAAAAGCACAAGCTTTCCCTTCTAATTGTTCCAACAGTATTATTGTAGTCGTGCCGACATGTGATATACACAAGTTTTCTAGTTATGACAACGTCTGCCACAATGGATGATTGCACAGATAATATCTCTTTCAAGCTTCCACAACAACAAATACAATACTCTCTTTTGTCTGCCTGAAACTCAAAGCCATTTTACACACTGGCCTTAACTTTTAAAACAGCTGTTGTAAACTGTATTCTATATTATAAATTAGCACAAATCATTCAGGACAAGTTTCAAAGGACTGATAGTGCTTTGGACCATGTGATTAAGATGCTAATGTTTGAACAGCAAATAGCTCTCTTCAGTAGGTTTGAGCTATGCATAAATGCATAGGGCACGACAGGCATGTGAATCTTGGACTTCAAAACTGCGAAGCCAACATCAACCTCCTCTTTGCCTTGGGGTTATAGATATGCGTATATATGTGGAGAACCATGAGAGACTAACGAAGGCTCAAATAATAACTTTAATACACATTTATAATTAAAACTACTGCCCTAACACACAACCTCTGTGTGCGATGTCAAGACACTCAAGTTGAAACTGGTGAATTCAAACTGAAAACAATATTCCATTTTGTTGTAGCTTCTCTTACACAATTCTATTACTTAGTTTATTTATGTATTCCATCATTGATTTACCTTTTTTTGTCTAATTGAATATCAATTACTGGATTTCTTTAAAGGGGATTTGCAGGGCTTTATTTGTCCTACATACCTCTGCTGGTGATGCCAGGCTATACCCATGCAAGCCCATTCACACACTTGTCTCAAAATTCTATGCAAGAATGACTAAAACCTCGGCTGGCAGCTAGCTTTCGCACTAGTCAGTCACTACTGGGAATAGTCTGTCTGCCTGTATCAGTGACATATAAGAAACAGTCTCTATTTTTAAAGCTCACTGAATTGAAACTTACCTATTTACCATTCTGTATCTCTGCACAGTTCGATGTCTGCTTTATAAATGTGATTTCTCTCCTGAGGCCCTAGAGAGATCTCAAACTGTCTTCCATCGCCCTTCACAACTACTTCCTTTGTACCCCTCCTTCGCTTTCTCACTCCCCGCCAGCTCTTGCAGTAGTTGGCGGGCCTGCCCCAAGGACCATGCTTTCCATCCCTCTATCCCTGTGTGGTTCCAACCCTGACCCTGGCCCTGTTCACATGATCGCTGGTCATGTCCTGCTTCTCACCTCCGCTACACTTTTTTAAGGCAATACCGTCACAACCAAACTGCGATTCAGAGTGTGATGTTGTTATGCTGGTGCTGTTGACAGCTGTTATGTCCTCTTTTGTAGAGTGCTTGAATGAGTTCTTTCATCATGTAATTACTTTGTTTTGATGCTTAGGTGTTTGCAGCTGAGTCTATGTAGAGAGATGAATAAATAAAATAGATTCAATTTGTCCACAAAAAATCAGGTAAAATGTTTTATCCGAGATTGAATTATTCTCTTAATATCAGTACTTAGTCTTTTTGTCAATTGTTATGGTTACTATCCGCTTCTTCTGGAAGATGTCCAAAGACAGACGCTGCATCCAATATGTCAGCAGCTCACTGAGTTGTAACAGTGGAGAAACTAGAGCCCTGCCTGAACACACTACGCACTACAACAACTGTTCAATCTATCTGAAACAGTGCTGGCAGACTGTGGGGGAAGAAGTATTTGGAATCTTTACTCAAAAGTACCAAAACAACAATCTATATTACATGTGATAGTCCCACGTTCAAAATTCAAATAAAAGTACAGAAGTATAATCAGCTAAATGCATAAAAAGTGTTATACTATGAAATATGCCCCATTTTTAAACTGATGCATCAATCTGTAATTGGCATTTATTTAGCTGTTATAGTTGGTCAAGGTTTGGTTGTTGGGGGTAGTTTAGTCCAGTGGTTCCCAACATGTGGATCGGGCCCCCACCAAAGGGTCACAATATAATTCAAAGTGGTCCTGACATGATTAGAGAAGGGGGGAGGACAAAAAGAAGTTCTCTACTACATAATATAATACAGATTTTTCAATCAGTAATCAGACGCCGCTAAACACGTTTTTCGTCACAGGGGTCACAAGCCAAAAAGAGTCATAAACACTGGTTTAGGAGTAGAAGTACAGTGACATAGGTTGATAATTACAAGCTAATCAAAAGTGTACTTCAACCTCTTAGGAAGAACTTTTTAAATATTTATGAAACAGTCTAACTTTTCCTCTGGTGATCAAGTAAAGTCCTTAAATAAATGTTAAGTAATTAGTACTAATAATTTGTTACTAAATATTCCATGAAATATCCTTACATGTAAGGTTTTTTAATTCCATCCTCTTCTGTAATGTTGGAAAACTTGAATCAAAGCTGTGAATGAACACTAATGGTCTCGATAAAGCTAAAAGGTTAGAACCTCTGATGAAAGTATAAAGCGCAAAGACAAAATAATCTTACATGTGGAGATAAATGAGGCTCAACTCTATTTCATTTTCTTTTTCATCAGCTTTGTCCCCCGTCTGCCCTCTTGACATTTTGGTGGACATTATTGTAGTTTATCTCATCTACAGAACATATTAACTTCATTATGAAGCTCTTTCATGCAAATTTGTCAAAGACTTTTAAGAGGAAGCCTTTGCTGACCTCGTGAACTGTGCTCAGAATAAGATTTGGAAATTAAAGTCATTCACGCCCGCTAAGAGGTTTATATCCCCACTGAACTCAACCCTAATGTAATCCCATATATGCAGATCCTCTCACCTCTTTTTACTTCCCTCTTGGTCCCTCTGCCTCCAGTCCAAACGGCTCTTACGATACAGCAGGTTCATGTCGCTGCAGGGTCGCTCCTCCTCGCAGCCAATCACAGCGCAGTGCAGCCGCTTGCTCCGCCTCTCTATGTCACGCAGGAAATGCTCCACTGCCACATCCTGTGCGGAGCCAGAGCTCATGGTATAGAAGAGGACTCGGGAGAAGGGGATGTGTGTCACCGGCCGCCTCCTCCAACTCACCTGAGCAAGAAGAAACAAGGGCAATGTTTGAGCTCTTTAATCATTAAAAAAAACATGTTAAACAACTTCCCTGCCTACTTGCAGCTGACAAGATTGACAGTGATTACTTTGGGATGGTGCGACGCACTATGAAACCCGAATAATCAAACCCAATTTACTGGCAAAACTTTAGGGGAGGCACAGCTCATCATGCTCACTGTGTCGGAGCGAACAATCCTGCACATTACTCCAACTGGCAGCCGCCAGGGAGGAGACACAGCGATGCATGATGATGGAGGCTGCAGTTTTGTTTACCCCAACATCTAGGGTATCACATGAAAGCTATTTATATTTTCATTATCCACTTATGAATATTTGAGTAAGCATGGTAACTCAGCTGCAGAGCGACTCTGGCTGCAGGCCCTGGGATGGCCTAGCTAAGCCTGACTGCTAGCCAGACACAAATGTGGTTTGTCATATGTAGCGCATGCACAGCTTCCTACTCACGCTCACCCCATGAGAAGTCAGGCTTGTTGTGGGGCAGATAACTGAGGGCCCAACATAGTTTGCACGTTGGAGTATGTGAGTGAGCAACACAATTGGCTAAGAAAAGCGCAGCTGTCAGCTGATGCATGTTTCCAGTGTTTTCCATCATAAATAGAAGACAGGGTTTGAATGTTGTTTTGGAGTTAAACATCAGAGCATTATCAATGGTGATTTTGGAGTCCTTTTTTTTTTTTTTTTTTTTTTTACTCAAATTTGTTAGTGAAAAAACTTAATATGAAATATAAATATGAGCATCATGTATTATTTTGCAACATAGTTGGTTAGTATATTTTAATGGCCCATGTAGCAAAGTTTTGAGTCTCTCGCAAATCAGAAAGTGGAAAGGTGAAATATGATGAAAATATGATAATGATGCCCTCTCCTTGATCCTTTTTAAATCCCAGGTGTGCATTCACAGCATGTTAAAATGACACTCTACATGAATCCACTTCAATCAGCTCTGAATTATGCCTTACAACTCCTTGACGAAAGATGCAAGCATGCAGCATAAAAAAAGGACATAAAAATAAATGGCATTTACTATCTCTCCAGCAGTGTAATAGCTCTTCAAATTATGTACATATTGAGGGCCTTTTTAAAAACGCATTTCCCTCCAACTGCACGGCATCCTTTACTGTCAGAACAATATATATCATCCATATCTCACTAAAGACGAGGCGAAGTCCACAGTGGGGAGCATCAGGCCATGTCACCTGGGCTGTGCTGCATGTTGAGTTGTGTTAGCTGTGTGTGATTCTTTTGTCACGGCCCAGTGTGTGTCATCCAGTGTGTCAGCGTGGCTACTGCTATTCTTGTATCCCAGCGCTCTGACCACAACCTCAACCGCTGCTACTATACTGCCATGCTTGCTGACTCAATGTTAATTAGGTTAGGGGAGCTGTGTGACTGGAGGTAGGGCTTTCTGTTAAACTGGAGCTTTTGATTTGGGGTTTGTAGGATCTGGCAGCTGGGGCGGGCAGCCCTGCAATTGCCGCATTACGTGCTGTGGGGTTGGGGTGCAATTAGTCTAGCTAAAACAACCAGGAGACCTTTCGTCTTACATCTTACAGGCAGGTTCGACTCATCAAATTAAAGCTAGAAATAGCTTTTTTTTCAGGGCCGACACAAAACATGCAGTATAGACTCATATAGGTTGGCTGTGGTAAATCCCTGGAGTTGCTTTAAACCCAAAATAGAATCCAGAGCGTTTAGCAAGTTGTTTCAGGAGCATCTGTAGGGTCAGAAGTCGCCTGAATTCCTCTCATTAGAACCAGGAGGCAGATGGAGCCGTGATTCATGTAGCTGGATCTGCATGCAACGCTGCAGATACTCACTCATGCACATAAGCAAATAGATCACACACACACATACTTAAATCCCCCATACATGCTAAACATACACACACACACACACACACACACACACACACACACACACACACACACACACACACACACACACACACACACACACACACACACACACACACACACACACACACACACACACACACACACAGGGTGTGAAGCAGTAATTGCAAGCGCTCAGCAGCTGATTTGAATGTGGGCTACCTATGACGGGTCGGGGATCATTATCAACAGACAATTTGGGATATGCAAAACAAGTGTCATCTTTCACTTGTTAATAATGGTATAACATGGTATTTTCTGTCTAAAATCTTTTCATATATATTATTTTCCACTGCCACTTATTGACGATAACCCCTGGAACACTTTGTCCTGCAGCCCTCTGCTACTCAGCCTCCACCTCAGCGAGTGGTCCTGTGGTGTTGCTGCACCTCGCTGTGAGTGAGGCAGTAACGCTGACTGCAGAGTGAAGGCACACATCACAGCACTGCCCTGGTATTTGATACAGGGCCACCATTAAAAACACACATTTATTTACTTTGGGATATATCATCCCTTCGTGTATTGAAGACATCCACAAAAAAAACTGACTTGAAACAAGATATTGTGTCAAACCTGAGAAATAAATAAGAAAATGTCTTTGTGATTGCAAAGCCTCTGGAATAGAAGTAATTGGATTGAAAGGGCTGACAGAACATCTTGTTCATTTTACACATCATCTTCTTTCTCCTGCACATCCAGTCCTCGCTCGGACTGACCTGCTCTCATGTATAACAGGATGTTTTCGGATTTGTATCCCTTCAAGCCTGAATAGTAAATAAGTACAAATACACTTCCTAACTTTGCGTGCAACAAGAAATCAGTGGGAATATTATGTGTCCACAGATGTTTACTTCAAATGTTATCCATGACGCTGTCTGCTGAAGTTTATTAAGTTTCCCCACTAATAGCGCAGCAATTTCTCTTCCCACTGCTGTATGGTATCATAACTTGACCATGCAGCCGCATGGTAGACCACAGTAACCACACCTGAGCCACACACAGTGCTTCAGTTCAGGAGCGAAAGAAAAGGGTTCAGGAGAAGATGAGCAGCTTGAGACAGCCAGAGAGGAGGAGAGATCAGTTGCTGTGAGAAATTGAGGAATGCCAATTAAATAGTGAAATCAACCAGGTTGCAGACAAATACAATTGTTCTGAAAAACATAAAAAACTTGATGGAATATCGAAGCAGGAAATTCGAAAAGTGGAGGGGATAAGCAAATGGAGGAGGAAAGGATAGAAAAAAAAACAGTGAGAGGCAGCCAGACTATACGAGGAATGGGGGAGGGAGGTGAAATCAAGCCGCTCACACTAGTCGCTGTGTGTGGTCTCCTAGCAACACTGTCAGCCATGCATCTCTTCCTTTTTAGCCACCTAATATGCACAAAGCACATGCACGTCTGCCTGTCATACGCCATGAATCCATGGTTAAACCTCAACGCCGCTTTGTTCATACGTCATCCTCCTGCTAACAACATATCTAATGTATATAAAGTGGAGATAGCATCTTCTTCCAATGGCAACCATGCATTCATGAGCTGCTGCTGCACACACACTGCACTGCACATTCTCCAGACGTTGAATGGGCTGCAACCTAGACATAAAGGAGTCTGTGATGAATGCTTTCATGGTAGGTTTGGGTTATTTTCCTTTTATCAGTTGAATCCCACCTCCTCCCACTACAGATGCAAAGGCTGGTTATAAGACGACAAATATTAAGAGTGAAAATCAGGTGTGTATGTTTAAAGTTACATTTTGTCGCCTGTCACAGTGGTTGAGAGGGTACTGAGGTGATATATAGATATTGGAAAATATGGAAATAAAATATTGAAATTGAAGGAAAGTCATGAAATCACACCATGTCCCGCTAAAGAAACTGGTTGTTATCACTGATCTGCTCACAAATGCTCCCGTGTTTCCTGGTCCAAACCCAACAGTGCTGGTTGGTATAATGGGTACATATTTTAAGTTGGTAAAATGCCTCATTGCCTCTTTCAGGTCAAATCCATGTCAGCTGCCTCAATCAGACAGACTACATACCTACGGAGCCGTGGCTTTCAGAGACTTGACAAGATATCTTGTCTCATCACCAGTAAATGGTTGGCAAAGAAGAAGCAGCTTTCAGAATGAAAAGATTAACTGTGATCATTACTGAGGACCAAGGGCTCATTCACTTCCTTCTTATGAACATCTGGTTAAAATTGAATTTGTTGCCAGCGCTCTAAAGGCACGACTTGGGTAGTGATTGTGATTATAGGTCAGGATAGCATGCTCATGCTAATAATATCATTTATAACTAAGGGATGATTATTAAGTTCACAAGCTACATAGTATAATGTTCGAAACGTGAAAAATAATCTCAAGAGTTTCAGACAATTCTTGTTACCAGATTACGCCTTTAAAGCAATTAGGCTACTTCGATATTTGAAATGACTATGAGTTTTTGTTGGTTCTAGCGGCCCCCTTGGACAAAAGCGGTAGTTTTTTAAGACACCAGTACCTTCGATAAGATACTAGAACTAGCGTGTGCCCATTTCTTTTATAAGCAATTGAAAGAGAGACTGCAGGATGCATCACCATGAGGTAATATTTTTTATATGGCAGTAGGTTAAAGGTGAAGTAAGCAATGTATTTATGTTAATATAAGTGTTAAATCGCTCTTTATTCATACAGTGATCACTTACATAGTGTGCACGTTTCATAAAGCCGATCTCTCAGTCACCTGCTCTGCATGTAATTGGCAAATAAACTTTTCGGGGATCCCGAAATTAATATCAAATCACAAGAGAGAACGCTACAAACCGACACCCGTCTCACTGCCGGTGCACGCCAGAGCGACAGATGGGTCAATGTTTATGCTCCTACAATGCGGAGCAGGTAGAAATCCTTCCCAATGTCTGTTTTGATGGTTTTTATTATGTTTTATCACACTTACTTATCTGAGATGGTGCTAGATAACTCGCTGTTTGAAGACCGCAGTGCATTAATGTGGTGACGTAGGGACGAGGCAGGGGACTGCTAACTGCAGCCACTGACAGGAAGATAGCTAAACTGACCATTCAGAAGGTGTGAGGTTTGCCCCAGCTTTGTTTTTGTTTTAGCTTTGTTTTGTTTCTTGTGTATTTATAGCTTATTTTCTTAATCATTTTGTCTTAGTTATTTATTTCACTTTTTTTTCTGTATTCCTTGTCTGTTTATGTGAGGGAGGGGGGAGGGGGAGGGGGGAAGGGAGAGTGTTGTGTATGTATTGTATGTGTTTACTTATTCATTTTTTTTTGTCCATGTGTATAAAACTATAAAACCACTAAAATAAAAGTTTCAAACTGACCATTCCGCTTACTGATGTGACGATGGCGAAACAAAGTAAACTTTGATTTAGTGGCATTCTATAAACACAAGCTTTTCCGGTCTGCCTGCCGTGAATAATTTTTGTCTGAGTTGGCGGCAGAGGTGGAAAGAGTACAAAAATATTCTACTCAAGTAAAAGTATTACTTGGATGAAATTTTACTTAAAGGCCTACTTCACCGGTTTGAATATGAAGGTGTATTGAATTCTGAGATCCTATGTAGTATAAATGTGCGAAAAAAATTGAAATCGGTTCATCCTAGCCTGAGAAAAGGCAGAAAGAGTGTTTTTTTTAACCCTATGTTTCTCTTTCTCGTGACATCACAGAAAGAGAAATATAGGGTTAAAAAAAAACTTACTTTGTAAATATTACTGTGATGTCTTTTACTGTGACATCACAGTAATATTTACAAAGTAAGTTTTTTTTAACCCTATATTTCTCTTTCTGTGATGTCACGAGAAAGAGAAATATAGGGTTAAAAAAAACACTCTTTCTGCCTTTTCTCAGGCTAGGATAAACCGATTTAAATTTTTTTTGCACATGTATACTACATAGGATCTCAGAATTCAATACACCTTCATATTCAAACCGGTGAAGTAGGTCTTTAAGTAAAAGTAAAAGTACTGGTCTAAAAATCTACTTAAGTAAAAGTTAAAAAGTAGCTGATTTAAAATGTACTTAAAGTACAAGTTACTAGTTACTTTCTAACAGTGGGAGGGGGCGGGGGTCTCTTCTGTGTAGGGCATTATAGACAAGGGGATATAAATCTCAAACTAGTTTTGTTTAATTAACCTAATGCAACACCTAGTTACAAATTAAAGTGTACAAATTAAACAAATCATGTTGCGACGTATGGATGTATACTGTGTCATATACTTTAGATAAGCAAACATGGAGCAAATAGTCTGTTAATGAGGGAATTCAACCGGTTTACAGACCTAAACAGATTGCAGTTGCAGTTCTCCATTCAAGTTCAAATTATTTCCTTTTATCGCCTGTTTAATAATGTAATTGTGTATAATTGATCTCGATTCAGACTAAAATCATAATCACGATTATTTTGATTGACATTGTGTAATCACAATTATTATAGACAATTATTTATTGATTTAAGAACATCATGCTTATTTAACATTTGACACCATGACTTTGGACTTTAAACATTAATTGAACTGAAAACCAGGAAAATGCAAATACGTAAAAAATATTTAAAAAAATTGAATAAAATAAGTGTCAAAATCAAAATAAACCGTTGCAAATTTTGTTGATAGAGCACTTTTTTTGCTAGCAGGAATGTAATGTTTTATTTATATCTCATGGAGCTGGCTGGATAAGCAAGTTATATTGTAGGTTACAGTGTTCCTAATTGATGACTGTTGTGATGGCAAGAGTCAAGGAGCTTTAAACTTCCCGTGTTTTTTATTCCTTTATTACTTGGTCATAGACCACTATGATTCGACTTAAAGTGAGTAAACTAATTGGTCGTGAGGTGCAGACACGGTCGCATATGACTTTTTTGTCTCTCTCTCTCACGGTCGCGCATCATCGCATATCTGACTCGCGTGTCCGCGCGTAACATATCTTGCACATTATTTTAGTCTGAAGTGTTTTCAGACAACGCAATTAGTTTTACCTTTCTTCTCGACCAAAGGCTGACTTTCTGAGGTCTTCTAGAAGTTTTTCAAAGCTCCCGGCAGTGCGCACCGTCTCCCTCCTACTCGGCCCTGTTATCAGGTGAGGGAGGGGCCTGGATGAAGGGTTCGCTGCATTTAAAAGCCTTCACGTCTTCACGTGCGGTACAATGATAGATTAACTAGGATTATTATGTTTTCATGATTGAGGGAAGCAATGTTTGTTGTTGTCACTAAGTGTTCTCCTCTCCTCCTGTCGATCGTTCACTGTGTAGTTTCCGGTTTTGTGCCGTAGAAATAAAAGCCCCCCGCGATTTTTCTTTTCTTTTCTCTCCTTTAGCCTTTCTATTTACTTTTTTTTTTACTCAGTAACGCAGGTGATATAAAATGTAGCGAAGTAGCCTACAATACTTAAAAATAAACATACTCAAAGTAAAAGTAAAAGTACAGGTTTTAAAAACCACTTAGAAAATTACAAGTAGGCTACACAAAAAAACTAGGCTACTCAATTACAGGAACGTGAGTAAATGTAACTAGCTACTTTACACCCCTGGTTGGCGAGGATTCAGACCCGAGCAATGGCATTAATATAAACAGTATAAAGATATATATTTTAGCTGATGCTCTCGTTTGTTGTCACAGGTCATTTATGATTATCTGAGTAAAAATTAGAATGTTTCATAAACATTTAAAAGTTCCTTGTAGCCTCTTACTGCCTCTCTTTTCAATGGTAAGATGAAAAGATTGATAGGCCTACCATTCTTATATTGCTACAATGTAGGCCTATATGAAGCCAGCCGAGAGAAATAAATCAGCCTCCCAGCTCCTCTTAGGCTCAATAATTAGCATGTTTTATCTATTTTTGTAAACGATTAAAAAATTTAAGTGGTGACGTGTCATACAGAGGTGTCTGTACTATTTATTGTTCTGGTGCGAACACTTCCTGCAGCCTCTGCTGGTTGCCTGGCAACCTCACAGTGATTTGATGACTTTGTTTGAGTCTGACTTTGTGCTTTGCTGCTAAGTGTTTATTTGTGAGCTTTAGAGTTGCTGGCAGGAGAGAGCCCCGTGTTCCCCCTGTCTCCAGTTGTTGTGCGAAAAGAAGCCTTTTTCCCAAAACATCCATCTTGGGTTCAATTTTGCGAATTTTGTTGAATTTTCTAAATGTAATATTCTAACAGATAACAATCCCATAAAAGGTGTGTCCTGACTCCTGACAAACATGCTTGCAAAAATATCATTGGCCAGATGCCAAACACTCAACTGGCAAATGAGAAATTCCGTTCGAAACACCTATAATAATGTCTAACCATTCATATTTGACACAGTGTGTGGACAAGGGAACTTTGACACACTCAAACCTTTCATAACATCTACTTCATCACCATCACCAAAGTACTGGAAAGTTATTCATCTGGTGCTCTGTCAGGCATGTTGCAATCCTGTGACAGAACATGACTGCTGCTCTAACAGATTTACAGGTATGTCTGCCTTTAAACCAAAATCCTTCAAAAAAGTATTGCATTCTGCCAGGCCGACCTGCAGGCAAGGAACCATTTCAGTCAGCATGTGGGCTTTTGCACACAAGTTAGGACCAAAACAAACTCAATCCAACCCTCACTCACAACAAATCAGTCACCTGAGGTAAAAACCTGGCCCTGCTTCAGCCCATCACGCTGTAGTGTAAGCTCGACAGTCCGAGGGACCAGACAGATGCTACCCTTAGTTTGACCTGTCCTCTATTTTGCAACTCTTACTACGGGAGTCCTCTCATCCCCTTTGTGACTCATTCTATATCACTATCACCTGCTCTAAACTCGTCCAATAATATATTGCCGTTATGCTGGATATTCAGAATCAGGCTCAAAATGCAGCTTGTGAATTTAAAATATGGAGAGAAACAAACCTGGGAGCGGATTTATTTTGCACATTAATCCTAAAATTAATTTGCATTTTAAAGTGTGTCAGTGGTAAGAGAAGAAAGGAGATTATTTTAATAACCCCCTAAATATGTGCATCACTGAACCAGAATTCACTATTTTCAACTTTGGGTTAGAAGGGGCTCTTTGCTCCTCTTTGTGCACTACTGGTGTGTGCCGAATGCTCGACAATATTGTATTGTGCAGTGAAATGCCTGTGGCAGATGAGAATGGGAAGGAGGAGGAGGAGGAAGATGTAGAGGCTGAT
This sequence comes from Ammodytes marinus, assembly GCF_949987685.1. Lineage (NCBI taxonomy): Eukaryota > Metazoa > Chordata > Actinopteri > Uranoscopiformes > Ammodytidae > Ammodytes > Ammodytes marinus. The sequence goes on from NC_137218.1 coordinate 18,609,303, forward strand.
GTATGACTCCGGGCCAGGGATGGAACGCACATGAGAGGCATGCAGGAATGTTTAATGAATACTTTTCTTTTGACCTCATCTTGATGTTTTGGCCGTAAAAAAAAACATTTATAACGTCAAAAGGTCAATTAATAACATCAAAAGGTCTCATAGGGACTCAAACCTAAACGGCATTTTTCTTTAGCTGCTTTTTTCTTTTCTTTTTACTAAACAACAGAAAAACAATAAACAAATGGGACATCAGAAAACCCCAGATAAACTCATTTATACACACGTCCCCAAGACACATCGCACACTTTGGATTCTCCTCCTCAGCCTTGTACAAACTAAGTGGCCACTAAATTTTTCATCGGCGTGCAACCAAAAATATACTATATAAAAAACGCTTTCCCTGTCCCCCCCCCCCCCTGCTCTGTGCTACCAGGGACACAGCCAAGGGCAACAACAAACTTGTGTTGATGCTCAGTGTTTGTCTCAACTGTACACCTTTTTATGCCAACAAATGAATTCAGCTTTGTCGGTGGGTGCGTGCATAAAGTAAACATCTGCAAAATGTGTGGATCTGGAATATTTCAAAATGTGGAGAGCTGCCAACAACATAAAAACAACACTTAGCATTAGCTCTCCGGGATCAAAACAACAGACGCCCAGTGAATGACCTCCTAGTTCACATCTCCTACCACAGCTTGCCCTTGCCTTCATCATCTTCTGCTGAAATCTGCAGTAACCAAGGTGACCCACTGCACTTAGCATTCATGAACACTTAACATACCCATAAGCCCTCATAGGACACACTGGACACATTTTCATTTCAGTCTATGTTGTTCACTTTTTTCTGCTGTACACGCAGAAGGTTCAAAATGCTGTGGAAATACAACATCATTCACAGAAATAAAGAATCACCTATAGGGCAGACTATGTCCCGAGTGTGAAACGAGAAGAGAGACAGGGAGAGGCGATGGAGACAGAAAAATGAAATCCGAAGGCAGCCATGTGTTGGGCTGCTACATAGGAATGTGTGTATAGAATGAGCAGCACCATCACTGGATGTGGTAGGATGAAAGGGTGCACTGTGTTCCCATTGTTCTGCAGGGTTTCCTCAAGATAGTCTGCCCTTCAGAAACATTATTCAGCTCTGTGCTCTTGTCCGTCACATTGGAAAAGGAATAATAGAAAAAAAGAGAGAGAGAGATCACATCTGGAAGGGAGTCGCTTTGCCCTTTGCATTTGGCTGCCAATATATTTATATACAGTAGATCAGTGATTCTTGAGAAGTGGGACAAAAAAGGGTGCAATGTTGAAAAAATACAAACCCTATATTTAGGCAAATTAAATTACATGTATGTATCCAACATATACTAAGCTACTGCGCTAAGCTTTGACACAACCTCCCAGCTTTTGTCCTTTTCATCAAAATGGGCTTTTTAGCTTGCCATTCCTTATTTTGTGTCAACACCGTCAGACACCAAAAACACAAATTAATTTTCCCTTAATTTATGCCAGACCCACGAGATGTATCGTGATCACAAATACTCACCAAGACTGACAGAGGCCACAAAAAATATTTTCAAAATGTATATGAATACCATTTTTTTTTTACATCTGACTATGTTGACATATATAACATTTCTTAAACAGAACAAATTTAGTTTTTCTAGTAGCCATTTGGTTTTCTGTTGATGATAGGTGCTAGTATGAACTATTTCAGGAAAATAAAATTATCAAAGCATTTCAAATAACTTCTTCAGAAATTGTAAGTCGGTGTTGATGTATCATGGTTGTGACGCAGGACTTTCAAGATTTGGAATGTAAAATATTCTAAAACTACAACACTTATCAGAGCCTGTCTGACTCTAATGTACTCTGCAGAGGTAGAATGTGACAAGAAGTCCTTCATAGTGACAGCTGCCCCTTATTTTGTCTGATTTTCTTACATTTTAATAGCATAACAGCAGTTAATATTGGAAGACTCACTGATATACAGTCATATGAAAAAGTTTGGGAACCCCTCTCAGCCGGCATTATAATTGACTCTGCTTTCACAAAAAAAAGATAAAAGTGGTATGTCTTTAATTTACCAGGAACAGCTAACTACAGGGATGTTTTCCAAACAAAGATTTTTTGAAAAGCAGTATTTGGTTGTGTGAAATAAAATAAAATGTGAAAAACTGGCTGTGCAAAAATATGGGTACCCTAGTGGTTTTGTTGATTTTAATGCCTGTAACAGCATGTAAAACTGATGACTTTAAACACAAAGTTGGTTGGATTATGTTGTTAAGCCTTGAACCTCATAGAAATGTCTGTTTAATCATGAGAAAATGTATTTTAGGTGCCTAAATGCAAGTTGCACTTCTCTTTGACTCTCTGCTGAAGTGAGACAGAATGGGACCATCAAAACTGCTCCCAAAATATCTTAAAAACAAAGATTATTCATTATCATGGTTTAGGGGAAGGCTACAAGAAGCTTTCCCAAAGGTTTCAATTGTCAATTTCTACTGTAAGGAACGTTGTCAGGGAATGGAAGGACACAGGCACAGTTGCAGTTAAACCCAGGTCTAGCAGACCAAGAAAAGTACAAGAGCGGCATATGCGGCGGATTGTGAGAATGGTTGCACACAACCCAAAGATCACCTCCAAAGACCTGCAAGAACATCTGGCTGCAGATTGTGTATCTGTACATGGTTCAACAAATCAGTGCAATGTTGCCGGCTGAGAGGGGTTCCCAAACTTTTTCATATGACTGTATATCTATGCTAAAAACCCAGACTGTGAGGTATAACACTGCAGGGAGAAGAGTGAGAATTTAAAAAAAAAATGAAAGAAAGAAAGAAAAAACCTCATTGCTTGTGCTCTTGCATGAGGAGGAAGAACTCCACTCTGCAGCTGCACACGCTTCACTGAGCCAGCATCCCTCTCTCTAACCGAGTTCTGATTTATTTTAGATGTGGATTACACAGCAATATTGCCTGCCTCCCTGTTAGTTTTGATCAGTTTGAAGTATCTCGCTTTTTTTCTATCAGATATTTGTTTAAAACAAAAAATCAGATCATAAAAAAAAGAAAAGATCCAGACTGTTTGTCAGACATAAGTGGTGCTGCTTAGAGGCACTATTCAAGCAGGAGGACTGCATGTGTTAAACACTAAATCTTTTCAACAGCACATCTCTTTCCAAAGTGAGAAATGTCTGTTCTTACAAGGCTCTTCTACGCAGACTGTGGACAACATGTGTCCTCTCTCTGAGCCTATTTTGTGACCCAGAGCAGCCAGACTTCACTACATGTGCTCACTGACTACAGACTCCAGATTCCAAAGAATTGATTGAACAAAAAAAAAAGCGAAAATCATCCTAGCCGTGCTGTGCTGTGCTGTAGGCTGTCCCCTGCCACAACATGACCAAGCTCATGAACTATTCAGCAACAATTAGGCAAAGCTCACTTGCCCAAAGCAAAACAGGGATCAGCTGAATGTCTCAATGCACACTAGACATACAGTATGATTTGCCCCAAAGCCGCTCGTAGTGAGCTTGGCTCCTTTTCTAAAAATTGCATTAGAAAGGCTCCTTCGCAGAGGCTGACGAATTAAAAAAAACAGACATGGAGACTCAGATAATCTCAAAATAAAGGTGCACTATGTAACTTTGTCAGAGAAGTGAACATTTTCTGAAGTATATTCTCATAACTGAATAAACTAACATTCCTCACAGGAAAATTGGATCCCGGAACACTGTTTGAAGTTAAAGAGCTTCCTGAAAAGTTACTGTTTCACTGTTGTTAACAGCAGCAGGGTCCACAGCTTTGTTTACAACCATATTCCAGTCTAACGTTTGGTTCCAGATGCCTCAAAATAATTTCTTCTTGATTTATGTTGATAGAATTATTAAATACTAAGATCTACAGTACATCTAGAGATAATGTAATGTAGGCTCTGCACATTTTAACAAATCCCCCTCCTCTGAAATTGCATAGTGCACCCTTAAATAATATCTATACAGAAAATATGGAAATTAAAATTCGAATCAAAACACAAAGCACAAAAAGCATTAGAATTGTCCCAGTAAGTCATGTTGATTTTATTGTAATAGACCTGCTGCTTCTTCCGACTAAAAAAGGTGGCAGCAGAAGCATTGGTGTGTGATTAGCAAAGCCAGGTATACAGAAGTGGTCTTCCAACCATTTCTGAATCATACTCCTTGTGCTCAAAAACCTCCGATAAGGGAGTCACATGCAGCGTAGGTTGCGCAGCATGGGCACACACACACACACACACACATACATACATGCCCCCACATACACAGCTCTCCCACTCACTGATCTCATTACATACAAATCATGTCTCTTGTGGCCAAGCTATTTGTGCCCCAAAGTGTTTAGCAGCATGACAGTAACTCAAAAACAAGACATTTTGATGAAGTTAAAGAGTTAACGTGACAAAGCTAATTGTTGCAAAAACATACACACTGCATCCTTTTCTTTTATGAGAATATAACACCACCTGGTACGTTTCTTTAAGAGTTGTTGAAAATCATTTAGTCAGACACGTCTAAGAGCATTTCAAGGGTCTGTGTGCTGTGCTGAAGGCAAGAAAACCAAGAGCAGTGGTATAATGTGCAGGTTCGTTGGCCTTACAGGTGTGATTGGCACGTTTTCAAGCCCAGGGTCTCACTTGAGCAATTCCTATTCCAGTCATTCCTTCTGTTCAGCGCGCCGACAGTTATAGAATGATAAAAAGGCACTAACTGGGGCAAATGGCAGGTGATAGCGGGCTGTGCACTGTGGGGAGTCTGATCCCGGCAGTGTTGCTGCCTACATCGCGCCCCTGTGGTGGGGTGGGACCCGTGGCCAAAATAGCAGATAGAGAAAATATCCCTGACTTTATCCTGATGATTATGAGTGGTTTGTGTGGTTTGACTTACTTTGAACCAAAGTGGCTCCTGTCCAGAGAGTGTTACTCTTGTACAATCTCACCTCAGCCATTTCAGCTACAACCTTGCAATCAATGTTGATGAACCAAAGTCTTGATATTAAACTACAGTGTTAATTTGTAGGTAATATGGCACAAAAAAGAATGGCTAATTTGAAACATAAAAGTCAGATGTTCAACTCCATTGACCAAATATTTATAGTTATTACAGGGCTAATGAAAAAATGCAATTAAAATAATTGCTAAAGAAAATATGGGCCTAAAGAAGGGATGCTACATAGATTAAAGAAATCACCTAAACATCCAATATTTCTTTCATTCAAATCAGTGAGTACAGAAGATGTGTGAGTCGGAGTTCCTCAGGCTGCCACCTCAACTAGCAGCTGGGATTTCTTTTTGGTGCAGATGAAGATTGCTCTGACATTTACAAACACACACTTAAGATTTCCCGCACTCGGATTTGCATTTCTGGAGTCGCTGTGTTCTCACTGATTTCACACACTGCTGCTGAACCCGGAGTTTTTGGCGGTTTTCCTGTGACCTTTAGGGAGCATTGCAGACAATGAATTACCACTGTGAGATACTTCTGCAACCATTATACTCCCCATCATTTTCCTACCCATGCATTCAGATGTCACGGTGGTGTTAAGTTTGTGGAGCATAATATGAGTTTCACTGTTTCACAACACAAGGCTGCCAGAAAAAGAAAAAAAAACATGTAACTGCCCGCTAATGATTTTTGTGAACATTATTCAAGGTCTTTTGAAGGTCTTTGGCACAAATGAAGCACATGAGCAAGACTAAGGAAACCACCACAATATTCGGGATCGCTTTGGTGCATTTATGCATGCTGAAAAACATGTATAATTCAAAATAGAGCAACATTATGTGCTCCTCTGATCATTTCAGATCTCGCCAATTACTGTTCTCACATAATGAAGCTGAAAAACCTTTGCTCGGGGCTTCTTGAGGGGAAATAAGAAAAGATGAATGACAAACAAATAAACATATGTAAACACATTTGTTTTTTGTCCGAAAATACTATCCATGCGGAAGATACTGCAAGCGTTCAGTTGAATAGGTGGTGATTAACATGGCTTGAGAGTGGGACCTGTGTGCCAACAAGAGAGGAGTAACTGTTGGCTCCCTTACTAGTATTTATTTTGCATGGCACCATGCAAGTGGCTTTGAACTGGTTTAATGAGAAGAAAACAGAGGGGAAATGAACAAAGATGAGTTGCCTCAAGGAAACCATTACCACACATCATTACTCCTGACTACACACAGCAATGAAGACGGCATGCTGTAAAATATGCTGGCAGTCCAGAAAGAAAGCATTTTAAAAGGGTGCATTTAATTTGAGTTTTGCTGGATAATGTGGCCTCTCATACAGTACAAAAGACATCCTCCGGTCAGACAAGGGACACACATGTATGCCAAGCCAGCCAATGACGTCCAATGACAAAGCTGCAAAATAATCCCCTCTTCCTCCCTCAGTTAGTGCAGGTTATGTCTGTCCATTAAGATTTTTCTTTCATCCCCTGCATCCAGGGCATTGTATTTATTTATTTTTTCATTAGAAAGCTTTGGGACAAAAAGCGAATAGTACAACCATCTCCAAAGGAGGACAGGCAATCTATCAACATAGTCAGAAGCAGCAGAAAAAAAGTCTAAGGGGAATTACATTCTGTTTTCCCTCCGTTCTCTTGTTTACTATGAGTAAAGAGACACAAAGGACATAAGACAATGGGGGACGGTATCTAACAATGTCCAAGGCACCGATTTGTACCCAACGCTGGTAAATGGCATACCCTTTAATCAAGGAGCCACCAGAGAGAACCTTCCACCTTTAAACCTATTTATACTTCAACACACAGTGACCGATGACTCCAGTGCCTGAAAACGTTTATTTGATCCACACAAATCTGAAGTTGATGGAAACTGTGGACATGATATTGATCTAAAAATATAAGTTCAAGTAATTAAATCAATCTGACCTACATACTGTAGGCCTAAGTGACAGATGGTTAAATATTAAAGGGGCACTCCCCCAAGTTCAATGGTTTATCCTTATGTGACAATAACCCTGATGATGTCACACTGATGTCATCAAAGCTATCTAAAGTAAGTCTCAAAATTGGGGCAGTACAGCCTGTGTCACAAGCGGGGGACAACAAGTAGTATAGTGTCTAATAAACAGGGTGTGTCATGGGAAGTTCAGGGTCCAGATATCTCTACAGTTTCAGTTTTTAGAGTTTTATTTTAAAAATCTGTCTTTCTGATGTGGAAATGCACTAACAATTTGCTGTATTAAACATTTTTACTGTGAAACTCTTCCACTTTTGAAGTAAGAATTCTCAATTTCTTAAAACACATACCAGTAAAAGAATGCAGCCCTTTTAAGACCCTTTATCAATATATTAAGTAGCATGCTGATTTAAAGAAAAAATGAATTGAGAAGAACTTGTCAAGGCATTCATCCAGCGCCTCCCTGACATATACATTACAATCCCAAGATACCAACCAACTTCTACACACATGAAGAGGGTATACTAGAAAGATTACTCAAAGTCACAGAGCCTCATCTTGGCAGACTCCATCATCTCTGGGCGGACACAGATGTAAACAGACATCATTAGCATGACTAGAGAACCACTGACACCAGTACAGATTTCTAAAACACTATCAGTCATGTTGACATTATATTTCGAAAGAGGATGGGCTGCAGAGCTGCAAGAAAGAATTATTTACATTATCAATTTATCTGAACTACTATAACAAAGGCAGCAAATCATCTCTATAAAAAAGTAAATGTTTTACTTGGGAAATGACCAAAACGATTATTCGGTTATCAAAACTGTTGAAAATGATTTGTTATTCAACTAATAGACTGATCGATTAATCCTTTCAGCTCTCCCTTTTACTACTGTGTGAAAAAAACTCTGGCGAGATTGAATCCAAAAAGTACAAACACTCACTGCCTTTAAGCTAAAAGTAATCAGTTTTCCTTCTCACAGTAAACAAAGCAAATTGCTTATCAGATTTCAACAACGAGCAATTTCTCCACCTAGAGGACTTGATGAAATGAAGAAACTGTCTTCATCTGTTGTTTCTGATGCCATCTCTCTTTGACACAACTGAGAGGAAACCTGAAAACAAACTAAAGCCAGCTGAACAAAAGTACAGTGCTATTGATTTTGAATCAACTCCACAACTGTCCAGTAGTAGTAGTCATTTATATTACTTTTACCAATCTATTGACCTGCTGCTGCTGCTCAAACTCTAGAGACACAAAGTGTTTGGATTCTCCTGGGAAATACACAGAAAAAGAAAGAAAGAAAAAAAGAAAGAAAAATCCATTACTGCTCATCCAGACAGGGGTATATCCACTTGGACTAGAAAAACATAGGCTTAAAATGTCAGCATCTTCCATTGTCTGTCGCACATCAATCAGTCCCTCTCCTCTCGCTAAATTTGTTTATTCAATCTTGCAAAATGAAATGTCTCGTCCCTTTTGGAATCAGACACGATTTGTAATACTGACGGAATCAATCATTTACTTCCTGGAAAGAATACTGCTCGAACAAAGTCAGAATCCTTTCTCTTTTAATGAAAACACTAGTCACTTTCTATTCTTCCCATCAATACATCACATACCACAAGAGCTCTGGCCAATGTAATTTACTCATAACCAAAGTCTCTGGGTTGCCCTTTTATGCATTTTAACAGCTCTACAATCTGGAGAAATCATCAAGGACTAGTAGTGGGTTCCCATGAAACAATTTCAATACATTTCCACCCTGCACTGCGACTAACTGACTGAGATGCCATGTGGAGTTGCTGCTCCTTCCTATGTTTTAATCACATTTCTGGACTGAATTATAAAGATAAAAGCAGGTGAGCTAATACAACAGCTTTTGTGATTTGCCCGTTTTCTCTCTGTTTCTTTCTGCATTCAAGACACGCTGCACAGTATGTGTAGCTGGCAGCCTGCACTCAATGACCCCAAAGTCACAGCTGCTCTCACCCATCCCTGCTCTGCTCTCCTCTATTCCGTACCAACAGAAAAACCCAGCAGCCGCCTCAGAGACAGTCACACACATCACACATCATGTTTAGCTGTATATGTTAGCCCATTCAAGCACACATGCATTGGAAATAGTGTTGGTCATGTCTGAGCTCCAAGGTCAAGCGATGCTAATTGGGTGATGTGGTTCTCATTCACAAATCAAATATCCAGTTTGTTTTAGAATTCATTTTTAATAACTTACAATTCTGTTTTCTGTGTAAAGATCGGAGAGTCATTTGTAACTGTATCAATATTTTGTGTTTCCCATGCATGACATCACACATGGTAACATGTAGGGTTAGGATTAAAAGGACAGCTGGGCCAAGGTAAGACTGAGGGAAGACTGAGGGAAGAAAAACCTAATTAATTTTATTATAATAGAGATTTTATAATGATAGAAACGCTGGTTCCGTATGGGTGAAGTATTCCTTTAAGCTCAGACGGACACTATAGTTTCCTTTCATGTTTCAGTTCACTCTGAGGCAAATAGTGAAGAATCATGCACGCTGCATCATCTCTAAAGACAAATCATCAGAATATATTTCTCCATTCAAACAGAAAATGTCTAATATTCAGTAGGACTTGCGGTTGAGTTTTGTGATATCTGTCCCTTTAAATTCTCCTATATTTGTTTTGTTGTAACAGATACCTCAACATAGCTGGCAGGCATTGTCAAAATACAATATTCAGTATTGAAATGATATCTCCTGCCAAGCATGATTCCTCCAAGTGATATTGGAAGAGAGATTAAAAAGCCAGTCTCAGGTAAAGGAACGACTATGGCAAATGCTTTCTTTCTGGCAGCCTTATAACTAGGCTACTGTTTATTGATATGTCTCTCTAAGCTCGTAGTGGAGTAGTGAAGAAGAACAAATCACTCAGTGTGGACGATGCTCGTTCTGTGTGGCATGTCACGCCCGGGGGGGGGGGGGGATGGGAGGAAAACTGTGTTGACAAACCTAAATTCTCACGTTTAATTCACCTCCCCTCGACCCCTTTAGACCGTAAAGGATGGTTCGGTGCCTTCTGAGGGTTATCTCTTTAAATAAAGGGGGGGAAAGCACAACACACATGTGATGAACTGGCTCCCCTCATCCAGACGCCCGCCTCTCCCCGCACCTCGAAGACGCGCCAACACATCCTCATCTGGCTGCGCACAAACACACACACACACACACAGCCAGCGTATTCACCGCCCATTCGGGCCATACCAACCCTGTTTGACAATTGTTTTTATCCGTAAACATGCAGATGTTTGCCATCGTGGCCTTGTAGAATGACGCTCATCGCACTGTCCGACACTGCTGTGCCGTACTGTGCAGAGCCGAGCTGTGTGTATTTGCCTAATAACACCGTGCGTGCTCCGGCATCACCAGTCAGCTGATGGAGGCTTGTTTTTTAGTGAAATATTTATAAGGTCTTGTCACGACTGAACCTAAAAACGGGCTGTGGGTTGCACTGCGCGACACTCCTGCCATATCTTTTACATCTCTTTTGTGTTTGGGCCCAAACACAGGCCTTGTTTTCGCCCGTCACCTGCTCTGAGGCTTCAAGGTTGAACAATTTGGCTCGTGAACACACAGCGGCTCACTGTCAACCTCGCATTCCTTGAAAAAAATCCACGCGTAAAAACGCCATCAGGCATCGAGGTCTCCTCCGCAATACAGCATCCCATATTCCGCTGCTAATTAGGCAGACGGTGCATTTGGACTATGACAGCTGGCTCTATAGTCTAGGTGATGTAAGCGACTGATGCGGTGATGTATGGAGCAGAACATAATATAAATGAAGGTGTAATACTTACCTTAGTGGCATGGGCAGCCTATGGCTGGCGCAGAGGCAGACTATGCCGATATCCAGTTGCCGAGGCTCGTAAAAATCAGACAACAACAACACCACGCCGGTTGTTGATGACACAGCTGTATTGGTAGACAGGAGGGAAGGGGAAAAATTGCTTTCCCAGATGTGTCAATTGACGTACTAATGAAAAATCAGGTATTCAGACGCATGTCACCGGAATGACGCCTTTTCTTGACGTGAACGGTCTTCCATTTCTATGATAAACAGCGCACTGTGGGCTACTACCGAGGTTCCATGACGCCTGGCCAGTGAGAGATCTGATTGAAAACCATGCAGGCAATTCAATGCGACGTTACAAAATGTTCCTCTGCGAACACTCAGGGTAAAATGCCATTCTTGTGTGTGTCTCGAAAAAAATGCTCCAGAGCGACCTCGGCCAAAGAAACATGCTCTCAGTTCAGACATGAACAGAAAAAAAAACACGTCAAAACACAAATGCGCAGGAATCGGCGCGCGCTGTGGTGGTTCAAGCGATGGGCATGCATCCACCGAGTATTTGCATCCATATTAATATTCATACTACAGTACTTCCTGAGAGCAGACCGGTGGTTGATTTTAGAAAGAGGAGAAAACAAATTCTGCTTCTGCTATCTTTTTATTTATTTATTTTTGCTCACGAGGAGATTTTTGATTATTTATTTTTCAATTTTAATAAACCTAAACTAGGCTATATAGCCTATTTATTTATCAAAAATGCCAGGATATGCACAAACAACAACAGTCACATATGAATGGGAATATTGTAGGACCGTGATGTAACAGGGGATAAAACAAGCTCGCCATAAACCCATGAGTAGCATTTCTCAGACTTAAAAGTAGGCTAAGCTGTCACGGGAATAACACTGAATGACATTTTGTGTGGACTACATCTAAATGACCAATCTTTTCAAATAAAGCCAAAGGGAATGAATACAATGGTGTAGCCTAATTTGTCTTTCAAAGAAAAAAACATAGTCTTAATCATCTATTTTCTTTCCTTTCTTTTATTAGGGGTGTGGGTTGTAGGTATAATAAGCCTACTGAAGTAAACAAATTGGTAGGTTATTTTTAATTTTTTCGGGGGGAGAAAGGGTGCGTTGTCACATGACCAACTCACCAACACATGGCCAGTGTGAAGCTGGACACGCCCCCTGAAGTCCGCGGAGGGAGATCGAGTATGGTGAGGAGGACAGCTGCGAGATCCAACAGCCAGGTAAGATATTAAGGAGTGTTCGCTCTTGAGAAACACAAGTACGGGCTTCTAATCAAAGCGGCTGTATCATGGGGATCTTTGGACTGTCACTGCCACAAGTAGCCTAGAGCTGCGTAGTAACGTGCTGGGGTCAAAGTAGGATATGCCTGTGAGCGGGTTCATCCAGCTGTAAATATTTCCCTGATTCTACTTTCTCCAGATAGCCTTCTGGTCAAACTTAGCTCAGGCCCAGTCTGACCTGCAACGCAATCTGTAGTTCGGTCCCCAAATATGTCCATCCTGGTCAGAGCATTCACTAAGAAATGAGTAGGCAAACAAATAAAAACCATACTTGCTAATGGAGGGTTTATCCAGTGACGGATTCAGGCTGCCTGAGGGCCGGGGGCAAGGGGAGGGGGGGCACCAGAGAGCTGTTATTCGTGATGCATTCATGTCCACTTTTGCTGAGCGAACAAACTGCATTTTGGATTGACATCTGACTCATCCTGCAGTCCGTTTTTTTTTTTGCACAAAAAAAATTGTATGGCCTTTTTTTCAAAGCAGATATGACTCATCAAAGCAGAAAAAGCAAAGGTGTATATAATAACATTAACAAAGGCGCCACTTCATTAAGTGTCTTGCTAAGCCATGCCAGTGAGAATTCACAATTACAAAAGTGCCATGCTGTTGCTGCCGTTTTCTTTATTCTGTTTTTACATTTGATTGGCCTTGCAACTTATAATAAAAATAAATAAATAAATAAAACACTGAAATAAATGCATTGGCCTTGCATTGGGTCAGGATGCAGCATTCCTGCACTTCCAGAATGGCTTGCATTGCGAAACAACGGGACGTGTTTAGTTGCCCTAATTGTGGCTTAACACAGGGAAATCACGTAGAATTGATCCAAATCGATCAGTGCGCAGGAACAACAGAGAGAAGCTTGGGCTCACATTCTGTTCTGAGGAAAAAGTGTGTGTGTGTGTGTGTGTGTGTGTGTGTGTGTGTGTGTGTGTGTGTGTGTGTGTGTGTGTGTGTGTGTGTGTGTGTGTGTGTGTGTGTGTGTGTGTGTGTGTGTGTGTGTGTGTGTGTGTGTGTGTGTGTGTGTGTGTGTGTGTGTGTGTGTGTGTGTGTGTGTGTGTGTGCGTGCAGGGCCGGATCTAGGCATAGGCATTCTAGGCACGTGCCTAGGGCCCATTTCCACTAGGGGGCCCAGTGAGAAGGATTTAAAAAAAAAAAAAAAAAAAAATGTTTTTTTTTTTTTTTTTTTTTTTTTTATATTAACATCATATTATGCAAATGTAAGTTATCATACAAAAAAAGGAATACAATGTTTTGGTCTGGATAGTTAATAGCCTAATAATTGAATCAGTTCATCCGAGGTTAACTTATCACTCGGTATTGAGTTTATTTTAAAACATTGGAAATGGGGCTGCCCTCAGTTTCCCATGCACTGTGTACAGTCTATAGCCTATTTCAGCCTCATCTGTGGAAAAAAAGATAGCTGGTCAACGGAGTTCTTCTGCTTCGTTCCTCTCACTGCATTTAAATGCATTCATTATAATACAGAGAAATATGTCACGTAAAAGAAAAAGAGCTCCGAGCCCATCCCAGAGGACACTGAATTATATTTTTTCTATATTAATATTTTTATGGAAAATCCACGTCTTTCTTCAATAGCTTTTAATTCTACTTCATTCGAGCCAGTATCTCCAAATTATTTGTTCACAAAAAAATTCTCAGATTTAGCCTCTTAATTTTCCTCTCAAAGTGCACCAGATTCATGCATTTCACTTTAAAAAGGTAAAAAAATCTCCCGGGGGGGCATACCCCCGGACCCCCCTAGGAGAGTCAGGATCTCGGCTGGCTACTATTTTCACTAAACTGGACATTGGAGGCACTAGCAATGAACTGGGTGTGTGAATGACATTTAACAATAGTCAATAATTTGGCCACGATAACATTAGAGAGGGGGCCCTAATCAAATTCGGGTTAGGGCCCCATGAAGGCTTGGGCCGGCTCTGCTCCCCGGTTATTATTTTAGCCGTCAAACCAGAGTGTTTCTGTGCGGCGGCTCACACCGGCGATGTCTCAGTGTGAATTTCGCCGTTGCCCACCACAGAGTTCCACGCCAGGTTTCACCAGGTGAATCGCTGCTTCGCTCGCGCAAGGCTTTTGTGTTTAGATCAGGCTTGCACAAGTGTTTTAACTTTATGCTGAATAAAGCATTGCACTGCACTGTTTTTCATCCAGTTTGAAAAAATTGCTCCCACACTGGACTCTGCACGCACCTTACAGAAGTGCTCCTGCAGTGCGCTCACGAACAGACGTGAAGTCGCATACACGGTTACGTTTCTCTTTACTCCCGTTTAAAAACGCGCAACTCTTAAACAAATGAATTAGCATAATACTCTTGTGGCAGTTCAAATGTATGTAGTTTTTTCACTAAATCGTGAAGTATCCGTTTGGAGGGGGCCCGAAAAAATTCGGTATGCCTAGTGTAATCTTTCCTCTTAATCCGGGCCTGTGTGCGTGTGCGTGTGTGTCCCTTTAGGAGAAGCATATTTTTCAGCTCCTGAGGAGATAAATAGGGAAGTCTACATTTTGGATTTTTACAGTTCAAACCTTCAGCATCAGAGGGGCAAAAGTGTAATAATACAAACAGAACAGATTGACACGTTAAAATGGTTGACCACTAGAGTGAGTGAATTCAAGAGACACATAACACAGATAGGATATTGTTGCATGTCCTCCTGACGCAAATAAACAAAATATCCAACTATAAAGCTTTGCCGAGTTTATCTCTCAGATTGCTGGCTTGTGTGTCAAAGTTTTTGGGGGTGTGGATTTGTTATCAGCTGCTTTACATGATCAGGCCAAAGTGCATCCCACACGCAGTTCTTTTTTCTCAACTGTTGAATCAGCCGTCCATTCAAACTTACCTTGGGATAAACTATTAGTAAGGTAAAGTATTATGCTTTCCTTTTTTAACCGTAATCATCGTTTTATGTTTGTCAAATGTGTTGTTGTTCTACAAGCTTGGCTGATAAGTTTTGTCCCTGGGCAAATTAAAAGCTTGCTGAATGCCTTGTGAGTGTTTTAAGCCCAACTCTTACCTAAAGGTAGATCACAAGCTAATGTGCTGATTACTGATGCTCTACCATAACATGAAGTGAATTATTTCAGATAAAGCGACTTTTGTCTTTTCTACAGGCCTTGCATGTATAACTAAGAGACCCATGACCTTAAAGGGATAGTTCAGTTTTTTTGAAGTGGGGTTGAATGAGGTAGCCTACTTTTGCATAGATAGTCTTGATACCTTTTGGGGATGGCTGTCAGCACAGTCGCTTTGAGGAGTTTGGGGGAGACGTCACTGTAGCGGAAGTCAGCATTGTACTGCTGCAAAGGGGGCCAGACGAAAAAAGTTTTTTCATCATATACCTAAATAATTAATATCCATTACAGTTTGCGGACTGCAACGCTGCACTGCAACAGGACGGTTGGGCGTAGTAATATATGGCCGAAAACATCCTAAATTCAGCGTATAAATTGAATGGATATTTAGTTTTTAGGTATGCATTTATATACATGGCCCCCTCTGCAACAATACAATGCTGACTTCTGCTAAAGCAACGTCTCCCCTAATTTTTTTAAATCAATGCGCTGAGGGCCACCTCCATAAGGTAACAGACTAACTATGCATGAGTACCTCATACAACCCCACTTCAAAAATACTGAACTATCCCTTTAATCATAGCATAATTTAACATGTTATCGATTCATGTGAATTGATGGTATGGCCTCCATTTTGCAGGAATGGCTCAAGAAAAAACTCAGTGGAAGGAGTTTTTAGAGACAGTAAGTTGTCTGCAAATGGTACTTACCTTTCTCTTCGTAGGTAAGATCCCACTACACACACAGCTTGTCAAATAATAATGTTTGCCATGGTCACATTTATTTCACCCTGTTCACTCACAAGCCTTTTACTGCACTGTATTTAAATTCACCTGAGCTAACGTTAGACATCTCTTGTACCTCTAATGTATGGACCAACACGGCTCAACACACATCCACCTTCAGGAGTGTCTTGTCTCATCTTGATGGTGTATCTTATGTTTACCTGGCTGTGGCCGCTCTCTACTCTGTACTTCATATGGCTGGTGATGGACTGGCACACCCCAGAAAGAGGTAACGGAAATGACATCATTCAAGTATCCATAGATATAAAATAGAAGAACCTTTTGAATTAGCTGTGTCTCAAATCCAAACTATACCTTTTACAAGCAGATTTCTAATGTGTTTGGTATTTTCTGCAGGAGGGACAACATAAAGCATTCACAAGAAACTCTAAATGTACACTAAATGATTTGTTTCTGTTTGTTGATGCACTCTTTTCCCATGATGCATTCCACAAGGAAATTAAAGAGCTGGAGAACATTGAAACTAATTGCAGATGATGATAAAACTGCTTTGTGTGTAAACACACAGAAACACAAGAAATGCATATAATTATTTCAGTCATACAACTTAAGTATCGCTGTAATTAGATACATAGCACATGCCAATCTTTACGCTGTACACAAATGAATCAACATACTGAACCATTTTATACTAACAGGAAAATGTTATACTAACATTTTATTTCAACAGGAAATGATAAAAGGACTAAAACGGTAACAGCCCACATTTTTCCAATTGTTTTCCGAGCTATTTCCTCCATCAACAGCACATCGGTGTACATACTGACTGTCATGAGCATATTATTATATTGTGACTTTTCCAATGTGAAAATCAACATACTTAAAGCCTCCTCAGAATAACTTGTCATATTAAATGGGTTCACACTCAAGCGTCTATTAGATTTCTAATGTCTCCGACAGGGGGCAGGAGGAGCATGTGGATGAGGAAGTGGAGGACGTGGGACCACGCCAGCGAATTCTATCCTATCAAAGTAAGTTCCACTTTGAGTGTTGTAACAACTGCGCCAGATTATCTTTTATCATGTGTGGTTGCGACAGTGATTCAATGTGGCTGGCCTGTAGCGAGTTGTACACACATCCTGAAAAGAAGATGTAAACTATCTCATGTTAACACTCGTACACACACACACAGGTAGATAGCAAGGAGCAAAGTGTAGTGCAGTTCACCCAGAGCAACTCCTATATCCTTTCCAAAATAACTTCTAAAAATCTTTTCAAACTTTATGAAAACTGAAATTTCATTTTTGGAAATAAGTGCAAACGCCCGTATTAAAAAGGTGGAGTCAGCCATTCTGGAGAATGCTTGTCAAAATACCAGTTTACAGAGTCTAGGCTGCGCACACACACAGTACAGACAGGTAGCGGATTGTGAGGGGATATTCACTGATTTTGACAAGTATTCTCTAGAATTGCAGACTCCACCTTTAATTTAGTTCCATGTCAGTTCTCGTTGTGAAACGCCTGCATGAACCAGTGTTTCAAAACAATATGTAGCAATAGTGGGTTTTGTTAATGGCAGAATTAGACTGTGATCGACGATTTGATCCTATTGTATTAATTGTTTCTGCTCAGATGGTGAAGACGGCCGAGCTGAGTCCCAGCAAGAACTACATCTTCGGTTGTCATCCGCATGGTATCATGAGTGCTGGAGCCTTTTCCTGCTTCAGCACAGAGAGCTTGGGCTTCACTGAGGTGTTCCCTGGGCTGCGACCCACCCTGGCAGTGCTGGCAGGACTCTTCAGGTTACCACTCTTTAGGGAGTACATAATGGGCTTAGGTATTTATAATATGTTCCACTATTTACATCAACCGTATCTTAACACTATGAGCTTTGTGTGTGCTGGAAATATTTGAAGGAGGAAGTGTAGGTTTAGTTTGCTACTTAGGAAAGGGAAAATAAATATTAGAAAATGTTGATTTAGGATTACAGCACAAATCTGAATGAAGACAGCTGTTCTACGACTGTACCCTGCCATATTCAGTTCTTCCTAATTTTTTTTAGCCTTTAAAACTGAACAGCCTCTAACGACAGTTGAACTTAATGATTGATAATGTATTTGTCTGATCAGGTCTTGTTCCAGTCAGCAAGCCAAGCCTTGTCCATCTCCTTTCAAAAAGTGGCAAGGGAAATGCAGTGGTGATTGTTATCGGGGGCGCTGCTGAGTCTCTGGCCTCCTCTCCTGGACTCAACACGGTGATCGTGAAGGGGAGGAAGGGATTTGTCAGGATGGCCCTTGAGTTTGGGTGAGAACCATCTACAAAAATGTGGTTATCAGCGAGTATCATTGCATTTGAGTGTGCAGCGGCCCTCTACTGGACATATCATTTATTCTCTGGTGATCTTTCCACAGGGCTGATCTGGTGCCAGTTTACTCATTCGGGGAGAATGAGCTCTTTCAACAGTTGATTTTGCCGGATGGCAGTCTGGGTCGAAGGTTACAGGACCTGTTCAAAAAGGTTATGGGTTTCTCCCCGTGTTTATTTCTTGGTGAGCGCATGGCATTCATTCCCTACAGGTCTCCAGTCACCACGGTCGGTGAGTATTTCATCATTCTGTGGATTACAGCTAACTTGCTATACTGAGCTTCGATTATTCTAACACTTTTGCTTCTTCCAGTGGGAAGTCCAATCTCTGTGCCAAAGCACGTCCACCCTACCGATGAGGAGGTGGACCACTACCACAGACTCTACATGGAGGCCCTATCCAAGTTATTCCACCAAAACAAAGTCAGCTGTGGACTTTCTGAAAGTCACAAGCTTCAGATCCTTTAGACATTTCACATGAACTGTGTATCTGTTTTCCGTCACCGCTTTGAACGGGGCTTAACGTGAGGTAGAATTATGAAGTTAAGCAAAATATTGATCCTGTGGGTTTCTCTGTTCAAACTCTAAATTCTGATTGCATTTGAAAGTATTAAAGATGAGTCTATGTCTACACAAAGCCGTGAAAACATTTGGGATGTCTGTATGCAATATCCGTCAAGGTTTTCTGAAAAAAGTATGTATTACCATTGCTATTAATGTGATTACACAGAATGTGAAAATGTCTGATGAACATGCTTCTAATAATAAATTATTGCTTTTGCCAAGATATGTTTGCTTAATGTGTATTTTCATGAATGGTGTAAATATGATCGCAGCAGGAATGAGAGTGCTGGAGTTTGTACCTGTGTATCAGTGTGACCAGGACCAAATTTACATTTCAAACTTTTGTAAACAAAGCATTTGTAGATGGTTGTATTGTTTATTTTTTATTCAAAGGAATACAATATTTCTTGCACTTCTGCTGCAAGGCTTCTGCAGTTTTCTAGCTAGGAGCCTTGTCAATGCCAACAGACAAGCACAAATACAATTCAACAGTTCACCCACTAGAGGGTGATCATTCTTCACATCTGTAATACTTTACCAGAGGGTTGGGGCTGGAATAGGCCACAGAGAAAACACCTTTTTGAAAATAAAAACGTTTGTGTTTTCTATCAATTACTAAATATAGGCCAAACATTATCGGCGCCTCTAAATGAACACTGTGTGCAATGCTAACCTTGATGAATTTCTTCCTCATTTAAAGCCTAACTTGCTGATAATTTGGTTGGTCTGATCTGCATTCAGTTAACACAGTTTGATATTATTTGAGAAATCATTAACATGTTATATAGTTAGATAACACCTTTATTAATGATCCAGTGTACAAGCTAGTTGCACAATAATAACAAAAAAAATATTCTGATTACAACAAAAGGGCAAAAAAAATAAAAAATAAACTGGTGAAGAGAGAGGAGACCTAAAGGACCATGTGAACCTTCTAAAAGAAGTCCATATCATCTGGTGCATCCAGGTCACGATATTCAATGATGTTGCGTGGGTCACCTCGTGACATTCTGAAAAGGAGGAGGGTGCAAGAAGAAAAACAAAGACCCAGGAAACCAGAATGAAAAATTATCATAATAAAGAAAAGGTTTGAAATTCTTCCAATTCCAGAAAATAAGAGGCAGCTCATGTGCAAAATAAGGATAAGACGTACAGTGGTGGTCTCACCTAATGTTGCGCGGCTTCCCCAGGTAGCCACCCTGTCCGCGGAAGTTGTCATAGTTGCCTCTGCCTCCTCCTCCTCCCCCGCCACCTCCTCCGTATTGGTTGGGGGGGTAAGGAGCTGGAGCTGATGAAAAGAAGGATTCAAAAATCAACACAAACGTAGTGTACTGACTGACAAACACATCTTTCACGAAAATAAATAAAATTAAGTAGGAAAAAAGTTATCACCATAGCCCATCAATGGTGGACGAGGCTGTCCAAAGCCCATTGGACCCTGAGGACCTTGAGGAGGAAATGGCATGTTGGGAGAAAGTAAACCTGCAGGAAAAAGAAAAAGAAAAGTTCATTGTGGACAATCTATGATTCCATTATTTAAGGCCAGATGAACTACAGCTAGCCAATTATTTTTTTCAATTATTAGTCTTTGTTATAGGACTAAAATCCTCAAATGTGTGTATCTCAGTTGATTAGACAACAGCAGTGTGGTGTGGAGCTTTACCTGGGCCCGGAAGAACAGGAAGCTTGATCTCGGGCAGCGACGGTCTCTTAGCGTCCATCAGGAAATTGTTAAAGAACGCCACTTCCTTCTTCACTTCTTCAATTTTGTCCCCGTGTTTGTTCAGGATGTGCTTTTGTACAAACTCTGGGCCCTTGAAATGAATTTGAAGTGCAAAAAGCTTTTAGATTCACGGAAGAATCGAGCAATAAAACTGAACGACAACGCGTTAACAGGTTATGTAAAGGCCGTCTAATAGTTTTGCAGCACAACAATGAAACCATCAAAACGCATCAAACTTTTGAAGAGCTTGAGTCAAAGACCCATCACATCATTATAAATCTTGCTTTTTATTTTATTTCTATTTTATTAACAGTGCTCACCTTAAATTTCTTGCCACTTAATGGGCAGAGCCATTTGTCCTTCCCCAGCTCTTGAGTGTTTGCAGACACAAACTTCTCCACTTCCTCCTCAGGATTCTTGCGGCCCATCTTCCCAGCCTCTTCCTCAGACAGGATTTCTTTTAAGCTAAATAAAGGACTAAGCTTCTCCTCTACCATCTTCTGCCATTGTGTCACTGTTTAAAAGTCACAAGAAAAATGGGACAGGAGAGAGAGGTTATAAGAATGATTTAAAGCCATATAGCACTTAATATAGGGCTATATATAGTGTATCATTATACAAATTAAAATAAATTCCAGATACTACACTTCAATAGTTAAAATATACATTCAAAATGTATGTTGTGTATTATGTCAACTGGCAAATAGAACCATGATTAAAGATTCATTCAATTCCAGCACACACATCTTAACAGGAACAAACTTGATTTTTTAAACTTGAAGTTTCTTTCTTTCTTCCCAGTGCACTCAAAACAAGCCAAGCACACTGACCTTCTCCATGTGTGATGCGGTTCGGAGGGATGGGTCCACGGACGTGGATCATGCCACAGCGATTGGGCATTTCATCCTCACTGGGATATTCACAGGTGTTATAGTAGTCAATCGAATGCACAATACGCAGATACAAGACTAGACGATCCAAAACCTGGACCAAGGGAAAAGGCAAAAGAAACGTCACAAAAACTGAATTAGACAGTTTTAGCCAGCTATCTGAATGACGGGCATAGTACAATCAAGGATCAAAGTAACAAAATCAAAATGTTCTTTTATATGATGGCAGAGCAAAATAAATGCCTTGTTTTGATAGGTAATTAACTCCATGTTTTATTTTTATTTTTTAAGTAAAAAAAATTAAATAAACATATACATAAAATGAAGATACAACACAAAAAATACACAGACAAAAAGAAAATTCAACTTCAAAAGTCAAACCTTGGCTAGTTTTTCATCCCTCTCCACAGTGGTCTCAGTAGGGTTTCCCTCCTTGACGCTGTCCTCAGTCTCCATGCCGCTGCCGGAGCCCAGGAGCTCCTCCTCCTCAGCGCTCACCTCCTCTATCAGGTAATCTGTGATGTTCTTCAAGATGGGGTTCTGATCTGGCAACTTTTCAAATCACAAACCACAGATAACTAAGTGTATCATTCAGTTACAGCAAGATGTTTTTGAGGTAACAGGCTGTTCAACTTGTAGACACTCATACAAATAGTTAGCAGATCAGCACTGTACCTCTGTGCCCTGCGCCTCTTCCTGGAATTTGACGCTCCACAGTTCTCCTTTCTCGTCCAGGGCATGAATGAGCTTGGCAGCCAGCTTGATGTCATTGCGGAGCACCTGCTTGTGCTGAGTGATGCCGTTAACATTACGCACCCGCCGGGCCAGGTCCCTGTTCACCCCAGGAGCCAGTTCACAGTCTCGCAGCTGTGAAGGGTAGAGAGTTTCAACTATTAAGGGGATTGCAGAGCTGCAAAGGACTATCCAAGGCTCCCCTGACGATGTCCAACATGTTGAGATGAGTTTAGGCATATGAGCTTTCCTGCAGCTCTAATTCGCTGACAGAAATAGTAAATTATTTCATCATGATGAATGAAAAGGAAGGGAAACAGTGAGGCAGCCTACAATAGTGTTGGGACATGAATATAAAATGAGAACAGTAAGCCATCCACATGTTCCACTTTATACAAAGTAATTCAGCAACACAACACAGGAACCAACTCAGCACATAAATAATGAAACAGATTCCATATTGCAAGTGATCTTTCGGCTACATTATGTTTACACAAAACACGCTATGACACATTCTGTGCTATGCAATAGGATCAAGTGAATAAAGGAGTGCGAGTATCAGAGGCTGGCGCACTTACTCGAATATTCTGAAGGTTCCAGCAAACCTCTTTGATGTTGACGCTGCGGTCAAAAGTCACCCAGCAACGTCTGAAAAACCTATAACAGCACAGGGTTCATTCAAAGATTATTGTGCAGGCTGTGGACAAGCTCAAACATCTTTTTCAGAGTAAGAAATGAAAAGGATGCAAGTTTTTTTTATACAAACCTGCGCTCTGGGTGGGGGTCAGACAAGCAGACTCGCAGAAAGCCAGGGTATCGACGGCAAAGCTGGGAGAGAAAAACAGAATCTGACACAACATTTCAAACGTAGTCGCAAATTATACACATCTTCAATGGTCTTCATCTCCCAGGCTGTAGACGGTGCCACCTGTGCTCAACTCACAGCAATAATCTCAGCCTTGGAAATGGTGGGAGCGATGCTCCTCATGAACAAGGAGCAGGTCCTGTGGAGGGGCCGCGGTCGGGGAGAGTCGTCTTTGGGCTTCTTTTCTTCTTTCTTGTCCTCTTCAGCATTGTCCTTGGATTTCTCTTCACCATACGATGGGAGAGAACAACTCTTTAAGTTAGGACAAACAGGAACCTAGAAGCTGTATAGATTTTCTGATTCTTTAAAAAAAAATGTTTCTCTACTTACAGAGATCTGTCTTATTTTCTTCATTTAGTGATCATTATTGTAAGTGCAGCTAAGTTATTCAGTACCGGAGTCCAATCCAAGTTTCCACAAGGGGTCAATAAAGCACAATTGAATTGAATTGAATAAAACACTTCAATTTGATTCCTTACCTTCACCCTCCTCTTCCTCCTCATCCTTGTCTTCCACCTCTTCCTTGGCCACAGGTTTATCAGAGCAGATGGAGTTTGAGTCTGAATCAGAGTCAGAGTCGCTGTCTGAGGCGGTGCCTTCATCGTCACTGTCTCCACTGCGCTTCCTCTTTCTTCTCGGCTGATGAATAAAACATGGGAACAATGAGGGGCTATTTGTTTCATTTCTGTCTGCTGTTGGCAAATCAGTTCTATAATGGAGGCAGCATTTACCTTCTTGGGTTCGGGCATTTCTTCTTTGGCAGCGTCTTTCTTTGCCTCCTCCTTCACCTCCTCCCCTTCTGTTGCAGCAGTTTTTTCGGTGCTGGCCGAGTCGCCGCTCCCTTCCTGTGGCACAGTTTTTGGTCATCAACAGCTCACAGAACATTTTTACTGCACGAACACAGACAGAAACAGAATGACGCATTACCTTGTCATTTTTGTCTTTCTCTGCTGAAGGTTTGCGATCACTGTCCGAGTTTTTCATGTCTTCTCTCTTGGGAGGTTCGGGGACGCCTGCTTGAGACGCCAACTTCTCCCTTTCCTCCTCCTCTTCAGACGGCATGTCCAAGATGCGAAGGTCATGATCCGTCCCTCCCTCCATCTTTATGACAGCTATGGGCGAGCGAGAGAGTATATGGTTAAACCGTATACAACTGATAATGGTCTCTTCTTTTGGTAATATCAAGTTCTTCATTATGCATTATTATTAGGTCTGTTCCCTTTCCTGCCTCACTGCCGCTTCAGTCATGGAGAAGAACAACAACAATACGCTCCTGAATTAGGGGTGTGTCAAAAAATCGATATCGCTAAGTATCGCGATATCAGTATCGATTTTTATAACTAAAAATAGTTTTTTTTAATTATTTATTACTTTTTTTTTGCTTTTCAAGGCTTTATTGACAGTGCAGAGAGACATATAATGGGGCAGAAAGGGAATGCAATGCAGAGAACAATCACGGGTCAGATTCAAACCCATGTCTGCCGTCAGGCCTGAGCCTGAGGATACTGACTATTGAAGTTAGGATATATAAGAATACTTAAGATTCACTGTGTCAGAAAAAATCACTGATGTGTTTTCATTTTCAGTGTGTCCTGTACAGTTAGTACAAGAGTGAATTGGATTTGTTATTTTGATGTTATGGCAGCTGCAGCAGTGTTTGATCATTTGCCAAAACCAAAAAAAGGAAGAAACATAGTAGGAAGTTGTGAATGAAATAGGTTTGACTTCATATGTCTGTGCAATTATCAATATATTGTGCTGTTATGTTTGACAAGGCAACTTGTTTATGGAATATTGCAATATATCGTAATATATTAAGATACGCAATATATCGTGATATATCGTATCGTGACCAGTGTATCGTGATACGTATTGTATCGTGAAGTCCTTGACGATACCCAGCCCTATCCTGAATGGCTACTTTTAAATTTGAAAAAAACTCCGGTCAGAGCGCTTTTGACGCACACAGACCACAGAGTGCGAATTTGAGAAACGCTCCCTGTTGACACAGTCCCTCAGTCGAAAAGTCAAACGTAAAAGGCACGTCGTGTAAAACGGAATTAAAATATCACTGAAGTACTTCGAGTTTGAGCTAGCACATACAACCTAAGCATACAATTGCAGTCTAGAGTGTAATCCTTACAACAACAACATGTATTAAACATAATAAATTATTTCAATTTGTCTCCTCCATCAAAACCACACTGTTTCTGTAGCATTTATTTTCTGTTTTAGGCAAGAAATAATTTTCAAGTGGACATATTGTCACATTGCACTGCTTTTGATTTGAAATAAATCTAAAAGTCAACGTCATAAAGTAATTTTATTTGCATTACTTTGATTCCCCATTCGGATACACCATTAAGATTTTCTAAGAATTGAACCTAAGACATAGAATCTTAAACAAGCAATTAATCACGATTAACCACGAAAATTCTGAGATTAATCACGGTAAAAAAAAAAAAAGAGTTCATCTTTTGACAGCCTTGATTATTATATCTAAAACAATAAACAGACCTGCAAACTCATAGGAGGTGAAAAAGGTGACAAACACCCGTCCCTTCTAGGGGGGTCGGGTGTTTTTCGCTGTCCAAACGATTGGCTATTGTTAAATATCATTCACACAACCAGAGTTCTCCACTATTGCCTCCAATGTCCAGCTGGGTGAAAATAATAGCCAGCTGAGATCCTGACCCTCCTAGGGGGGTCCGGGGGTATGCCCCCCCGGGAGATTTTTTTTAAACTTTTTAAAGTGAAATGCATGAATCTGGTGCACTTTGAGAGGGAAATTAAGAGGCTAAATCTGAGGAATTTTGTGTGAACAAATAATTTGGAGACACTGGGTCGGATGAATTAGAAGCTTCTTGGATTTTCCATTAAAATGTTCATTTAAAATAAAATATTATGCAGGGTCCTCTGGGTTGGGCTTGGTGCTCTTTTTCTTTTATGGGACTTATTTCTCTGTAATATAGCCTAATGAATACATTTAAATGCAGAGAGAGGAATGAAGCAGAAGAACTCTGTTGTCCAGCTATCTTTTTTTCCACAGACGAGGCTGAAATAGGTTATACAGTGCATGGGCATCTGAGCCCCATTTCCAAATGTTTTTAAATATACTCAATACACACTGGACGTGAACGTGACTTGATCAGTTAAACTTGGATTACCTCCCAGATGAACTGATTAAATTATTGGGCTATTAACTAGGCTATCTAGATCAAAACATTGTATTCATTTTTTTGTATGATATAATAATATGATGTTAATATCAAACACACAAACTAAAAAATAAAAATAAAAATAAATTGGGGGTCGGCTCTGATTGTGAGCGCACTGCAGACACTTCATTTCTGCAATGTGCGCTCATTAAACTGTCAGCTTCACTTAAGAGTCCTGTGTGGGTCAACAGCGCAGTGCAAACTATGCAGCATAAAGTTATAACATTCGTCTACGACCGTGATGTTAAATCACCTTCACACAAAGTCTCCGCCCCAGCAAAGCAGCGAGTCGATCGCTGTGACGGTGAAAATCACCGGGACCCGGGAGACCCAGTGAGCGAGTGAGACGCCGCTCAGAAAAAACTCTGTGGTTTGATGGATGAAATCAGTCGGGGATATCCTGCCCGTTAACTTTGTCTACGGGAACGGCTTCCGCGATCTTTTTCTATGTCTCGAGTCTAACAGAGAGCCATGTCGGCAAACTGACAGCGCGACTAAATAAAGGGATTGTACAGTGAGCTGCGTCCCTCCGTATAGTTTCTGTTTCAGTAGGCTGTTACATTAACCTCTGAAGCATTGACAGTGTTTAATCAAAGCCTCTATTTTTTTATTATCAAAAGGGCTTTGATTGAGACTTTTAGCCAATTCTAAAGTCTGAACACACAGCGGCAGCAGTGATGCTTTACTGTGCCCGATCTTTTAACGCTGATTGGACAATACTCATGACGTCTACCAAAGATGTTTTATTGCCAAGATAACGATATTCCCTTGTCTCACACTACGGTAACTCGCCCACACAGTCCAGTCTGGGAAGCGCTGGCTGACTTCTCTGGCAGCTGCCGCTACCCCCCCCCCCCCCTCCCAAAAACAAAAACTCTTCGGATCTATACGATTCACGTGGGTCATATATTTTGATTCTAAACGGCGATTTTCGCCGAAAAGCGACGAGTTTGCAGGTATGAATAAAGGAAAGGCAATGCAGCCGATCCGATATAAAAGAATCTAACTTCACATACTGTATAACCAGAGGCCTCACCTGCATCCAGAACCTTGATGATGGCTGGGGTCTGTTCAATGTCCATGGAGACATTATCAAACCAGCTGTTCTCCATCAGGAACATGAAGACATTGAGCCGGTTGTGCAGGGCGCTCTGGGCCTCTGCCTTGAGCCGACTGGCCTCGTCTGGGTGATACTTGGACCTGAACCTGTGGCCAGAGTTGGGGTCCACAAAAGAGTGGGGAGGGAATGACGGGGGTTGGGATGAACGGGATGATAAAGTTAGAGAACAAATACATATTTTATATTTATGCTGTAAGCGTGATTTACAATTTTTAACCTCATTTTCAACAAATATAGTATAACAAACTCAGATGGACAAATAGAATTGAGTAAAGAAGATTGTGATTTCTCCTCTGGACATTGTGATTGTTATAGCAAATGATTGCACATTATTAGAAAGTTTGAGAAACTCACCAAAAAAACAAAAAATAAATTAAAAAAAACAACAACAGAGTTTATAAAATTAAGCATTCACATATTCAGAATTTCACATCAAAAATGTTGATTATTGAGTGGACTACAGTTACCTTTTGTTCTGCCAGTTTACTAACAAATAAATACAGAGAGGGGTCTCTTCTGTGAAAGTGCGCTCCACTTCACCCCAATGATGTGTCTGTATACACACAAATTCGGTTTTGGGATTCGATTTGATCCGAATATAAAAAGAAAATGGTGTAGAAAAAGCAGAAAACAAGAAAAAAAATCTCGGAAGCGCGGAAGACTATTTGACTGTCTATCTAAAATCCCTGGTACTGTGTGTCTAAGAGCAACTGCATTGTGCGCAGTGCATGCCCTTGCTGTCTAAAACCGATTGATGTTGCTGAGTTTCCACTTTTTCTCATCTTCGAAAAAAACGGGCCGTCAACGTAGTGGTGGGAATGAAGGGGGAAACAATTGGTTATGTCAAAACAGAACAATTTTGAATGATACCTGTAAAATAAGTCATAAAGATTAACAGGCATTAAACAAATCTGAATCTTTGAAAAGTAAAAAGAAAATTAACCCAAACAATGAGGATAATGTTTTGCCACAGCTACATGTGATTAAACAAAATCATTTCCTTCAGTGACATAATTGTGGATATGATTTAGAGACTTTTTGATGCTTTAAATGATTGACTGCCGAATACAATTAAGAAGGCATGGTTGTTACATTGCTATGGGTATGTTTTGGGTTTGACTTTGTCACAGTAGGTTTAATAACACCTATGTGACTTAAATAATAATATGTGCTGTAAGGTTAAATGTGGGTTGATTTTCTTTTTTATAAACTTTTTATCAAGTACCATAACTCATTAGTAAAAAAAACTCTGTGGGCCCAGTCCTACTACATGAGTGGAACAACCCTTGGGTTATCTGGCATGGAACTGTCAAGTGTTGAATTCATGAAGGTATTTATTAACTAGCCAAGTTTCTTCATGCAAAATTCTTGATTTATGAGCCATCATATAAATGACCACCTTAATGTCCCATACACCCACCAGGACCAGCCCAACAGATTAGTTTAACAAAAGCAATATTTCCCAAAATAAAATAGAAATAAAAACCAAAAAAAGAGGAAAAACAAAAATGTGGGGATGCCAATCACAACTTAAATGACTAATGTCTATGACTAACATTTATGTTTTGGTCTACTGTAATAAGGCAACTGAGATCGTACCACTCTTCATCTTTATGAGCCAAAAAGAAGTCCTGCATCTGCTGCCGCCGGAAGTCGACCTTGTATTCATTGTAGCGCTTGACCGCCTCTGTCTCTTCCACAGAATCATCCAAAGACAGCAGGAACTCCTTAAAGCTTTTCATTATGGGAGGAGGAGGACCCAAATCCATGTCGTGGAGGTTACCAAGCCTAAGCGAAGAGACGCATCATTTGTGGTGGAAAGTTCATTCTTACTGGCACATGTTCAATTTCTTCAGGTTACATTAACATTCAATACAGACATATCTAACAGTAGAATAATTTGAACGTTAATAATTTTTCCTGATAAAACAATTTACTTCCAAACTTATGTCCATTAAGCCCTGAGTCCATCTCTCACCTTGCTTGAATGGGGATACCATGATGTGGCTGCATGAGGTGCAGGTCAGGGTGACCCCAAGGCTGTGGAGGGCCGTAGCTGGGCCCTCCTCCTCCTCCACCACCAGCATATCCCAGATCATATCCCCCGCGGTAAGGGTCTCCACCACCATGGTCATCCCTGCCAAGGACATAGGAAAGAGTGTAAGCTATAGCAGAAAGAAACCAGCTGCTAAAGAGTATGCATTATGTGATGCTCCTGAACTCACCAGTCTCTTCTCATGCGTTTCTGCTGGGGACTCATGTCATGCCTGGGTGGGCTGAATCTCTCCCTTCGACCTCTGTCATAATCCCGGTACTCTCCGCGGCTACGCCGTTCCCTGCCCCTGTCCCACTCCCTGGAAAAATTAGGATTCAGGAAAGAAATGTTTAAATAAAACAAACATTATTTGCATAGAGTACAAGAGAGCCACCATTTTGTTGCATTTTGCAGGTTTTTCTGGAGATGATGTAGCTGCTAATCTAATGGGCTTTTAACTAAATCCTTTTTTTGGACAGATAGTGTCCCGAGCCTTCCCAGGTTTCTATGTCTCACCTGTCGTTCCAGTCATCTCTGCGTCTTTCTTCTCTCTCTCGTGAACGGTCATAGTCACTTCTCTCCCGTCTGAATTTGTCCCGTCTCCTGCGATCGTACTCATCATCGCTGTCTCCCATCTCCACCCGGAGAGAAACATACAGTTATAAAACAACGCAATGCGGTAGGATTGTAGACAGACGTCCGTGATTTTAGTCATATTGTAAAACCAGGCTTAACTTGCTGATGTTAATGGCATGTTGTTGATAGACGGAGGCTGTATATGTAGCCAATAATAACATGATAGAGAATACACGTGGGTAGCGTTTGGATCCAAACTCAAGTTTTAACTTGAAACAAGAAAGGTCTTGCTCCTGGATTTGATTATTCAAACTGTTATGGAGGAATGGGTATTGGTTTGTACTGGGGGAGTTACGATTGCTAACCAGATAAGCTAATATACCGGATACTGATATAACCGGTTAGTGTAGATTTTGAAATTGGCAGCTAGGTCTTTGTTTTACCAAGCAGTTACCAACAGTGTATATCCACACATTGCCATAGAACATGCATGGTTATATATATGTGGGTAAAGGCCAGGCTTCTCAAATCGAAACAAATGGGAGGCGTTGCTGTTCTGTGTGGTTTGGTTATTGTTAGCAAGTCTGCTATCTGGCTCGCTAACGTTAGCTAGTAGGCTAGCGAGCTACAAGTGAAACATTTAGGGTGTTTATGGAAAGACTATTTATTTTCTAAAACAGAGAAACCACTGCTCTCTTGTTTCTTTAACCATCATTGACATGACACCGTGCAAAATAGCTCTTTTGTACCTTAGAAAAGGATTTGGTGGAGGGTTTTTAGTTTTCTCCTTATTCCGTTCCTTTCTCTTCTTCTTGGTGTTTTTTTGCGGCGGAACAAAATGGTTCTTCTTCTTCTTTAAAACGGTTTCTGGCAGACCGTACACTAAATACTATAATGCTGCCCTCCACAGTTTGGATTTAGAATAGCTTTTTATATTCTATCATACAAACCAATATGAAATTGAACCACTTGTGTTGCAGAGCATGCTGATGTCTGTAATGTCTGACGGCGAGTCACACATGACAAACTCACGCTTAGTCGGGTTCAAGATGTTGAAGCTAAACAGCATTTAGAATTAATGTCAATTTTAGATTTATAAAAACCTGCAGCAATCGAAGTAAGAAGGATCATCATCCCACACATGGAAATTAAAAGAGAAAAAATATAATGTATGACAGAAAATAGTTAATAAATTGTCGCAATAAATAATTAGAAATCATAGTTTAGCCTACTCTTTCAGGCCAGAATCAATAGGCTATCTTTTTCAGCTTTAGAATATAGCCTAGGTTAAATTATAGGGGTTTAAATGTGGGCTATTCTAAAAGAATAAGAAAGATCCCTTCATAAAGCTATTTCGATTTCAAGCTATGGGGAAAAAATCTACAAAGTGTGTCCTAGATTCAACTGAAGACTAGATGAGGCTTCAGCTGTCTGAGTGGCTTGGTACTTTTTCAATATTTTAAGTATGAACACTAGCTCCCAAATGACTTAACGGCGGATGACTGATATTTTCGGAACAAGTGTAGTACAAAGTTGCAGTGAAACGGTTTGGTATTCAAACAACATTTTTAATAGATTCAACGGTGATGTTATTTTCTTTTATTTAACTTCCATTATCGGATAAACTGCTAAACATGTTCTAATTTGGATCTTTTCTTTGTCCTTCCTCTGAACCTCAACTGCTGCCTCATATAATCCAGGACGACTCGCGGCCACAATTGAGTGGCCTGCACTCCGTCTTCCATAAATAACGCTGATTCCATCTGTTGTGGGAGCTCCGTTGATTCAAAGGCAGAATCTTTGGAGCGTCCTCCGGGGCCATCACTGGAGATGAGGTGCAGCGGGTAAGAGCTTTCCAAAATACCCTATGAACATGGAAAACAATGAACATTTCCACTGGTGAGATACATTTTTAGGGATTTCACAGGGCGTTACTTGACAATTTTGGTGGAATGGTCTTCATCTTCATAATTGTACTACTTAAAAAGCAATGCACCTGTTTGTAAAGTGCCATAAAAAACAAAGGTTATTTCTTTGATAACATTGCATAGGTGTAACTAATGAACATAATCTAGTTATGGAACAAATGCATGTTATTCAATTGTTCTTAAACTGGGTAATATTGAGCAATATTGTGCAAAGGGTTATTTCAATTGTGAAAGTGCTTCAGTTTCATTGGATATTTTTTTTAAAAACGGTACAGTTTGCTTCATTTGAATAAGTTATTTGAATAATATTTTCACCGCTCCGCTATCCAATTTCTCCATTTTTGAATAAAACAAATTATTTTTAAGATGTTTCACAGTCTTCGCAACAAACATGAAAAACACTTAGGCTACTTGTTGTTATGGTGCATTTAATAAATTAATGTGATTGAAGTTTCACTGGTGAAAGTCAGGAAGCAACTGCAAAGTCTTAGAGATGTGTATGTGAAAAATCTAGACATTTGCAGCACTCACCTCCTTAGGCGCTTGTGGTGTTGTTTCACCGGAATCCAACAGCAAAAATAAAGACACGGTCAAGAAAAGCAAACAAGACGATCTCAGCAGAGAGGAGTACGACCACAGTGATCCAGACATCTTTTTCTTATGACTGCATTGGTCGCTACCAAGAGAAAAATTTTCAAATAATTCTAATGTTTTAAAACACGTCACAGCAGAAGCAAACTTGAGGTCCCTTATGCACAATAATCAGTCACAGGTTCCTTTGCTTCAGTGACTGATGAATATATGATCTTTCTGACAGTCCATGCCCGTGCATATCAGTACCATTATATTTATTTTCACAGCTTGCCATGACAAAAAAATTAAAGAAACCCCCATGTCATAATCTGGAAAATGGCTAAACTGCATGCAGCCACCGTCTATCAGGAGTTTGAAAAGGTTTATATTTCTCAGATATGAATTGTCTTTTCATCAAAGCTGCAGGTGGACGTGCTTAAAGGCACATGAAATGGTTTGTGGCTCATTCATAAGGATTAAAAGGAACCACATGAAGTCTGAATTAATCACCATTATACAAGAGCTACTCCTCATGGGCCTGTCAGCTGAACAGTGGTGAAAAGACAAAGTTAGGCTACTTATAATGTAGCCTACTCATATACTTTTTTTTCTTCTTACCACAAGATTCTGACTCTCTGCCCTCGTATTTTTCCAATGGAGGGTTAATTGAAATGGGAAAAAAGACCGGTAAGACGCTGCAGTCCTTGTCAGCAGGGTGTCCCTGCTCATGAGGCTAATTATGTATTATGAAGCTTGTGCCAAAATGAATTTTAGACCAGAAATGTATGTAAAAACATTTTCCATGGTAAGTCATGCTTTTTACAGAAGCTAAGTCCTTTCATTAAAATGAATGAAAACCACCTGTAACCTTTTACGGCTCAGCACGCTTTTGAAGTAACTCAGATAGTCTTTATTCCTCTCGATGGCAAGTTGTCATTTGCCCATACCTTCAGAAAAATAATCTGCCGAAGAGCGTCATCAGGTTATGTAGTTCTTGAACACAGCTGTACTGATCCTCCAGTCTCAGTATAACATTAGGTCATTTAAGATACACTTTTAATTTTGCTATAGCACTCAACAAATGGTTTATATCTGTCCTTTCTACTGACACGTCGCAAATGACACATTTATTGACAAATGTTCCGTATATATTCTATATTTATTCTCAATCAATCCGTGGTATTTTGTAAATAACATGTATATTTAATATATTTTTACCTGTATATACTCATATACTTATAACTATGTATTTGATCAATTATGATGTAAAAGCATTGCTATTCATTCATACAAAAAAATGACAGAACATATGGCACTACAGTCCCGTTTCAGTATCATTTATTCTTCCACAAATCACACATTAAATGCATCTTTCCACAGACTGTGTATAGACATCCTAAGGATTCTCAATCCTGCTTTTTACATGAAAATGATACTTGTACATGTATTATTTAAATGTGATAAACTAGGCACATTCTAAAAGAAGGAGGAAAAATGAATAATTTGTGGATTATATATTTTTTTCATTTGTTTCAGTTAGCCGTCTCTAAAATTGAGAAATTTAGAGAAAGAAAAGAAGAAATGACAATACAAAAGACATTTGAAGCATATTGCAAATAGGAAAAGAGCGGTTCTATTTTACTATACAGACTTTTGCCAACAAGTCCCAGTCAAACCTTGATAGTGTATTTTATGCAATCAGAAGTAAATTATAAAGAAGGAATGTTATGATTTCAAAGTCGTCCTGATGCAACTCATTAGAAACAAATCTCCAGACATGGTTAGAGTGTTTCTTCTGACGGAATCTGTTTAATCTTCTGTTTTAGTTTAACAAAAGATCACTCTTTTTTTGTTTAATTAAAGATGACAGTCATTTTTAAAAGGAAAGTTCCACACCTTCTACGGTTATTATCAAGAAAAACAAACAGTCCTGTTTTGAGTTTATGACCTTATATCAGGATAAACACTGTGCAATTATGTGGAGCAGTGACACGGTTTGGCTTTTAAAAAAAAGCTTATTTTTTTTAAGTTTTTATATGTGTGCTGCTCAACAGAGGGAACCCTGCCCAGGGCATTTAAAAAAGTAGACAAACAAACCTTATCTTGTATGACAGCGAACTAAGCTTATGAAAAATGTTCAGGTGCAAGTAAAGTCAGTCTTAGGCGGCTACCTGTATCCTTACTAGCTCTACTCTTTTTGTATTTGTTCGTTACAATAAAATAAACATGGAACATATTTTCAGACCAGGGAACAAGACCAAAGCTTTCTAACCAGCAGTATTAAATACAGCTAGACAAGAGGAAAACAGAGGAGTGTGAATCCTGTCCCTTCAATTTCCAAACATATAACATACACATGTACAACAAGGCCAATGTAAGGCAATGCAATTCCTTCCTAAAAACCAACCACCTCATTCTGTTGTTTATAAAAATGGAAAAACATCCATTACATATTTATGAATCCTTTTTCTACTGATTTAAAGAAAAAATTAAACCCCACTTATTCTCACTATGTCATTCACTAACACTACCATGAACCTAGCTTTTACTAATCCTGAGTTTGTTAAACTTGACAAACTGGATAAAGCTAAAAATCTGTTTGCTTAAACTGACCACCACAATCGCAATGATAATGTAAAGGCCAGGACACACCAGTCCGACACGTTCCGACTACCCAAAAACTGGAGTCGCCGTTTCAGAGAGCTCCATTCTTTCCGTCGCTGCCAAAAAACACACCGAGACGACTGCTTATTTTCCGTACGCTCTGCGCTTGCGCGGGACGTAATGTCTCCACAACAGCAGGCGGCGCTAATCTGTATTGTGGCCCGAAAAAATACGAAAGCCGGAAATGATGGGACAGCTCTCTAGAGCATAAACATAGATAGAAATACGTATTTATATTTATGGACCATAAGAGCACAATTTTTAGCAGAGAGTGTCGAGCATGGTGTCGAGCAGTCAACAAGGGTTGATGCATGTGAGTACTCGCAAAACGAAACGAACAAACACATTAAAACGATGGCTAGCTGTTGTTAGCTGTTTGTGCTACCTGCATCA
The DNA here is from genome assembly GCF_949987685.1 of Ammodytes marinus. Classification (NCBI taxonomy): domain Eukaryota; kingdom Metazoa; phylum Chordata; class Actinopteri; order Uranoscopiformes; family Ammodytidae; genus Ammodytes; species Ammodytes marinus. The sequence goes on from NC_137218.1 coordinate 18,644,888, forward strand.
CTTCCGGGCTTCACTGATTCGCTAGCCCTCCACCAATCAAATTGCTCCAAATGAAAGACGGTCGGCCGCCGATTGAACACAAGCCCGACTACCTCTACGTCGGCCGACGTCACGGCACACACCAAACAGATTCGTGTCCCGACCCCCTACCGACACTACGACGGCGATTATCTGGCCGGTGTGTCCTGGCCTTAAAAGCAGCAGAAATGTATTACATTTTTGCAATGTTCTATTGTAGCGTCATTTCAAGTGGAATTTCAAATAACTGAAATATAGCTTTAAAAAATGTGAGATTAGGGGACTTAAAAAAATCAAAAACCCATCTTTCCCTCCACTTGCAAATCCTTGATAGGAAAGGATTCAGGGCTGGGGGAAAGTACAGTCAGATATAAAACGATTAGAATTAGGACAACAGAGAGTCTTCCAACGGCAGCAACCTTATATAGACCCTAGAAGATCCACTTAAAGTGTGAAAAAATTCACTATTTTTTGTCTACCACTTACACATTAGATTACAGAGACATTGAAGTGGCCCATCCGAGTTGTGCAGCACTATTGGTTATGTCATGTGCCGCGGCCAGGTTACGAATTACAACATGCATTTATAAAAAACTAAAAAAAAATAAAAGGAGGTCTATAAACAAATATAGGAGCACTGGATGTAATGTGTGTATTGAAGTAGGATTCTGTTCAAACTGATGCAAAGTGCTGCATGTGCTTTGACACTAACAAATAGACCTAATTTGTTTAAACGGGTAAAATATTCTGTTACAATAAAATGTCTAGCTAACCACAAAAAAAGGTGCTGTAAAGTCACGCCTGTTGACACAAAAAACCCTTTTTAGGTGAAAACTAAGTAAAATCTCATTTGCAGCCAAATTCCGGGCCGTCAGATCTGCACGTCTCCCTCCCTACCAATGAGCTGAGCGGTGTCATCGTCAGTGTGGTGCCTGTCGTCGCCTGCGTCGTCACCATCACTGTCTGAGTCCTGCTGGGGGTAGCCTTCGTAGTCCAGGAGGGGGGAGTCGGGGCGTGCGGGGGAGGCCAGGCACTGGGCAGTGGTAGTACTGGTGTTGGTGGTGATGGCTGAGTAGACCGGGGGGCTGCCTGATAAAGGGGAGCCCGGGTTGGAGGGCCGCAGCAGAGGAGTGCGCTCCGAGTCTGCTTCCCCCTCCGTCCCTTCTTCCTCCCGGCGAGCGCTCTCCTCCTCGGACTCGGACTCAGAGTGCTCCGTGTTGTTCCGGGTGACACGCTGTTTGCACACGGGACACGTCTTCTTGGTCTGTGTGAGCCACGGGTCCACGCACTTGCAGTGGTACGCTGGAAAAAAAGAAAAAGGCAGAAAGAAAAGAGAATTTGGAGGGACTTTTGGTGGTTGTAGTGTCATGTGGTTAAGCAATTGTTCGCAGACCTAAGGTTACAAAGCACTAGAAAAATCAGACGAGGCCATCTGACCACATGGTATGTCACATGCAACAAACAGGGAAGTAATTGTTAAAGAGCCTCATATGATCTATTCATTTCCTTTAGTGCTTTCAGTCACGAGACTAAGGATGAACTAAAAAGGTGCACAGTCTGCACACAATGATTGAGTTGTGTCATGTGTGCAGGTGGAACGGCGGTGGGGGGTATCCAGAAGTGTTTTCAGCTTTGCTTGGTGCTCCATTGAACATTATTGCAGGACTTCTAGTAGCTGATCTGTCTACATTGCCTCAAAATGTACTAAAGGAAATGTTGCTTTATGAATACTGTGGTCGCTTGGAGAACAATATTGAACTTTTGAAGATAATATACACAGGGGTGGAAATGTAGACTAGCAAGAAAGGGCACATTCATGTACTCTGTGTTCATATAGTACTCAAGCTTGTTGTTGTGAGTGTGGTGGATGTGCACAGTCTCAGTGGAGGTACTTTACTAAATATTTACCATGAGAACAAGGCAAAACTCGCAGCTTGTCTCCTTCTTCATACTCATCCAGACAGATTGCACACAAATCATAGTGATCCCCTGAAATAGAAGAGAAAATGTGTTTATGTAATACATTTAAATTCAGGCGAAATGGTCTCCATTTAAATTCTTCAATTATTTTCTAGTCAACAAATGAGAAGCATTTAAGCACAAGAAGAAGTTTCAAACAGTTGTAACCAATGTATTGCAGTAATGGGGACAACAGTGTAATCTGGTTACCTTTTCGGAACCGGTGAGTTGGAATCCGCTTCAGTTGTTCCTTGGACAGGCGGTTTTTCCTAAGCCTCTTTCTGTACTGTGCACATCGTATAATCTGAAAACAAAAAAAAAACAATGTTACTGATGGCATGAGAAATGCTGACACAGATTAGGGTTAGTTTTCTGTGTTCATATAAAATCCCATAGTCCATAATAAGTAAAATATGGGAAGGAAAAAAAGGTGTTCAGGGTCTTCAAACTTTGTAAAAGGATGCATCTACTGAATAAATACAGCCTCTCAAAAGGAAAATACCAACAGGTCACTATTAAACACCTTAAGAGCATTATTACAGGCTTGCCTCTGGTCCAAACCACATGTATTCGGAATCTGGATGTCATAACAAATACGTTTTACACTGCATGATTCCCATTTTAATTCTTAGAATTTTTAACTGCAAAATCACAAAAGGTTTATTAAATAATGTGCCGCACAATCAATTACTACCCTAGCAAGCACCAGATCATATGAATACCTACCAAGACGACACCCATCACAAGAATGATCATGCCAACTACTCCAGTAAAGGGAATAAGGTAGTACGAGAGTGGAAACGCAAACTCCGGCTTGAGGATCACATAGGCTCTGCAGGCCAATGAGAAAAGGAATATGTCAGATACCAACGAAGCCATAAGTACTAGAGCTTTAAAAGGTAAGTATGTAATGGTTCGTGAAAATCTTAAGTTCACTTTTTTTAATGGGTTGAAATGTTACAATTACCCTTGTTCTGGAATTATGAAATTCCTGAGAATTTGGGAGGCATAGTAGCTGGTGAACACAGAGGGGATCTCAATCTCCTCTGCAATAGTGTCTGAAAAATAATGAAAAACAAAACAAGATGTCAATTTATGCAGTTTTTTTAAGATGGTGTGAATTGTATAAAGTTTGAAAGTGTGTACATTTTACAAAGGACAATTACCATTGCTGTAGTTCATGTTGAGCAGAGTGTCTGAATACATGTTGTGAATGATTGCAGCGCTGTATCCAGCTTGCTGTGCATGCAAGACCTGAAAAAAAATGTCCTCACATTAGCCCAGTTTGCTTCACAGAAACGACTACCATGCACTGCACGTTAACCCAAACCTTACTGACCTTCAAATCAAAGTTGCAATCGAAGCGTCTGATGAGAGCGATGACTTTGGTGGTGTTGGCATCAAAGGACAGTGGCAATGGAGGGGGAGGGTCCATTACTGTACAGCCATTAAGTGGACGGGACAACACCAAAACTCCCTTTCACACAAAGAAAAAAATAAACATTATTATAAAAAAGGACTACCACATATTTTTTTCTGTATGCACCCTCTCTCCAACACTCTGCTCTCACCATTAGTCCATCCTTGGGAAGTGGGGCACCAAACAAGGCAGGCAGGTCCTCAAACAACATGGAGGTCATATTGCTATAGTGCTGTGCCAAAACAATACAAAGATAGGAAATTATATCATCTCCGAGGCATGAATCACATCTATAGTTAAAGCTCATTAAAGTCTTATGAGCTAAAAGCACCACAATAACTTACAGCATAGATATAGGCGTGTGTTGGTGAGGGAACCAGTACGCTGCAGAAACCCACTACGAGGACACTCCATCGAGCGCCCACGCACCACACACCGAGCTGAACCATCCTCGCTCGCTTACAGTTGCACTTAACTGTGAAGAAAAAAAATTTAAAGAGAAAAAATATGAACGCAGCACATCAAAATTTAGAATGGAATGGAGATGCTTCAGGTCTGCGTATGAAGCTGATTTCCAGTTCGATTACAGCCTGACCTTAACATATTATGCAAATGGACATGTCAGACGAGCTCACTGGGTACATTGTCATGGGAGAGCAGAGCAAAAGTAAAGCAAGTACTTTTAAAAGTAAGTGTCACTCTACTTTGAGTATACAAATGTCCCCTTAAGGATAGGATTTTACAAACAAAACTGTGCTTTGCACCGACTGTTAACTGCAGTCTCCACAGGTTTGCTGAGAGATATGTAGCTCTGTATGTTTAATGTCCAAGTTGGTTTTGCATGTTTTGTATGTTGCATGTTGAGCTACGTCTAAGACTTTTTTTTGTCACAATAGATTTTAGGTCTCTTGTCGTGACCTAAGTTTTAAAGCAATCCTCCGATCTCTAAATTCTTGTATTTATACATTCAGTTTTTCTTACTTGTTAGTTTGTTTTATTATCAATATGTAATACATTTATATTAGCTCTTTAAATCTTCATGTTTCAATATTTATGCTGAGTTTAAGCCAACAAACGTAATCAAACCACAGCAGGTGTACAAATGTGAGCATTACAAAGTTTCCCTTATATGATTTATTTCCTTGTTTGACAAAGAATAACTTTTACATCAATAATCTGTTGTGGCATTCTTTTTCATTATTCTTTTAATTATAATGACTCATGGAACACATTTTCTTATAATAAGAACAATCTGTAGTGAGGAAATTCAAGCACAGTGATACGTTGTAAAAGCAAAAGGTTTATTTTCAATCAATAGCAAGAAACTCCGCGGAGTGGTCACTAATCCCAACACATGTAGTGTGCAGCAAAGAGTGACGACGTTCCCTTAAAGTCATGACATATTTAAGGACATTTGTCTCCCAAGAGGGAGGCGTCTAACAGTGAGTGACAGGCTGTTTTGCAGACAGTTCTAATATACATGCATTGTTATTGTAAAACATGGGAGGGGTCAGGTTGGTCTGAAACTGGGGAGACAGGTAGAGAGGCAGACAGGTTGAGATACAACCATGGCTTCAGTTCACCATAACAACAATGCAATGCTCTCATTTGGCCAGTCATGTGAGGGGGGATGGTGCAGGGGGACAGTTTGAAGATGGCACAGGGGGAGATCTGAACATAGTATAATAGAAGAGGTGTGGCCCGTCTGAGTAGTTTGTTGGATACGCATTTGAGGAATCTACATTTCAGTTTACAATTAACCAACATGCAATATATTTCATTACAAGATAATAACAATGTTTCCTAATGCATTAATAAGTATTCCAACATTTGAGTCCAGAGATATATCATATACAAAATCTGCCACTACAAATCTTTTTGCTGAATTTGCTGAACTTCACTGCAGTAGTAGTTTGAAAGAAATGTAACTACAACGCTGTTGGACATTTGTTTACAAAACCAGACAAAGTAGCTGTGGATTTCAAATCAATAACACTTAAGAAACTTGTATTCTGTAGTCAGCAACACTCAACTCATTATAGAGATGTAAGGAGGAACACTGTTGGGGTGGACCCACATTGCTAAATGCATAAAACTAAACGGACATTCTGTTGTACTGTTGCTATTCTGCCAGCCTTGCCAAAGGGAACTACCATCGCAAATTACAGGTTATACATGTCAGTGGGCAAAATGCTGACACAATAATTACGGACAAGTCCAGGCCAGTGGCCCTTAGGACTATATTTAGACTACTTTAAATCAGTATATCATTGAAACCTCTGCTCTGCCTCTCATTTGAGCTAACGTAAAACTGAACTTCAATGGCCTTAATGTAATTAACATGGCTCATTTTGATGCTGTAGTAAGCTGCATAGGGGAAGTTGGTTGAAAAAATAATCAGTTGTGCAGTTTGTCGCACAGCTAAACCTGTTTAAAAGCCAGCCAGATAGCATTATCTGATGCCGTTTCCTTACCACATCCCGGAAACAAATATACAAGTATATTTTTTTTTGAAACTCCTACCCCAGGCTGAGGATTAATTAGTTACGTTAAAGCAGTCTGACTCTGGCCTGTTAGACTTTGGAATATAGGTTAGCTATAACCTCGGTTATTGTTCCTCCTTTGCAGGAATACATAAAAGTAGGTATCAAAAGTGAGCTAGTGTGAATTTATTGTCCTTTCTACGAATACCAGCACCATCGAGGTTTTAAACACAAGTTCATTCCAGTTATCTCATTCGATATTCTTGCGTGTCACCGTCTACAAACGATAACGTTTGTTTTTGTTGTTCTTTACAACGTCAATCTATTTTTTTCCCGTCTTTCCTTGCATTACACAATAACACGACAAAAAAACAGTAAGGATTAACGTTAGCTGGTGTGGGGCTAACTTGGTTAGCATACGATACATACCAGTTACGTCGAATGGCCTCCGTGGCAGATTACTATATGTCTTCTTTGTAGTCCGTGTACATGGTATCAAACACGGCTAGTGGTATACAAACCAATAAAATGTGTGTCCACGGTAAATATGACAGTTTGCCAGAATGTTTGGTTTCCCAAAGTTGCGTTAGCTGGATGCTAGGTTTGTTTGTTATTGCTTCTTGCGCTCCCTTGCTCTTCTTCGGGTTGTAAATGCAGAGTGTCTCGATTGACCCACAGCGCCACCAGCGGCCAGAAGGACAAAGTGCAATTAACTGAGCCCCTTCAGGTTTAACTATAGTATAAAAGGGTTTAACCTATATAGGTTTGAATATCTTCATAATAGAGTGATGACCTGGAGGATGCCCGGAGAACCGATTTCACATACCGTACTAAAGATGTAGCTACATTTAATAGACAACGAATCAGATAGACAGTTTTAAATGCATTCAAATGAAGAGGTCCAATCAGTCAGGCCCCTTTCTGTACACCAGCATCTACATAGGCCTACCACAAGAGTGAATTCCTTGTAACTCAGGCAAGTCAGTTCCAAGAGATTGGCCTTCTGCTAGAGATCTTGGGAAGACATTGGAATGTAGATGAGCTGCAGTTTATATCTTACCACCCACCAGGGGACACCATGACACCAGAGCTGTAGCCTCCATCACCCCCCTCCCCTCCCCAACCCCCCTAACAAAGCATTAAGAACAACACGCACATCTACATTTTTAATCATTATAATTTTTTTATCTTCATATGAATTGCATATATGGCACAATATGTATAGGGATAATTTTTAAATCTACATATCACTATTTATATATTTATTTTTAAACCATTTTTGTCATTTGGTCTTTGTTGTTGTGTCATCGTTTTATTTGTCAATTGTCTTGTTTTGTCATTTTTAGATATTGTTGCTGGAGAGTGCCAAACTGAATTTCGTTGTGCTACAATGACAATAAAATCCTTGAATCCTTGAATCCTTGAAACCATGCTATCTGAAAACACATAGAGCTCACAGGCTAAAACTTCTCCTTCGAACACTACCCTCAAGTGGAAGCACCACTTTAATGCCACACACAGGATTTCCACTGTTGTCATGCTGACATGTCTGTCTGAGCTCAAACAATTATAACTGCTGCACAAATGAATTAACAAATACATTCTGACCAGATTCCCCGGGTCAGATAGCCTAAACGTAAGAAATAGTGAAAGTCAGTGAGCACTAAAGTGGGCTGATTCAAATATGCATCCAGATAATGACCCTATAGCAGTAGCAGTGTCAGGCTAGGCAACAGTAGATTTAGAGTTCTCCTGGTCATTTGTGCCAGACTACATCCCTCCAATGTAAAAGTAAAAAAACAGACTGTAATAAGAGTAGCCATAATTGGATGATCCTTTGTAAGACATTTTAAAACAGTCCCCATACATTTCAGTTATCCCTTTTTCAACAGGTCGCCCTGCAAGACAATGAAGATGAATGGCAATGAAATTTCTGAATAAAGCAAGTAGATGCTGCGGATGCTGACCGGAAGGGGTTTTTCTCTTGTGATGCTACAACACACGGATTCGTATTGTAATGGGAGTCATAGCACCTGGAGAGATCCCTCTACTGCCAATGTCAAAACCTAACCCTCACAGCGAGACGTCTGTGACTCTCTGCTGTTCTTTTGTTTTTGTTTTGAGGTGCAGGATGAGTGTTCTATACATGTATTATTCTGTTCACGCTCTTTTGTTTAAAGAAGCCTTTCTTTTAAGAGACAAAGAAGCTTTTCAGAGAGAACTGACCAACCACAGGTTTGCTTTTGACCAGTGGTAAAAATACACACAGAATCTCAGTAAGAAAACTATAGTTAGTTTAGAATATCCTTACAGATTGCAGTAGTCATTGCCTCCCATTATAACAAAGTGCACAATGGATCCTACAACACTGGCATGTTGTTTGCTCTTCGCAGTGCCTTAACCTTCAGTGGGGCTGATTTTGTCAAGTTTGTCCTAAATGCGCCATTAAAAGCCATTGAAGGCCTTGAAAATCACATGGTGTTTAACCACTTTTGGCAAGTTTGTTTATCCCTCATGTGGAGGTGGCCGGGCAGAGGTAGACCAAAGGTCAGGAGCTCACTTAAAAAAGGATTTGTATTTTTAGAAACCAATAGCAGATTTAATGGAAACCTTGTTGCAATACAATGTGATATCTTGACATTGACTAAAGGACCCTTCATGGCTACAATAAACAGCCATACATGGTATGTTAGATTTTCCATGTCTCCATGGAGCATAATTTTTAAAGATATCTTTCTGTGATCCAAAGTGTTAGTGAACTGTAGGCTCAACTTAATATACTATTGTTATGCTTTTGTAGTAGAAAAAACCAGGGGACATCTTCGCACCAATACCCAAAAGTTCCAAATTGTACATTCAGTTTCAAGTGTCGTTATACAATCTTCTCACATTGTGCACTCCCACACCCAACAATTGACTCTCTGTTAATTGGTCAGTATTTAAAAAAAATTTGGGGGTTATTTTGGGTTTGTTTACAGTTTATTATTTCTATTTACTTTTAATCAACTCTTATCTTATGTCAACTTGCTCTCTAAATTTGACTTTTCTAAGGACCGAATATGACATATTTAATTAATATCATAAGTTATTATGAGGGTATTTTTAACTCTAAACTAATTTAGTCACTACACTTTCATTAGGCCCAGAGACTCTGGGCCCTTAAAGCAGACATTTCCAAACAAGGCCTTGAGTGACAGCCTCTCCAAATTGTTGTACTGTATCAGGGCTGTACGCTTATTTTTTTAGGTGGTAGCACTGGTGCTAGCAAGCAAAAAAAATCAGTAGCACAAAAATAAATTCAGTAGCACACAAAGTATGATCGAAAACTTGCATAACCTTAACCCATGCATTTCGCTCTAATTACCTTTTAGCCTGTCATCTTGGTCTCATTTGAAACTCTCAATTAATGTCATATCCTAGTGTGTGCAGTAATAATTGTAGAAAAATTAATAGGGGTGCACTTAGGGTTGCAAAATTCCGGGAATTTTCAAAGTTGGAAACTTTTCATGGGAATTAACGGGAATTTATGGGAATTAACGGGAATTTTGGGAATTAACGGGAATAAACGGGAATTTACTAAATTTAAAGCAACCCAAATGCACTAAATTCTCCTAATTATGTTATTTCAGTCCAGGCAAACGTTCTAGACTGTAAAAAGCTGTTTTTCCAACTAAGTTTTAATATATTTATGAACATTTAATTTCAAATCAGATTTTTTCTGAAGTTTATTGAGATACCCAACTTGATATCATATATTGATTTTTACTAGACCAGGTTTACAGAGGCTTCAACTGGGATTTTAAATATAGTTGGGGACAATATATTTTAGCATAATCTTGACTAAAACAACCAGATTTTATGCAAGTACACTTGGCAAATTGCACATAGCACACATCCTACTGCAGGAGTACTGAGGCCACGCCCCCTACGCTCTGTGCATTCCTCCATCACATGGGGGGCCTACCTACTTCCACTCAATTTTCATTTCACTTCAGTAGTCAGTCTAGGGGTGGTGTGTGTTCATGGAATCTGCGCGACCAAATTTTTGGTTATCCAATCAGCGAACAGAGCGAGTGGCTGAGAACGATGACGTCGAAGTCGCGCTCCAGTTTCAGTTGAATGCTGCGTTCGTTTATATTCGGAACTCCAAATTTCCGACTTGGTAGTTCCGAGTTCCGACCTGTCTGTGTTCCAGTACATCTGCTCGGGAAAGTATGGACGCCTACAACCTTTCTCATCCAAATAACTTAACGTTAGGCTCTAGCAAGTTACTGTTGCCAGGTACCGGTAGATCCATAGACTACAATATGTAGTGAAGTCGGAAATTTCCGAGCTCCCTGTACAACTGAAACTCACCGTCAGAAGGCGGCTCATGACATACGTCTGACCAAACGTGATGCGATTGGTTGGCTAATCCAGAGTGGCACTAGGCAGATCCGATAGTTTTAAACTTCAACAGACACCCGCCCCCAAGTGAGTGAACGTTTGCCAATTACAGCACTTCCAGACCTTCTGTACAAATGAAATTAAGTACGATGGTCTGGTTGGACCAGGCTAAGGCATTTGACTTTATTTATTGAATGGGTGGGGTGAGACTGATGAGTAATATTTTACTCGACATTCATCTTTTTGTTGTTCAGTGAAATTATTGATTGTTCATAAAATAATCAAAACTTGATAAAGTTCTTCTTACAAATAAATCTGTTCAAATGTAATGTGTTTTGATTGTATTATTTTGCATGGATGTCTGCCTATGACAAAATGTAGTGTTTATATGTTTAGATTTATGTTTGGTTATGAAACACTTCATTTAAATTACCGCCATTTAGTTAATTCCTATAATTTCCAATTTTGAATATTCCCAAAATTCCCGAGCGAAAGTTCCCGTGGAAAGTTTCCGGAAACTTTCCGGTAATTTACCGGAAACTTTCCACCCCTTTGCAACCCTAGGTGCACTGATTGTAATTTAGACAAAATAATCTAACCTGCCTGCCAATTGCAATTTTTTGCTGATTCAGAAATATTTCTCCCCATAAAATTAATATCTATATATTTTTTGTATACATATCATTATTATATTCATAATAATAAACATTTTTGGTAAATGTCCTTCTGTTAATTAAAACCTAACTTTAAAACATATAGCCTATTAAATAAATAAGTATACATATTGGTACAATTTAGGATAAGTTAAATAGGTTGTTGTGAATGTGTTGGGAGTAGTTCTTCAGTGGCTTATCAGTTATTTCAAACTTTGTTTAAATAGACTACTGTTGTTGACTGCTCTCTGCAGCTGAAGCAGTTGATTTTCAAGCTAGCGCACTGCAGGGCTGTGAAGCACGAACTTCCTGTTCTTACCGGCTTCAAAAAAGTCAACTCACGTTTGGCTAGTAACATGCTTTTAATGTGAAGGCGCACAGGAAATGTTTTGTTTGAACACGCGCTAACTTAACTGCGTGCCGTCTCCTTCCGGTTATTACCGTTGGTGAAGTGTAGACGCTAGGTCCCGAGCACACATCTTTCACCAGCCAAAGTGGAGGGTGGACTCAATAACTTACTTGCCTAAGACTACATTTACCCGAATTTGGAGAGTGTTAATGTAGAGCCCTCTAAGCAGTGTTGTGCAGCACTCCTCTGTGTCTCAAACAGACAGCATCTGCTCATTAGCACTCGTGCGAGTGTACTTGTATTCATCATCGCACGTGATCAATTTCAGTAGCAAATGCGATCAAAACTGTCGCACTGTACAGCCCTGTGTATGTACTGCCACATTTCCGATTAATTCTCACATTTTCAAGTTACTAAATGATGAAAGAATGATTTTTCTTAAGCATAATGGAAATAAAATAAAACACCTAGGCTATTTGTTTGCCACCATACAGTAATATAACGTGTGCACACTGCCTAACCAATATTAAAGTATCAACACTGATCTCCACCATGTTTGTTGTATATAACAGTGCTGTGTGCATGATGAATATAGATAAATGTTAATGGATTATGAAACATATACTATACATAATTATGTAAAACTAAAATTAATGTAATTTCAGTTATAAAATCCACCTACAGTTATTTTTCTTCCTCCACAATATGACTCACCATACATTGGCACACACAGATGGTTTGGGTCGCTTTTGGGAAATCTCATACTGTCCCTTTTATAAATACAGTTAGCATATATTAGGGTTTTGGAAAATAGCATTAAAGGTGCTGTAAGCGGAATGGTTCTTTTAGCTAACTTCCTGTCAGTTGCTGCAGTTAGCAGTCCCCTCGCTCGTCCCTACGTCACCACATTAATGCACTGCGGTCTTCAAGCAGCGAGTTACCTAGCATCATCTCAGATCCATAAGTGTGATAAAACATGATAAAAATCATCAAAACAACAGACATTGGGAAGGATTTTTACCTGCTCCACCATTGTAAGCGAATAAACATTCACCCATCTGTTGCTCTGTGGGTGCACCGGCAGTGAGACGGGTGCCGGTTTGTAGCATTCTTTCTTCTGATTGGATACTACTTTCGGGATCCCAGAACAATTTAATTTGCCGATTACATGCAGAGCGGGTGACGGAGAGATAGGAGGTATGAAACGCACACACTATAGGCCTATAAGTGATCACTGTATGAATATAGAGCGATTTAATACGTATATTAACCTAAATATATCGCTCACTTCACCTTTAATATATCTCTCTGGGAAGGCTCAACTGATCTTCAAAGTTGACCATTGATTGCAATTTATACCAAATATTAATTTAAAAAAACATATTGTAATGTGCAGTAGGGACTGTATACTCTGTGTCATGTTTGTATAATGGATGCAGCTGTGAGGTTTCTTCACTTTTATAATTTATTTTATAATGTCTTATATTATATTTTTGAGTCCAATTTTAATTCCAGCTTGTACAAAGGAAAATAAATGGATAGATTCCAAGGTGAAATTCAGAGCAAACTCATAGATAATACATAAGTACAAGTTCAGAAAAAACACAAACAAGCAAGAAATTTCATGTTATCTTTTACTCCACCCCAGACATCTCAGCGGCATTAAAACCAGGAGGAAAAAAAACTATACCAGGAGTTAATTTAAGTCCAACATTAGAGTTACATGATGGTAAAAAGCAAAATAAGATCCTCCACTACAGGGTCTTCTGTCTGACTCATCCTCTGTGACGCTTGCCAAACCTTCTAGTTTGGCCGAATGCTATTTTTTATGGACTGCAGTGGTGGACTGGACCGGTTATGCATCCTTATCTTATGGCATTTCACTCTCATAGAAAATGAGACACACAGCACCTTGGAGGAAAAAAGAAAGAAAACACGTATTACATTTCAATAGCAAATAAATATAGGCAATATACACTGACGTAAACATGGGTCTGACTTATACTTACAAGAAGCCTTTGCCGCAGCCTAGAGGTCCAAAGAACAGTTCTGTGGGGAGGCAAACCTTTTTGCAAACTCCACTTAGACTGGGGCACGACCAAGGAAAGGATGCAGCCTCATTCTCCACAACTGTTATGATGGGACATATTATAGCCATGTTTAATGTCAAATGAAATGATGAAAAATAGGCCCTGTTAACACTAATATCTGCAGATTAGAGTTGCAAAGATGTTCGGCAAAATGATTTAAAAGACTTACCATTAAGCAGCAAGACAACCAAGAGCGCCAAAACAACCACACGAATACAAGCCATTCTCTCGTCTGACACTGTTGCTCCAAAATGAGGATCAGGCCCGGGCCTGTTTGTATTTTGGTCAGAGGGGAGGAGTGCAGATAATACGGAGCAGCACACTGGTCACTAGGTTTTTATAATATGGAATTATGAGCATCCATAAGAGAACCTGGTTTTCCTAATCACATTTAAGAAACCTGCATTAATGTGCCCAACTCGTGACCACGTGTTGTTGTCACGAGAAAAGCAAGAAACATTCTCATAGAAACTGCTTGTTTTTCAGATGATTTAAAACACATGCCCACCATTAACCCTTATTGCTCTCTGGGATTGAGGGACATAAGCACATAGAGGCCATTTTATGTTCACGTTCAGAGAAAGCGTTTTTTTTCTCTTCTAAATTTCCACTAATGCAGCTATTTATGAGCACATTTGCAGAGAGCAGCATCTTGTAAACAGCATTAGCATTTGAGGTTCTGCATGTGCATCTTTCCCAGAAAGAATCCACCAAGAAAATGTTTTTTTAAAACAAATGACTGTAGATTAAAATTATTGTTTGAATTTTGTTTGTCTTGGCAAGTTTTTTTAGAAATGAGCCTCAAGGCTGTGGCACATTTTTTTTATTTTATTTTAGTGAGCCTGTTTATCAGGAGCTTGTTGAATCACAGAAACAGTACTCGCTAACTCACTATTACATCACATTACTGCATTTTATGCTGCATGACTGATAATCCCCCTCCTCTGGCAATAAGTGATGCTTCCATGTACATCTGGGCCAGGGAGCAGTGGTGCAGGGGCACCTGGCGGCATCCATCTATCTATCTATCTATCTATCTATCTATCTATCTATCTATCTATCTATCTATCTATCTATCTATCTATCTATCTATCTATCTATCTATCTATCTATCTATCTATCTATCTATCTATCTATCTATCTATCTATCTGTCTATCTGTCTATCTGTCTATCTGTCTATCTGTCTGTCTGTCTGTCTGTCTGTCTGTCTGTCCGTCCGTCCGTGTGTTAAAGGGAAGTCAGAAAGAGTCGAGTAGCATTGGAAGAGCAGAAAAATGAGTTTAGTTAACTGGGTTAAACAGCAGGGGCTTAACCTCCTCGACTGGACTGGACCAAACAACCAGGGCTAGTGTCCACCTCACATGGTTTTCATTTTCTCACTGATTGCTTGCCAAACGTCAAGACGGATTGATTTATCTAGTGAACCGGTGAAAGGGATACATGCAACAAAGTTAGCAGAAAAACTTTTCCATGTCATCTATGAGGTAGAAGTTTGCTTAGCCCTTGTCTTCGTACACTGCATGTTACCCCCAAGTGTTTTTTCTGCCCTTATGTATACTGTTAGAAACAAATGCAATGACTCTCTTGTTAAAGGTGCTGTAAGCGGAATGGTTCTTTTAGCTAACTTCCTGTCAGTTACTGCAGTTAGCAGTCCCCTCGCTCGTCCCTACGTCACCACATAAATGCACTGCGGTCTTCAAGCAGCGAGTTATCTAGCATCATGTCAGATCCATAAGTGTGATAAAACATGATAAAAAACATCAAAACAGACATTGAGAAGGATTTTTACCTGCTCCGCCATTGTAGGCGCATAAACATTCACCCATCTGTTGCTCTGGAGTGCACCGGCAGTGAGACCATGAGTGAGACGGGTGTCGGTTTGTACCGTTCTCTCTTGTGATTGGATAGAAATTTTAGGATCCTCCAATAAGTTTATTTGCCGATTACATGCAGAGCAGCTGACTGAGAGATCGGCTTTACGAAACGCGCACATGATCAATGTATGAATAAAGAGCGGTTTAACACTTATATTAACATAAATAAACTGCTTACTTCACCTTTAAATTGTATGTACTGTAAATAAAATGCATTTGTCAAATGCCAAAGTATGATTGGGTGGTGGTTGGCATAAACCAGCTTGGTGAGATATGGAGAATTAAGCGCCCCGGACAAATGCTTGCTGTGCATTGCAGCTTAAAGGTCACAACCCCTTTGGACACATGTTCATCAGTGTTACATCAGTTTTTTCCAAAGGGAAGTCATTACTGTTTTCCTCTCAAGGTGCTGTCCAAAGAGGTTTCACCCGTGGCAAAAGTCTAATTGCTTTCTAGAGGAATGGTAACTCAGAGTGACCCTCTAATGAGTGTGTTTACCTAAACGCATAACTTGCAACTTCAGCGGTGATCCATAAAATGTACCTTGACACACAAAACATTTCTTTACATTATTGACTGATTTAGCTGATTAGCAGAGGTCAAACAAAATAGTTTTAAATTTCAAATAAATCGTAACTGTGATTTAGAACAAATAAGAGTACACCAATACAACCAGTATTGGACATTTTGAACACAATCTATTGATATTCAGAATTGCATAGACATGTAACAAATAGCAAAACTTGGAATCATCATCACCAAACCATTTTCTGTTACAGACAGTCAGGCTAGCAGTCCTTTCTTTAGCTTTACAGTCAAATAATCATATAGTGCAGTCGGACAACACAACTGCCAGTTCTGGGGAGGCCTTCTCTCAGTCGAATGGCCAGATACCAGTTTTGGGGAAAGCTCCTCATGATCTAAATCCTGAATAGCATCAATTGATTTATTAAGGTGCATTGCCATCCGTGATGCGTTTGTGGGGATAACAGCTGTGCTACCCTTTAAAGGGTGAGTCACAGATTCTAGAAAATGCTTGTTGTCAAAATCACTTTTTGTCAAAATCAAAAAAGGTAATTTGCTGCTGTGTAACTTGGCTGTCAACGGTCTGTACGGGAGCACTGCTATAGGCCTACTGCCAGCACTGCTGAGCAACATGCTGTCACGCTCTCATGAGATATCTCTGGCGCTCTGTCAGACACAGATCTATGCCCTACACACATACAATTCTAGCAGCGATGAGTTACGTCAGGTACATGGCCATTTGTTATCCGCTAAATTATCAGGGTCATGTCACAGAGGATTCTCAAACCTATTGTTTTTGGCTTTACCCCATGCTGGCATTTCTCATTTGTATTTTCACTCTTCAGCTGCGGTATTGTGGGAGAATCATAGACAATTTGTGCTGCTTTAATTACTTGCTGCTGGTGAAACTTGCGTGTACAGATACGTCTGTTGAAAGCATCGGTCTCCTACTCTCTGTAGTTCTGTAAACGGCTCCACAGTTTATCCTGATCATCTATTCCTATGCGCAGATCCTGAGGATTTGTGCATTGTCATTCGGCAAATCTAAACTCAAAGCCCTCAAGACCTGCACCCCCCAAAATCTAACTCTACTGAACTACTCTGTTGGCTGCTTTTTAGAAATAGCACAGAGTCGATTCAACATTAGTCACCTATCTTACCACACTAATATGTTTTTATCCCTGTACTTTTTAATAATCCCACCCATTCTCAATCCAGCAATATATGGTTTGAGTATTCAACACATAAGGCTACGGTTGTTTGAATTTCTCCGCAGAAAAAGCAGACAAGTAACAAATGATTTTGGCTAGAGAGGTTTGTTCTGAGTGGTGAAAAGTGATGGCTGTGGGAACACATGACCTACAGAATCTCCTGTTGCTGCGTGTTGTTTAATCACATTTGCTGTCTCATTTACTGAGAAAAAAACTAGACCTGCCAGCACAGAGCAACACATTTGGAGTGCATTTGCTTGCCATATTCTAACATTAGCATGCTGAAACTCAGGCTTTGTGCTTAACATGTAATGAGTTCAAGACAGTTTGACTGTGCCTACCTGCACACTGGATTATAATTGCAGGAATGCTGGATTGTTGTTTTTATTGTCTTTTAAATGCATTTTCTTTGAATGTTTAACATTTTGTCTGCCAGTGTTTGTTCTTTGCTTAAATGCAATTTCTAATGTCTAATCTTGATGTATTGCATGCGTTGACTTTGAATTGCCTTATGTCTGAATTGTGCTATATAAATAAACATGCCTTGCCTTGCCTGAGATATTTTTCAATGATCCATACAATGTATTTGGTTTGCCCACACACCCTTGTCGTTCACACTTTGTCTTGCCTGCTCTGCAGACTCTATTAAGACCACTGTTTGCTTTAAATACACAGTGGATCTAATGTTTTCAGTTGAAAACAAACACCTTACTGATCGCAGTTGCTTTGGTATTAGAAATCTGATGATTAAAGCTGGGGTATATGATTTCTGATTGGTCAAGTTAACATGAGCTGTACACTTTGACCAATCAGAGCGAGGCTCCGATTCTCTGTTCTTATTGGCTGTTGGGACTGTCCATTCACTTTGGCACAACTTTGTTGGTGAAGAGCGTGTCAGGGAGGGACCATAGGGGAGGGACCAAAGAGAACAAGTGGAGCGGTTGAGGTATTTGAATTTGTATCTATCCCAACTGCCATTTTCTCCCCAAATCCTCCACCCCAGCGTTAATGTTTAAACGTGTTAAAACATTTAAACATCTCCTAGTGAACTCATGTCACTTACATTTGTTAAGATAATTTTCCACACAACAATGAAAAAACAAATATGTGTGTACTTAATCCAGTATGCTTCATAACTATAATGTTTTCTGAATAGTATATGTGGGTTTTATTTGTGGGAACTCTATTACTCTAGTTCCAACAAAAGAAGCATCTCAATTATCACTTTCAGCACAATTCTTTATAGTCATTGTTAACACAGGACAGCTTGATCAAGAAATGAAACTAAATGTACAATATAGCCTTATCACAAGACAAGATGGTAATATAAAGGCTATTAATATGGTATAAACAGCTATACAGATGTTAGACTGTGGCTGTGGAAATTTATGAATTTAATGTGGTGTATTCCAGTGCTTCTCAAATGGTGGGGCGCGCCCCCCCTTGTGTATGGTCATATCCGCAAGGCCGCGATTTGCAGTAAATAAATGTCCACGTGTTTCTCCAAGTGTCTCTGTAGGCTATTTAAAAATAAATCAAGCAAGTTAGTAGACTAATAATAACATTAATGAATTATTGGTTATCGCATCACAGAAGGCTTATTGGCCTATAATAATAAAAAAACACCACCTTAACTATGTTCACAGTTTAAAAATGTTTTGAATAAAATGCAAACCTCAGTGAATCATTTGCTCTTGTTTCTCTGTCCTGTCTCTGATTCACACAGACTGAGCAGTCTTGTTTACATGTTACAAATTGAGCTAATAAACTGAACTTTTAATTTGTTTGCTGCAGAAGTTACCTCAGCTAATTTTTGTTTCTAATTTGATAATAAGGTGATTGTATGCAGAATGCTCGTGCCAGAAACTCATACAGTGGTTTTGTACAGATAAATAAATAAATATTAGCAGGTTCTCAACAGTATTTCAATTTAGGGGGGGCGCGAAAAAATGTCTGTCCCCTAGGGGGGGCATGACAGAAAGTAATTGAGAACCACTGGTGTATCCCATTATGATTCCCTTTTGGATAATGTGTGCACATGCTTACACCGTAGACTGCAGTGCACTCTTTTTCTGTATTGATGCTCTTCTGCATAGTCTTTGTTAACTATGTGATTTAGCCAGATTTAACGTATCCTTCAGACAAAGACTGCCTGAGGCTTCATTTATACTGAGTGCATGTGTATTATTACCTTTGTTGAGCTCCCTGGTAAGAGTAGAGTCTAATAACAGTCATCTGAAATGTAATTATATGGAGAGAGAAAAAACATTCAACAATGGGTCTTATGTGTGCCCATGCCATACTTTATTCAATAAAAAAGTAATGTAGCTACAATATGGCACACTTGTGCAACGTCAGTAATTTTCCAATGGCAAGGTAATGTGTTTTAGTAATACAAAGCATGCTTGTACATTAAACATTTAATAAATACATTTACTCCTGTGTTTGTGGCAAACACTTAAAAAACATCTTCTGCAGTTTCATGGGCAAATTGAAAAATAAAAACACAAAATGGCAGTTGTTCGACACCAGTATTCATCAGATCAAACGCACTCAGAAATACAAAACCCTTTTACAAACAATTAGATAGACAGCATGCATACAAAAATAGACAACTATTCTGATCATTCCTTTGTAATTTACAATACTAGTTCATTATTGCCAAGCGTTATGTCTTTGTGAGGAACAGCTTGCCTCCTACATCTTCTCTTGTTTCCCTTGGAAAAAATACAATGTACATTCACAATCACTGAGGCACAGCACTTGATTTACAATTTGTATAAGTACCCCAAAACATTGTGTAGACACCGTTGCTGTAGTATTTGTAATATACTTTAAAACCCTGTACACTCATGAAACAAACATACCCTTTATTCATAAACATGCATAACAAAATGTTGTGTACATCCAAAATAGCTATGCTTTTTACTCCTCCGTCAAACCGTACTTAGCGGATGTACACAACTCCAGCATAATGTTCAAAATCAATTCAACGGAAGCAAGGGGTGGTGGCCATGCATGTGAGCGATGATTTATTACAAAGCTCTCGGGCACAGACACAAAGTGCTTATTTGCCAGTAGTAAACCCTGCGAGTGTACCAGTTATTTGGCCCGAAACAAGACATGTTCCAGCCCTCATCTTTACAATAGAGGGATGGGGTGGAGAGTAACACTGCAAGGTGAGCGAGGCAGAATGTAAAAGGAAAAAGGAAAGGAGATGTAGAGCCGAGCAGGTAGAAGAAGATTTTTTTTTGGAGCCTTTTATCTCCGGCAGAGGGATGCAGGCTGCATGAGGCACAGGCAGAGGCAATACGTCTGCAGTTTGGTCAGCACCACTCATCTTTACCCTAAGAAGCCCATTGACCGGTTTGTGTCTTGCAGAGGGACGTTCTGTAAGGAGGTGAAGGTGTTTGTAAGTCTTAAGCCAATAAATCATAAGTATACATACGTATACACACATGCTCAAAATATGTTGATTTACCTTATTAAGTGAGCTATGGAGGATCCGGAGGCGATGAAGCTTGTCGTTGAGAAGGGGGTCATTGACTCGGCGGACAAACGAACGCTTGTACTCCAGGCGGCCAGCTGATCTGTGGTCAGCCGAGGTGGACAGACTGGTCTGCTCCAGAGCTCGGTACAGATCTCCCAGAGAGTCTGCCTGCAACCTGCAGTCCCGTCCACGGCCTGGCCACAAGAACAAGCAAGCAACAAAAGCATATACATTAAAGGTGCACTATGCAGTTTCAGGGGAGGGGGTTAAATTATAGCTTGCGGTAAGTGTACAAAACATATTTTCTCTACATGTAATCCATAATATTGAATAATTCTAGCATCATAAATCAAACTTATTTTGAGGAACCAAACGTAAGACTAAAATATGTATGTTAACAAAACTGTGGGCCCTGCTGGTGTAAACAACAACAGTGAAATAGTAACTTTTTAGGTAGCTTTCCAACTTAAAAACAGTGTCCCAGGAATCCAATTTTCCTGTGAGGAAAGCTTTTTTATTCAATAATGAGAATATTCCTTAGAAAATGTTAACTTCTCTGACACACCCACATTTGCAAGTTGCACCTTTATACTGTATTCAGAGGTGACACATTTCACTTTTTTTTACAGGAAAAAGACAAGTGAACAAGTCGGCATTCAGTGAATTCAACTTGAACAAACACACTCTACAACAAACTATAAACTTTAACTAAATAATTTCAGCAGTGAATCTTTCACCATTCCAACAAATGAAAGCGCAGACAGCCTCTCTGCCCACACAAAACACGAGCTGGCTGTATAATACCGGGCCCGCATGAAATGGCAGGCAGCCGGATCTAACAAGTGGCTAGTGAAGGGACTCAAAAATATAACATGTTGACAGCAAGGTCAGTGGATTACCTTGAGTATCCGGAACATATTTCTGGAAAGAAATATTGCTGGAGAGTTTTTCAAATGTTAACTGTTTTATGCTGTAAGCACCACTAATAGCATACAAGAGCTGGAGGAAGTATCTAGATTCACTTAAGTAATAAAACAACACTATAACAAATTTAATTTAAGTAAAGGTATTTAAATATGATCAGGGAATGATTATTCTGTTGATCAAAAGTATAATTAATGTCGCGTAGCCTTATATTTTAGATGTTTAAGGTGGAGCTCTTTTTCTTACAGGATTATACAGGATTGTAACTAATGGCAATTTGAATGATGAATTATTCTGCTGATTATTTTCCTGATTTATTCTTTGTTTGGTTTGTGAAACTTTGTCAAACCTGAAATGTATTTCGTTTACTGTCATTTTAGACAGAAAAAAAGCAATAAATCCTCACTTTTGAGAAGCTGTTTTGATTATTTGTTTATATCACATTTTGCACTTCACAAAAGTACTATGTGACTTTTCCTGTTTACAATGTATGAAGTGGTTTCTTCACAGACCCACGATCTTACAAATGGCCTTCTTGTCTAATGTTTACGCACACTGCCCTCTGTTGGCACGACACTAACACTACCGTAGGTCTCCAAATCTGTTAGTCGACACACAGATAGAAATATATTATATCTTGTTGTATTTATATCTATGGTCGACACACACTGGATTTTTTTTGTTTTGGAATTAGGGTTGTACGTTCTGAAGCTTTGAGTCTGTGCTTTGAAATATATCGTGCGTCTTTAGTTTCTGCACTGTTTCCAGTTTCTCTCTCGTCTTTACAGGCTGGGCTGGAGAGAGCCAACGGTGGAGAAATGGATAAATTAGGACAGGGAGAGAGGACCCTTAGGCGCGTTTCTTTATCCTGTTCACAATTCAACACTAACGCAGGCTGAAAGGGCTCCTCCTCGCTTCACCATTCAAACACTGCCGAGAGGCACAATGACATCTCGATCTGGGCTGGAGAAAGAGAAGAATAAGAAGAAGAGATAGAAAAAGAGGGAGCGTGAGAGAGAGTGAGAGAGAGAGAGAGAGAGAGGGCGAGAGAGAGAGAAAGAGAGAACGTGGACTGCCACGATAAATCACTATCAAATAGGACACTCACTCAGACAACTGCCCTGGAGGTCTTCGAGGGACGGCAAATGGGCTGGCTTCAAATCCAAACCAATGGAGCAATAATAGCGAGTATTCAACCTCTGACATTAGCTGGCTCTGACTGCCTGTTAGCAGCTTTAATAAAATAATGTACGACAAAGTCAGCGCACTTGCTCAACACTATGCAGAAGATAAGACTGACCAGCTTATAACAGTGAGCTGCAGTGCTGCATACATTTAAAGATTTCAGGAGGATCTCAATGATAACCTTATCTCGTCTAATGGTCCACTGCAGGGGTTTTCCAATCTTTTAACAGATCAGCTCAAGTACCCCTTCATCAACACCATACATCATGGTGCTAAATGTGTTCATTTGATTAGTTTTTAAATAGGATGTTATTTAATGCTATTGAAAAATGTCAATTGTTAGACTTTGTTTCCTTTTTTTGTATCTGTTTTCCTGGAGAAGCAGAAGGTGGACCTGTCACCTGTCACCAGTTTCTTGCTGGCAAACTAGCTTTCATGCAGTCTTAAGCATTTCCTGTGCAGACTGTGTTCATACTAAATACAATCCATTTTGTAATATTATATGTGTTTATTTCCGTCCTAATATGTGGATACTTTTTTGTTTTGTTTATAAAATCACTCTTGTTCAATTTGCCCCTGAAAAGGCCCCCTAGCAACTACAGGAGTACCCTCTCGGGGTCTTATACTTTCTGCTGTATATATCCAGGTTTTTAGCAATAGAATCAACTACTGCAAAATTTGCTTAGAATGTAACCAACATTTATTTATTTGAAAAAGTTATGCACTGTAGCTTTAAATGTGTTTTTGACTTCCAAAGAAGTTCAACTAAGTGATAAGTTTACGTGTGTTGTTTAGTTGTCTAGTGTGAAACAAAACTCTGTATTTGTCAAAGGTCTCTGTTTGTGGTGTGTGAGAGATGTCTGACCAGTGTCTCTAGGCCGCTCCAGCTGGTAGTGCTGCGGCTCCCTCGCATCTGACGCGGCGGCGGAGGCGGCCAGGATAGCGTGGAGGCCGCTGTCTCTCGGTAGCGTGAAGCTGCGGGGTTTCCCACCCGCGTCTGAATCCATACTGGCCCTGAGGGGCAGGGGCAGGGCTCTGTACTGTTCCTGGATCAGGCTGCGCTGTGCGGGCAGCGTGGACTGTCTGCGGTACTCCATGGCCAGTCGCTCTCTGTCCTCGGGAAAGGTCTGGAGGTAGTGCATCCTGGCGTTGCCCTCCATGCTCTCCTGCAGCTGCCATGAGTTCCGCAGGCTGCTGCTCTTCTGGCCGGGAGAGATGCCGTTGTTGGTGTTTCTGCCGCCCTCCTGAGGCTCAGAGTGGTACTCCTCATGAGACGAGCGCGACTGGAACGTGTCGGAAGAGGAGAGATGATGGCCACGCTTGGGTTCCAGGTAGGGACTCACCTTAACACAAAACAGAAGGTTCCTTTAGAAAAAAAAGGGGAAGTCTGCCACTTTGGGTTACTTGTTGTTAAACTGACAGACTCACCGAGGACGCTCTAGGAAAGGTGTCATAAGGTGGTGGTGGACTGTCCTGTTTGGGCATCGGCGGCATTTCCATATCCTCGTGATCGCTCTCACTCCAGTAATCTGTCATTAACAAACGGACTGTGTCATGCATTTATGTCTGATAACAGAATCAAATCCAAGCTCTTTAAAAGGTGGAGTCAGTGATGTGTGTGTACTGAAAAAAATAATCCAGTGTTGATACACAGCCTAGGCCCTTTAAACAGGTATTTCACTTTGTTGACATGGCCATATACAGTGCCTAGGCTGTGTATCATCACATTTTTTTAATTTAGATCATTTAAAGCATTAAAGAATTTAGATCATTTAAAGCTGATGCAAATTATACACATGCACAGTTTATGAGATAGTTAGCTTCTGAAGTGTTGCTCTGCCCATGAATGTGTTTTGATAGGTGTCGGTGTGGTGAAGGTGGGATGTACGATTCCAGGTTTCCGATTCCTGTTGTAGTGTGAAGAAGGATGAATGTGAGATGTGACATTTCCTGTGGAGTCGTGTTAAGGGTCCAATTTATCACCTTGTCTGTGAATGATGAAGCCCCACTCTTCATAAAAGAACTATGACAAACCTAATCTCAGCCACCCACTACCGCAGGGTTGCTACGTAGGCTCCTCTAAATAGCACAAGGGTTAGTTCCATTATTTCCTGCCCATTTGTAAGAAGCCAGAAAATGAACATAACAAGCACGCCTTCTGCCCCTAAAATAAATTAGCATTTATATTCAGCACTAAGTAGAGATGCTTGAATCAGACGTGAAGGGGAGATGACACACACAGAGGAAATGTGTTCAAAAGCCTCTGCCACTGATCTAGATCTATTTATTGAATTCTCTCTATCAACTCTTGTTTTGTCCAGGTTATTGCATCCACAAATCACATAAGATGAGCCAAGGGTTCATTTATTTCCTTATAAAGCTCATCTACAGTAATGCTGGAAGTCACCCAACAGCAAAGAATAAACCTGAAGTCTACCGACGTTAAGATGTGGGGGCAACAAGTTGTCTTCACTTTTAGGCAACAATGTAGTCATGTTTACAAAAGAGCATGGACACATAATCAAATAAAGTTTTTTTTCTGTTAAAATATGTGGACTGGTACAAACCTGACAGAACCTGAGCAATTTGGTCAAACGTATTCATTTTGAGAGACTGATTGAGATGTACGTAAATGAGGCAGATTTATTTTGCTAATTGTGTGATACAGTCATGTCATGAGCCTGCAGCCAATACACCCCCTGTTTGCTGCTTGTTTGAAAAGGAAGATAAGGAGAAGATGGAAAATTACCGGTGTGAACAATCCGATAGCACATAAAATACGCACCAAATGAGGCTAGGCATAATAATCCTCTATGCATTCGTCATTGCCTATTTATATATGATTCCTTAATCTAAACGTAACTGCACCGCTTAAACAGTTTTATATAACTGCTTACAGACGAAGACCCAATTGCAGCGCCATGGTATGACTAAGCTCACCTTGGTCCTGGCAAATTTTCTCCTGCTCTGAGTAGCCTGCCACTGCCATACTGAGACGACTCAGCCATCTGCGGGGGAGAATAACAGTCATGACACACAGCAGCTTGACATCTGATAAAACATCTTGAGGCTTGATGTGATGTGTGTATGTGTGTGTGTGTGTGTGTGTGTGTGTGTGTGTGTGTGTGTGTGTGTGTGTGTGTGTGTGTGTGTGTGTGTGTGTGTGTGTGTGTGTGTGTGTGTGTGTGTGCGTGCGTGCGTGTGTCTCCCTGTTTGACCAATCGCCTCACAAAGCTGCCCTTTTTTTTCAAGGATAGTAATAGGCAGTCCGGTAGGGGGATTCAGTTTCTGGCCAGTTGGGGCTTAAATGTGGCCGCAGATGTGGCACTATCAAATCCCCATTAACTCACCGGGACATGTCGTCTACATTTTCCGCTGCAAAGTAGAAGGTCTTTATCTTGGGATGGCAAGCCTTGAAAGCGCTGAAAAGGGAAAAAAACGAAAGGTATACTTAATACGACCTGAGCACAGGAACATGGACATACATACATACCACACATTAACTGGGGAGATAAACTGGTCACAAGTACAGTAATTCCGACTGATGCAGAGACAGCACGACTTTGCATCATGTGATAAACAGTTTTTTCGTGTTTTTGGGAGCTGTTGGATAAGTCTGAGCCAGTTTGCTTGTGTGCATCTGTAACCTTAATAGTTTGAAATTGCTGGTATTAGACTCGTTAGTGAATAACAATCCCACAGATGAGCTGACAGCTATTTGCCACACAGTACTGTACAAAGTAGCACACTCATTATCTGAAGTGTGTTGCACTCCGTAATGTTCCATAACTCTCTATACAAAAGCACACAAATTGTAGCCTGGAAATCCAGACCCACGTCTAGGCAAGGCAAGGCAAGTTTATTTATAAAGCACATTTCGGACACAAGGCCATTCAAGGTCTAGAACAATATAGGGTCTGGGCACAATCAATAGTCCTTCCCAACTCGCGTGCAATTCAAATACCACTGCACGCAATTGGATAGCACTACGAGCAATCAGAGCAATGAACAAGGTGACGTATTCAGCCCTGTTTGTTTAGCGATCAGCGGGGCTAACTGGTAAATTAAACATTTGCCGTGATCGGTCGGCAAAGCAGAACAATCACCTTTCTTGCTTATGAAAGATTTGAGTGCTGTGTTCCAAAACGTTACGCGTCGAGGCCAAAACCGTTTCAAACACAAACAATGTATCCGCATTCATCTTTGTTTTTTTCATGCAATGTCGTCATCCGGCTAAGTCCGCCCCAGAGCCCCATACATAGGGCTCTGGCCCGCCCATATCAGAAAGAAGGATTTGATTGGTAAGTCAGGTATTTCTGACATAGTTAATGAGTTCCAATGGATCGTGTCCAGACCAACACGCTGAGCAAATTTAAATTGCCAGGGGCAGGTCTGGATTTCAAGGCTACACAAATTGCTGAATTGGCTGAAAATCAGTACTCACAACTTCCTTCTGCATTCACTGGCACGGTCGATCTTGAACTCTGGGAGGCTGACAAAGCCCTCCGCCTTCTCATCCTGTGACAAGAAAATGTATTGTAAAATTTAAGAACCCTGAAACAAATAAAGGCTGAATGCTGGTAATTGTTCTTTTGTCAAATAAGACATCACCATATTCACCTCCTCATTCATGTACCAGTACAGGCACGTGTCTTTCAGGATGAACCAGTACTTCTTCCATTTCTGTGAAAAATAGGTCTTAGCGTCCTTCTTCTTCCACAGCCAGCCCTCGCAGTCCCCCTGACCCAAGTCCCTGCACGAAATCCTCCGCTTGCTGATTGAAGACATCGGACTTGGAACTGCAGGCGGCAGCAGGGGAGCAGAACAGACCAAGGACGTTAGAAAACGACTGCTCATGTTTGGGTTTTAGTGATGGGAGCGCTCAAGTTAAACTTCAGTAACACTTTACAATAAGGGTACATAAATGAACTGTTAGTTAATGCCCAGTTAATGCTAGTAACGGTTAATTAATGTGAAGGTAATGCTGTTTGAGCAGTAACTAACTGTTAATGCTTAGTTATTGGTTAAGCATTAGCTATGCTTAGTTAACTCATGCTTATTAAGCATTTACTAAGCATAATGATTAGTTCATGCTGACTTAATGCGTATTAAGCTTCAACTAAGCAGTCATGAACAGTTTATCCTTTAAGCATTAACTAACCAGTTAATTAAAGTAACCTTTTTGTAAAGGGTAACAAAACGTCTTTAACCAAATGCTCTTACCTTTAATCTTCTTCTTTGACCTGGACATTAGCGAGGATCGTTCAAACACCTGCAGAGTAAAACAGAATGACGTTGTGCAAAGTATCCCAGTAATGCTTCTACCCTAGCATACAACGGACATAATTGAAATTTTTCACAGATACGCAATGGGACTGACATGGTAGAGGGACGCAGAGTCAGAGCTGGATGTGGACAGGGAGACCTCCATCTGCAGGGCGGGGACCAGTGTGTAGTGGGTGGGGCTGGCTCCACGCTCAGGCTTCCTCCTGTTCTGACTCAGGCTGCGTCCCAGTAGGAAGTCCTCCCCCGGGCTTTTCTCTTCACTCGCAAAACGCAGCAGGGAATTCTCTGCCGGGACAACAGACAACAAGAGGCAAACTCACTATGCTATACACACACTTTGTCAATTGCAATTAATTGATTTAAATCCATCATTTAAATACTAAATGCTCAGTACAGTCCCACAGAATGTGTCT
Organism: Ammodytes marinus; assembly: GCF_949987685.1. Taxonomy (NCBI): domain Eukaryota; kingdom Metazoa; phylum Chordata; class Actinopteri; order Uranoscopiformes; family Ammodytidae; genus Ammodytes; species Ammodytes marinus. The sequence continues at coordinate 18,673,155 of NC_137218.1, forward strand.
GAATAATGTGAGGCTGCAGTAAGCTAATTTCGTCTATCTAGAGTCTACTCTAGACTATGGACTTTTAACCCTGTTGGAGCTGTTTTTATTTGTTTATAATATTTACAGCGGTAGTGGGCCGAGACTTGTCTCAGCTAGTGACATTAGAGACTTTGACTTATGACACCAGTGAAAGGAAAAGATGCCCCCGGAAAATTCACAATCAATTTGCAGATCAGAATTATTACCGTTTCTTTTCTTTGATACTTTGAATTGAGAGATTCATTTCTTTAACCCACATTAAGCCCTTTTTGATTTGAACTTAGCGTAGGGCCGCAACATACACTTACATAAGAAAATAAAAGCAATAATTCATCTCATCTTCATCGAGACCTGCAAGCAAACTCGTCTCACAGCTAGAAGAAAACGGTGCATGTTGAAAGTCTCGCGGCATCCGACTTTCTTAAATTAAAATAGATGTTGAAAGCCGGAACGAACCCTAAATCAGTTTCTACAATACTTATTAATATCACAGCAATGATCAAGCTCTTTTGTAATGTACTGCAAAGCAAGACAGTTCTCTGTGATTAAACCTGAGTTCAAAGGACTACTCATTTGAATGGCATTCCAACATCTTCAGAGGAAGGCTGCTGTCAGACAGGAAGCCCTAAAAACTTCACAATACCATCTCTTGTAGATAAATATAACAACATTACTTTTTCTGAAAAGCCCAAAGACATATCACCAACATCCCAGGGGAAACAAAAAAACAAACACATCCCTCAAGTCTTTCTTTGAGACTGAAATAAAAGCAATTCCCTCCCCACCCACCTTACTCTATTTGCCACCTAGCCCGACAGTCACCAACAAAATGTGAAAATCTCTGGATCTATTTCTGCAGTTGCCAGAGCAACCGTGTACTTTTTATATCACCAAATGGAGAGAGCTGTGAGCGAGAAGGAGAGAAACAGGGAGAGAGAGAGGGGAAGAAGGGAAAAAAGGAGCAGTGATAGCATATGAACATACGGAGGAGATAGAGGCAGGAGCTGATATCCGGCATGTTATCAGCTTTGACAGGCCAGCTCATCCCTCCTCTTTTTGGCTTGGAGATCTGAGAGGGTGAGGATATTATGAGCTATCAACCCACTCACCTCGGCTTCCTCTGTCCCTCTCTGTCTCCCTCCTTTCTCTGCCTCACCCCTCTTCTCTCTTTCTCTCTCTCTCTCTCTTTCTCCCACTGCCACCCACTCACCTCTCCTGCTCTCTCTCTTCAGCTTGGCCAGGTCTTCATTATCACCCACCCAGTTGTACTCTACCGGCATTGAGATGGGCCTGAGTCTGCCTGGAGCAAGGAGGCACAGGGAACGTCAATTTAACACAGCTGCCACGCACACACACAGACACACAGACACACACACTCTTGTACTTCTATCTTTGTGAGGACATTGACGTTGACATAATGCATTCCCTAGCCCCCAACCATAACCTCTACCATCGTAACTATTTGCCTATCCCCAACCCTTAAACTAACCCTAACCTAAATCTAATTCTAACCTGAACCTTAAAACCTTGTCTTAACCGTCAAGTAGGCATTTGAAGAAGTGAGGACCATGCAGGCAAAATGTCCTCACTTTCCAAAAATGTCCTCACTCTGATGGTTAAAAGCTTAACCTGGTACTCACAAAGACACCTGAACAAGTACACACACACACACACACACACACACACACACACACACACACACACACACACACTGCACAGCTGCAGATGTTTCAAAAAAATCTCAAGAGCATACAGACGACGTGACATTTTGCAGGGGCTTGGAGCTCTGGGCTCTGACGATTACAGCAGCGAAATGAGGTCTTACCATAGGTGGGAGTGGGAGTGCGGACTGAGGATGCCTCTTGGTTCTGGTCGTATTCATAACAGTACAATATGGTGTCTTCCTCCACCTGAGGGTATTGCCCCCGACACTCCTGGTCCAGGTAGGAGTTTGGTGACTCAGATCCCTCGGCCATGTGCACCTCCGATTGAGGGTCTTCCACCGTCAGATTTCCTTTGTCATCTCTGACAAAGGAGAAAGGAATAAGCAATCTATCAGAACATACTGCAGGGTGAAATTGTCATCTTCAGAATGTCAATGTCAAAAACAGTCACATGTTTAGCTTTTAATAAATAATAATGATAATCCTGATGATAATCTATACATTTGTTATTGTCAACAAATCCCATGGGAGGAACAAGACTGACAATGTGTGAGTCCGTCCCTCAATTCCTTTGTTCAGATTGCACAAAAAAAGTGTTATGTTGGATATTGCAGGGACCATGTTTTATATTTATAACACTATTTACATATGTCATTTCTTAATGTTTATTTTAGCCTTCCTGTCCGTACATGCAGGTTTGAGTTTTTCACTGATTGAGGCAGATGCTAATTCCTCTGTTTAAACGGCACAAGAAGTAGCACTGGGATGATTTACTAATAAATAAAGTTGAATCTATAACTGTGAAATACAAACACAGGGCAAACTGTTCTGAGTGTGATTGCATAGAAATAAACAGTATTTGTTTATGCATATAACATTGTGTGTAGACACTATGAAAGTTTAAAAAAAAATATATCGCAATATATCGGCTTTTTCTTGTAGATCGCAATATATCACCATACTATATCGTATCGTCACCCCTGTAACGGGATATGTATCGCATCGCCAGATCCTTGCCAATACACAGCCCTACTGTGTGTGTGGTTAATGTGTATTGAATCAAACTTAGTGAAGTGTCCATGTTCAGGTTAATAAAGAAACATGTCGCCCCGTGAGTCGCTGTTGATTTATAACAGCTTTCAAAAAACAATATAGCTCTATTGCACAGGAAGGAAAATCCGTACTTATTGCTTGTTTTTGTCCTTTCGTGGGATTTACTTTTTATTTTACTCCTTCACTTTAAGGTCAGGAAAAGATTTACAGTACAACAAGACTAAACGGTCTATAACCAGGCTAGGGGCTCTGCACATTGGTGCTTTGAGCTACATGCTAACATCACATTGACAGACGTGTTTAATGCATTTCCCTTCTCATAAAACCCTCTTTAAAGAGGACCTATGATACTTTTTGACTTTTATGACCTATAAACGTTGTTATAATGATTTGATATTGTTTGTACTAGCTTATCAAATAATGACGTACATGCATTTAGACGTATTCCCTGCTGACCGTCTGGGGTGGCTGTGCAGAGCACTAAACACTAGGGCAGCCGGTCGAGAAATCACGTGTTCAAATCGGTTCAGAATTTCCGGATATTTTTGTTGTCACGAAAGCAGATGTTTCCATGTATGGTAATGCTGCTCAGGCAACCTCCGGCCATGCCCCCACCTTCCTGCTCTCAAATCTCCCCGCGCGCTGCTGAATGTGTTCCGGAAGGAAGGTGACCAATCACAACGGAGTGGGGTTTACAGGAGGGGGGAGGAGGGCGAGGGGGCGGAGAAGCACAGAGCCGAGTGTAGAGAGAGACTGTTGTGCTTGCTCAGATGAGAGGAAGAGTTTCCCGAAAATCTACATGGTTTTTTGTGATGTGATTCGTGTCAGGTTGCTCTATAGCAGTTTTCAACAAGAAATTAAGACCAGAAAAGTAGTATAATAGGAGATCTTTGAAAAAACCTTTTAACATTCTAAACTCTGCATTGTTTACATCCATGTTTACTAGCTAGCATAGCATAGTGTGTCTCCCCTCACTGCCTTTGTGGTGCATTGCTACTCTTCTTTGAGTTACTGCCTCCAAATATCAATCAGTGGATTAATATGTAACGTATATGGCAGGAATGTGTACTAGGGTCTTGCCCATGTGGTGTGGGCATGCGCGTCCTTATTTGTGTGCATGATACAAACAAAGCAGGGACCCACTCATAAAGAAATATTTGGTAAAGTGGGCACTTGTACCTGGGGGTGTAGGGTTCGGCTGGAGGAGGCGGGATGTAGAGGTCCTGTAGGGCACAGCTACTCCTCCTGGATGGAGTACTTAAAGTGCTGGTGGGCGTGACGACACTGCTAGTGGGGCTCTGAGGGAAGAGTGGCTGTGTGTGAAAAAAAGAGCGAGCGACAGGCAGAGAGAGAGAGAGAGAAAGGAAATGTTACAGGGTTTGACACATTGAAAATTTGGATTTGGTTCACAGCGGTTCAGTCCGTTAGTTAGTCAGTCAGGGACCATTTGTTTGGGTTCATCAGACAGTGCTGCTGCTGAAGCATCCCAACCGCGAAATGAGCAGTGTACTGTATGTTTCTGATGATGCTCCAGTTCTAACCGGCTCACACAGGAAGCTGGGTTAGTCTAGTCAACCCCTATCATTCAGGTCAAGGAAGAACTGGTCATAACCTAAATAATGCATTTAACGCAGACCCGTATATTGTAATTACATTCTTTTCATATTTATAATCAAAAAGGAGGGGGGTGGGGGTGCAAAATAAACAAAGAAATTATCTGGATTCTCTGGAAATTCTGAATATGAATGTGACCCCGCTTAAACTATGCTAATATGTTACATAACTCCCACAACTGACTAATATCAGAGATGTATTATCAGGAGATGTGCCCATAAGAGCGCTATGTGTGTCAGAACTACTGCAGAGGGCGTCCACAGCACAATGTTTGTTTCGATGACTCAACGGACCACCTTCCTTAAATATAGTTGCATTCTAGAAAAAGGCGACAAATCAAAATTTCTGTTCTTTTTTTTTCTAATATTTTCTGTCCCTAAAATTAAGAGCAGGAGAACTCATTTGATTGTTTTGAAGGAGAAAAGGGACGAGGATGTGATGTGATGGGGGAGGAGGAGGCTGAGCAGGACTTGTGCTTCAGTGCCTCGGGTGGGGGGGGGGGGGAGAAAACATTTTCACTGGACGGGGACTAAATGAAAGGCTGGGCTACATTATAATACACATCCCTCTTACTTCAAACCATTCTGGCTGAGGCGCAAGCTCCTAGTAATGTAATTGGTTCGTTTGGCCGAAGTGGGACAACAGATGCCACTTAAAAACTGAAATGTCGACTTGTGAAAGAATAATACTGGAACCTATAACCAATTAGTAGCAGCCGGTTTGTTGGACAAAAAGGAGGAAATAAAATCCATACCTGTATTAAAAAGTTTGGTTCAAAAACACAATAGCTACAATAAATTATAGCTGTAGAACTTCAAAAGTGTCACCCTTTCTTCACTTTATTTTTTCTTTCTTGTTTATTCCTTGGCTATTTATGGGCTGATCTGGGATTTTTGGGTGTCCAAGAGCCTGTGCTGTCTTATTTTTAACACACAGTGAGCACAGAGACACACACACACACACACACACACACACACACACACACACACACACACACACACACACACACACACACACACAGGCAAGCACAAATAGTATTTGTGGAGGATGAAAGGCAGTTGTCATACTTGCAGAGCCAACGGTTTCCATCTCATGTTCTTGAGCAGCGCGGGGGTGTTGGTGAGTGTGCTCTGTGGGCGTTTCTTCAGTGTCAGGGTGACACCTGCAGGATCCCCACGCAACAAGTTCACCAAGTTCTTAAGCTGCCAGCCCACCTGGCAAACAAGGACAGAGAGAGAGGTCAGGGTTTTCCTCGGCACACAGATATCCCCATGACTCAGAGACTACAGAAATAATAGGCAAATGGATGCCTAAATATGAGCGCCCAGGGAGTTCCATCAAGTTTATGTGCATCCTCTCACACATGACTTGGATGGCTTTTTTGTTGTTGCCTGAATCCACTTTAGGCAGCAGACATTTTGTTCAGGGTGCTGTTTTTTTTATTTTGTTAATATTATTTTATCAGGGACCATGTACAAAATACTTTCAACTCAAACAATGAGGAGAGATAATAAGTACCAGATCTAGCTTGGAGCTAATTTCCATCTGTAATCTGTGTTAAACAACAATAAAACAAACAGACAAACCTATCATATCGTCTCTACCACAAACCGACCAAAAACCTTTTGACACCCGCACAGAAGCTCACAAACAGACATACACAATTTTCAAAATATTAAATTGTTGTTTATAAAATGTGGTGGTCATTATTCTAAGACGCTTGTTTATCAATGGTTGGAAGCAATAGAACAGCCTGCAGCCTCTAAGGGGATCACGTTGACCTTGAAGTTAGTTGCAAAGTAGCCAAAGGGCCTCTTGTACACCTCCTGTGATATTAATCTGTAGGCGCTGTCATGATGTGCTAAGCCCCGATGTTGTATGTTGTGAACAGCTGCATGCCTTGTAAATAGTCCTTAGCCCAATTTTTCATGATATTTGGCACAACAAAACATCCTGCCCAGAGAGGCCGCAGCTGAACCAAATATGCCATGTCCAGTTTGGGGAGAAAATATCCTCTTACTAAGCTGGCTGCACTGAATCTTAGTATGTGTTGCGTATTCCAAGGAGCCTGAGAAAACTGGACATTTTTTCAGGAACTGATCTAGCACTCACTTTGTTCCTTTCCAAGTACTTTGTCACCTTGACAGCAGCCAGTGGAAATAATCCTTTAAAGAGACGGACAGGCTGAAATAGACACTTTCATAATTGCTTCATTTCATAATGAAAATATGGTTTTGCCCTGTCTGACCAAGAAAAAAAAGGAAATGTGTATTTTAAATAACATTGCACTGCCTGATCTTTCTATTTTTTACTATCTGCTGCTCAACCACTTAGTAAAGAAGTGTTCTGGTTCAAAGTGCTTCTTATTAAACGTCATGCTACTGGTTTCTTCTTTCTGTTTCATTTCCTTCAAGGGATTCTGGTAACACTCTGCGGTGTTAAAATTTACTGTCCAGCATGGATCTTTTTTTTATGTGTTTCCACTGAAGCTTCCCCGTATTTATTGACCCGCCCCAGAAATTCAATTTGTCACTGCGGCCCGGTGTTATTTATTTCTGACATGCTGTCCTTATTTTTACAGCCTTTCAATCGTGTGCTCAATAGCACCAAATCATAAAAAAAAAAAATCTTTACAGATTACTTTTTCCGAGCGTTTTATGCATGTGTTTTCAGAGTAAGTCACGAGGCAGCTTTTTGCCTGGTCATTTACCTTCATTTATTTTTATTTGGTTGATGGAACTCCTGTCTGTTAAAGGCTTTTCACTGCAAAGGATGCTCAAACCCAGTGAACTGTGTCTTACACTGCTGGACTTCTCCCAGCTGCCTTAATTATAGATCCCTGAAATGTTTCAAGAATTTCTTCTATCCCTAAGGGTGTTTTTCAAAACTTGCCGTTTGTTCTACTGTCTCAAAGGCATGAGTGTTTTTCCCCCCTTGCTCTTGAGTTAAAAACCTTTTTTCTTCTGGTTTCTGAATGCTGGGCCTCACCACAAACACATCTGGTGCAGCATAGTATTGCTTGGTTTCTTTACAGGTTTAATCTTTGCTAATACCCCCTAAAATGGGATGTTCATGAACAATTAACCTTAATGAATTTGTTCTTAACTAGTCTAGGGGCCACACTAAATGAAATGTATTACAGTGTTAAAGCACATTATATTTTGAGGCATTATGAGTGACAGTTTTGGACCAGCAGAAACGTCAACTGAGTTTACATATTGCTAATTTGTTATCATCTACTTACGCTGTCAAACTTCTGCAGCAGGGCATCTTCCCTTCAACACCACCTCCCACACATGAACTTTGTAACTGTGTACCAGTTCCACTCAGCATAGCTTTGAACAGTTTTTCCATCTGCTATAGATGAAATGTAGGCTATGGGCTTTATACTTATATTAGATGATACAAGTTGATGTGTAGACAGATCAATCAAACTGTAACGGAAAGCAGAATGCTTCATGAAGTGCATAGGTATAATTATTAATAACATAAATCATGGCTGTGTTCAGCCTAGGTTGTTTCAGCTACAGAACCCAGTTGTTGTGCATGCATGGCCTCCTGAGCCAAAATAGTTGTTATTAATTACATCATTGCTTTACTTGCTTTATAAGATTTAATATAAAATATCTAAGTCTGTTGGGATACAGTGATTTCTATTTTGTTTCTCTTTGATAAGCCTGCACTCACACCTTGCAGCTTAAGCACCTGGCTTGGCAGCCCCCGAACTACTCTTCACAGCTAGATGAAAGAGCCTTGACAACTCAATCAACTCTGAATTAGCACAGTTATTCTCTATGACCAAATGGCTGCATTCACTAGGTGAGTTGACTTACTGAGATGACCCTGATTGAGCTGTGTAATTTTCACACATCTTGCAGTTGCACACACAAGTAGCAATTATTTGAGACGAATGGTGCTATATTTAAATTGTGGACCACAAAAAGTTCTGCTTTCATTTACGCCAAACTCATACCTGCTATTATACTATGTACATTTCAGTAACAATAAACGGTTTGTCTGTTTTTCTCTTTATGGCAAAGACCAGTGAAAAGCCAGTAATTCTATTTTGTGATCAGCATTCTGCTCAGGTAGAAGTTGGGCACAGCAGACAATAAAATGTGAAGTCACCAATATACCTTTAATCAAAATAAGAAAGATAAGGGTGCCCCAGTGGCCAACACCTAGTCCAGCCAATTTGTTGCATGTCACATTTGTTCCCTATCCCTCTTTCCTTTGTTTACTCTCATCGGTCCACTGAGAGTCTCTATATAGAGACATAACAATTGTCCCCAAACATACAGTACCAGGGAAAACAAGTACAGTTTGTAACAGATTCAACACAATTAACTAGAATGTGAGGGAGATGTCAAACAAGTCCAGTTCATACAGAGCCACACTGTCCCAAGTGTGGTCTCATTAATGTCTAAAACATGTGTATAGGTTCATCCTGGATGTCTAAGAGTTTAAAGTCTAACAGAAATTCCATTGACAGTATTTGGTGTTTTTTTGCACAGTTTGTGAAGGGCCCTTAGCATGTACCTCCTGATTAACTTAAGTGCTGTTGTGAGTATGAGTTCAATGATTTCAACCGACCATTTGAGTAACATATCCACATCCTCAAAAACTACCTACGAGTGGCACTACAGTCAGCCACTTAAACAATAAGTAGAGCCAGCAGAGCTGCAGAGTACTGACTGCACCACAGGTGTGAATGTGTATAAAGGAGCAGCATACAGACAATCTGAGGCAGGTGATTCTTTGTGTACAAAACAAAATTAAAGATATTAACTAAAGTATGCATTTGCATGGGAAAATTGCAAATGTTAAAGAAAACTGCACATGAAAATTCAAATGTAAATTCAGACCGATAATATGATCTTACCACTGTCTGAAGATTGACCTGGATGACTTCATCTCCAGCATGGATTTTCTTACAGCGGTCAGCCAGGGACTGAGGGACGGATAGAGGGTCATTAACTGCTGCTCCATTTCACTGTCATGACACGGCTCACTGTGATACAACCACTTCACTCTACATAGTACATCTCAAGGAAGTGATGCAAAAAGCTACATACTGTATATGATCACATGGACGCTTGTACTTACTCCTTCTGTTGTCCCGGTGATTACATGCAAACCATCGTAGGTTGACTTGATGTACATGCCCTGTGGGAAGATAGCAGGAATATAAATGATTGCATTTTAAAGCAAAAATCAGGCTCATTTACTGTTAGACAATATATATCTCGGCTTAGCCATACAGCCATTTGCACAACAGACCAGGGTCATTGCATATTTGCAAATCTTAGCAAATTTTTTCCAATTTGTACTTATCTCAAGAATTATTTTTCTGTGGCAAAAGACGTGTGTTTTTTACACTGAGCTCAGGTAAGCCTGATCAGACAAACGTCGGGATTACTACATGAAGTTCCTTAAATATTAATCGAGTTAACTTTTCAAACATACACAGCACAATCTTATCTAATGCCTTGTAGCGGGTCATATTCAAATGCTCCTTCAAGCAGATTGAATAGAATATGGAGGATCATTCTTCTGCAAATGCTGTCTGTTGCAGAAAAGCTAAAACTCAAGGTTTTCACTAAATATGGTTCTAAAGTGCATCACAAGTGCACATACCCCCCCCCCCCACACACACACACACACACACAGATACACAGAAGCATCATGCCAGTCTTCAAGATGAGTGTAAGAGGTTTATTTTTAGGCCACTTGGCCCACTGTTGTGTTCAGGTCTCACTGAACGGATGAGAGAACTTCCATGCCCCCTGCTAGCATGTGTGTGGGGGTGGGGCCTTTACTGTGGCCCCAAGCAGGGCGCTCGTGCCCGAGTGTAGGTCAGTGCAAAGATGGGAGTCCAGCAATTTGCTGATGGTTATACAGTGGCAGCAAAAAATAAGACACTTCTCTGCTTCTTAACACAGTTTCAACAGTTCGTCCCACAAGTAAATGCAGAGAGAGTCATTTGTTGAAATGCAATCTGTAAATTTAAGCAATGTGTTGTTTGGCTAATTTCAACAAGGACAACATGTTATTTTCTTGTTGCTCTTCATAAGCTGACTCATATGCCCACAAGCTCAACAAAACCTAGTTTGGGGACAGCAGCGGTGAGATCCTTTTAGATACTAAACAGGGTCTCTGTTTTACCTCAATAGTTGTACTATTTGGGAATGTGAAATGATATCACAACTAAATAAGTCAACAGCTACTTGTCTTTTCAAAAACAACGTTGAGGATACTCTGGATAACCAGATGAAAACCTTAAACGGCAAGTTCTTCTTTGTATGAGCCCCATGTAACAGGGGACACAACACTATTTCTGAAAAGAGATGTTTTAGATTTTTTCAAATTTGGGCTCAGAGTGTTTTGTTTTAGATTTTTCAAAATGTGGGTTAACCAACTCATTTAGTAACAAACCCAAAGAAAACAAAAACAGGCAAAGTTAGTATGAGTGACTGAGCGGTCGAATTAACTCAGTGAGTGAGTTACATGCGGCAAGATAATTTACACATGCCTTTCTTTTTTAATCAAACAGAAGGCAATATGGAGTCAAAGTCATGCTGTTGCCATCTCTGTCATGATGAGCATGTGTCACCAATCATCCAGTATTATAAGTAGCTTTGTACTTTACTTTTTTGGAAGATTTTTCCTGTGTTCATTTCCTCAAACCTGGAAAACAATTTACAGCAACATATTGAGGATTTAAATATATTGAGCCGTATTCAAGTGCAATGAAAAGTAGACTTATATGAAAGCCTGCTTATATGCAGGTCCCACATGGTCTCACCGATTATTGTGTTTACCATGAAGGAGAGTCTGTGCAGTGTGATGCTATGTTCAGTAAATAAATACCAGCACCTACATTTTGGGAGTTTGGTCCACAGTAACCACCAAGCATGTAACTGGATGATTGACTCCATTGATCTAGCACTTCTATAAAATGACTGCTCATCAGCCACGTACACAACTTTGGTGAACCTTCTAATTGAGTTGCTAAATGACATACAGTCATGCCTGAAATTATTCATACCCCTGGTAAATTTTGACTTAAAGTTACTTTTATTCAACCAGCAAGCTTTTTCTTAATTGGAAATGACACAGGCTTCTTCCAGAAGATAATAAGATGATGTACAAGAGGCATCATTGTGGGAAAAAAAAAAATCTGCTTTTATTTACATTTGAACAAAAAGTGGTATGTCCAAAATTATTCATACCCTTCTCAATAATCAATAGAAAAGCCCCTATTGGCTATTACAGCAATCAAACACTTCCTATAATTGCTGACCAGCTTTTTGCATGTCTCCACTGGTATTTTTTCCCATTCATCTTTAGCATTGAGCTCCAACTCTTTCAGTTTGGAGGGTCTCACTGCCATCACCCTGATCTTTAGCTCCCTCCACAGATTCAATATTGGATTCAAGTCAGGACTCTGGCTGGGCCACTGTAAAACGTTTTGTCTGCTAACCATTTCTTCACCACTTTTGCTGTGTGTTTTGGGTCCTGCTGAAATGTCCACTGGGCCAAGTTTCTCTGCCAATTGCCTGATGTTGTTGTTAAAAATCTTGATGTATTGCTCTTTTTTCATGGTGCCGTTTACTGTGATTAGGTTCCCTGGTCCATTGACTGAAAAACACCCCCCAAAGCATTAACTTCCCACCACCATGTTTGACAGTGGGGATGGTGTTCTTTGGGTTGAAGGCTTCTCCTCTTTTATGCCAAATGAAGGATACATCATTGTGGCCAAACAATTCAATTTAGTTTCATCTGACCATAAAACAGATGACCAGAAGTCTTCTTCTTTGTTCAGATGAGCATTTGCAAAGGCCAAGCGGGCTTTTGTGTGCCTTATCTGGAGAAGTGCCATCCTCCTTGTTCTGCGTCCAAAGAAACCCAGCAGTGTGCTGATGTCCGTTGGATTGTCTGCAATGAGACGTTGCCTCCAGCAGAGCCAAGATTAACCAGGATGGCCTTGGTGGTGATCCTGGGATTATTTTTCACTATCCACCAGGCTAGTACAGGTGTAATTTTTGGCTTCCGACCACGTCCTCTGAGATTTCCCACCAACAGGAACTTCTTGTATTTTTTTAATAATTCAAGAACAACCCAAAACACACAGCAAAAGTGGTGAAGAAATGGTTAGCGGACAAACACATTAACGTTTTACAGTGGCCCAGCCAGAGTCCTGACTTGAATTCAATTGAGAATCTGTGGAGGGAGCTAAAGATCAGGGTGATTGCAGTGAGACCCTCTAAACTGAAAGAGTTGAAGCTCAATGCTAAAGAGGAATGGGAAAGATACTAGAGGAGACATACAAAAAGCTGGTCAGCAATTATAGGAAGTGTTTGATTGCTGTAATAGCCAATAAAGGCTTTTCTATTGATTATTGAGAAGGGTATGAATAATTTTGGACATGCCACTTTTTGTAAATGAAAAATGTCAATAAAAGCTGACATTTTTTCCCCTCCAAAATGATGCCTCTTGTAAATTGTCTTATTATCTTCTGGAAGAAGCCTGTGTCATTTCCAATTAAGAAAAAGCTTGCTGGTTGAATAAAAGTGAGTCTAAGTCAAAATTTGCCAGGGTTTTGAATAATTTCGGGCATGACTGTACATGCTTCAAGGCCATGAGAGGAAGTATGTTGATGCAATGTTGTAGTTTATATTTCTTCTACATGGAAATAACCAGTATATTCAATTAAACAGGTGACTCTACTTTGTATAAGCAATGTCAAAGGTGACACCAGTGGAATTGCTTAGTATTTACTTTCTTTTTTTTTTAAATTAATTTGTAATTCAAAGTCACATAACATATAACCTAGGAAGAACAACGCTTCACAGTACATATACTGAAGAAAATATAGATTACTCAGTAACTTCAAGTTATTATTTTATCTTTTTCATAATGCAATACTGTGGGCTATATGTCCAATCAACAAACACAATTTCTACCAAAAACATCTTCATTTCTGACTAATTCCTTAGTTATTGCATTACAACCATTTCCTATTACATTTCCTATTACACCAATGTCCCGGCTTTATTGTTTAATTACATCTCGCAACTACTTGTAATTAAGAAGTCAATTAATTTGAGAGGTTTCTGCTTGACTAACACCACAGACACACACAGAGTATCCTCTAATGACATGTTGGGTAGAATGACCAGTGAGAAACTTCCTCCCCAAAATGTGTGTTTCTTTAAGTCTGACTGACAAATAGTCTTACCAGTCCTTCAGTAGATTTTATGTTGGCGAGCTGCACAACCTCCAAATGTGCAGCCTGGGACACCATGGGATCCGAGGACAGAGAGATAATGTGGTCGCACACTCCGGACAGAGTCTTGCACTGGGGAGGGGAGGACGTACCAAGGATGAATTCAATCTTAAAGTGTGTGCATTATATTGAGCTTAATATGCACTCAATCCAGCATAATAAAGTGAGCAACTCACCACATGCAGGATTTTGTTTTCTGTTTCGTACACAGAGCAGTCCTGGGGAAACATTCAGAGGGCACTGTTATACCTCAAGAGAATGTGTCAAAATGGAGTTATTATTGGCATTTCTGCTGTAGGTGGATATAAGCAAAAGCCGAGCAGCTTGGCACCTATAACCCCCAACACTCCCACACAGGCAGGCACAAACACAAAACAAATGAATCACCAGTGCGGAGGCATGTCTCGTTCTCTCTCTCTCTCTCTCTCTCTGTTAGTCTTCCTCTCAGCCATCAACTCTCTCTCTCTATCGCCCTCTTTCACTGGCACCATCTATTTTTCCCCACATACATATTTCTCTTAAACACATTTGATCTAATCTGTGTCTTTAGTTTGGAAAATATCCATATGTCCATAAACATGCATTTTAGTGTATGTTTATGTCTGAATGAGGTTCATAAGACGGCATATCTGAGATGAAAAACAAGTTAGGAAGGGTATTTTTAAGGCCAAGTTCAACTAAAATACTCATAGTTCTTACATGCACCAGCACTTGCAATTCATAAAACCAGATTTTTTTTGCATAAACAGAAGTTTATTCAATCTCATGTCAGCGATAAGCTGATCTGAAGTAGCAATATAAGTTCATTTAAGACACTTTTAATAGTTTAACTGATTGCAGAACATTGTTGTACCATATATATAAATATGGACCCAATGCTTGAGAGAAGTAGGAGCTGTGTTAAGATATAAGTGGCTCTGAACTGGATATTTAACCAAGGAATTAAGTCAAATCTGACTGAAGCTGTCTTGAGCTTTTAAAAAAACATTCACATCTATTGTAAGTGTATAATTTACAGATGTTTCTTAAACTATGATTACTCTTGTCTATTGGAGTTTTTTTTTTTATCTCAAATTCGCTTTACCTGTTGTACAATAGTGGTGAGTTCAAGACACAGCTGGATCACGTTGTTTCTGGTGACAGAGTAATCCGCCACTGCAGCAAATGGAGACCTGAAAAAGAAGGAACACCTGGAATGAACCATTAGATCATTCTTCCTTTGAGACTAAATCATTGGTCAATCTGGTGGAACACAACAAAACGCGCACACGAACAGAAGCACACACACACACACACACACACACACACACACACACACACACACACACACACACACACACACACACACACACACACACAAACAACTTACACACACACACTTTAGGTTTCCTTCATTCAGGATGTAAACATGAGCTGACACTCTGGCAAGGTTGGTCACTCTCACTAATAAACTTGTGTGTACTGTGGAGCACATTAAACCCGTTTCCGAAGCAAAGGGATTTTGTCAATAATGACGCATTCCAACATGTAAAACAAACCACCCGATATTCAATTAGAATGGAACATGCACACTATGTAGAAGATGATTAAAATGGGAAAAAGGAAACGAATATTGACTGAATTACTGTTTCTGTTGGACTTTGAAATTGATCAAACACACACACAGACTTAAACACATTGGCACAATCCAACAGAGAAGAAAGGAAGGGATAAAGCGTCACAAAAATAGACTTGCTTAGTGCCTTTTTGGCCACCCTGTCAAAGTCGTCTTATGTAAGGCGTTTACTCATCTGTTCAAGTCAACTGATTGGTCATGGACATAACGTAAAAAACAATCTCCAAGTCTGTACTTGGTGAATACACACTAGAATCTCCCATAAACACACTATGTGAACCAATGCAAGATGCACAATAATTAAGTCTCATTCTTTTTTTAAAGACCATTTCTAATAATTTTATAATAAAAATGTTAGTTAACCCATGAAAACTCATTTTTCAATCCTGTAGCTTTATCATTTTTGCTTTAAAAAACGATTCACTGTCATAAATATGCATTTAAATGAACTCCATTACTTGACCAAAGGCCAATTTTTTTTTTATCTCAGCAGTGCAAACTTTTAGACTATATCAGCCAAAAACCAGTGCTGCTTCTGTAACGCTGAGCTTCATACATAATATTATGCATCATTGTATCAGTGGTTGTATCCAAATATACACACATATTTGAACATGTTTGTAAATGTACAAACAGGTGCACCTTTTTGCTAATCTCACCTGTCCAGCCACGCCAGAAGGCTTTTGGCTGCGGCGATCAGGTCCACCACAGAGGTAAGGAAGTCGTTGGGGAGCTTGTGGGTGGCTCGCCCGTCATAGTGGCCGCTGCGCCGCCTGCCTGTGATGAAGTTCTGCAGGTTCTTGGCAGACGCATTCAGCTTATGAGAAAGAGTCTTCAGATTCTCAGTCTCCAGCCCGTAATTCTGAAAAAGGGGAGAGAGGAAAGTCATTTTGCTCTATTTTGACCAGTTTGTCAGTGTTTGTTTAAAAGGTGGAGTCAGCGATTTTAGAAGTATTCTTGTTGACATTCACTGGTTTTTTTGACAGGAAGTGATTTTGACAACGAGTATTCTCCAGGATCGTTAACTCAACCTTTAACTGCGATACATTCCGAGAATTGTCTCCAGTGTTTAACCAATTGTGGTCGTGACACTGCCCCCTGGGAATGAAAAAAAAAAGAACTATGGCAGAGGAGCCCACCATGTTGGATTACTGAGGATGTCCAGCTGTCACTTTGCATGTCTAGGGATGGCAGATAACACTCATTACATTGAACGTCGAAGCGCCTGTGCGGGCCTGTGCGGGCCTCTGTCACGTCAGACTTTCTTGGGTGGGGAGAGAGAGCGGCAGGAGGGCCACTAATCATATTTAATACAGCAGAGCCCGGGAGACTAAAAACTAAATCCCAGTTACATAAGGAGCTTTGGGGCTGAAGCAAGCCCCCCCCCACCCAGCAGTGCAGGATGAGAGGACTTTTGATTCCGATTGCATCTGTGACCTCGGTACACTAAAGCTCCATCCAGTCTCACTATGTTTCTCTTGGGCTAACACATCTTCATCTCTATTCCACCCTCTCTCTCCTACAACTCATCTATCCATCCTCTACTTTCTCCCTTTTGGAATGAGAGCAACACAGTTCGTTATTAATGTCCAGTATTGACAGAGGCCACCTAAGTGTACTTTCTGATTGTCTGGCTGCCCCTTCAGTGTGCTAATGGAGATATAACAATCTGAAAAGGGGAGGGAATGACATCATCTTAAGAAGTAAATCAGCAGAGGGGAACAGGTGGATAACTCATCTAAAGCCAATTCAAAGAAATAGAGCTTTATATTAACATATAAATTAAAGTAGATTAGACGTGTTAAAAGCTGTGAAAAATCACATTTATTAAGGGAGATGTTCAACAAATGTTTAGCTTTTTTTGTCTCACTCTCCGGCTCAAGAAAAGGCCACAGAAACTGTTCCTGTATCTGTGTGTGCAGTTTTGATTTAGAAAAAAGGCAAAGGTCGCTCATCCAGGTTAGCTCAGCACAAACACTGGTAGTCAAGGGGCGCAATTCCAAAGACTAACTTAACAACATCACTAAACCCTCCTGTGTGCTTGTTGGGACTTGCTTATTTACCACGTTATGTTGCGCTCTATATTTTTTATTTATGTTATGTCATTTTAGAATCATAAATATATCAGACCGTATAGGGAACTTCCTGGTTTCCTTTCGGTATGTATTTGATTCTAAAATGACATACATTGTACAAGTCCCACCTTTTGTGAGTTAACAAATGCCTGAATCACCTAAGATCCCAAACTATTAATATGTGAAAACAATTAAAAGAAGTTTCTACTCCAGATGCTGCAAATTAAAAATTAAAAATAAACTTGAATATACAGCATGTTTCTGAGTTCATGCATTTAAAGGTTTGGAAAGAAGTATACATGATTCAAATAGGTGAAGTGAATTATAAAAGTGAAAATATTTGTTAAAGGCATTCCTCTGGGAGAATTGTTTTCATTTATTCTTTGGTTAAATCATGTGTTTTCAACATATGCACTTCAGTGTGCTACATTATTTATTATCAGAAACGCCTGGGCTACAGACTGGATGAAGAGACCTGATCATGCTGCTGACTTGCATCGCAACTTAACACATGTCTGAGGTCGATGCATTGACATGTGCACGTGTAAATATTAGTTTAGTTCCAGTTGCACAATCAGCAGAGCAGCAGTCATCATGCTAAACGTGTGTTTCTGAGACTAAGAGCCCAAATCACTTGAAGAAGAGGCTATAATCCATGTCAGTACTAATGCCAGCCAGAGGATTTGCCTGCAGATGATGATTGGGCCAGACTACTCTGGTGATGTTTGAAAACAAAGGCAAATCAAAGCATTTTCACATTTGTGAGGTTTAAAGCGCCCAGTGATAATTGAGATAATATTCACATATTTTCACAAAACAATCAAATTCCATTTACTCCTAAAATGGCTGACATTGTTTACTGATTTGAAAAAAAAACATAATTGATTTCAACTGCATGCCAAGAAGATACAGCTAAAACGTCATCGCTATCAGTGAAAACTACTACATATCAAGACTCTTTTTTGGGGTTTGAGCCAGTATACTTTTTAAAATTTGTAAGATGATGAAGCATGTAATGTGCTACAGAAACTTCATTGAAATGCATTGGGTCTGGCTGGGACACTTTGAAGTGACAGTACAGAGCAGAGGAGAGGAGAAGACCTGGCGTGGGGAAGCTTGGGACTCACCAGAGCACAGAGCAGGTCTACAGCCTCCAGTATGAGCTCCTGGTGGCCGATTCTCGACACTCCCAGATCCTCCAGCTCCTGATGGGTGATCCGCAGCAGCTGGTCTCCCCCGACTTTCTCCCTCTCAAAGGTCTTGATGTACTGCTGCAGGCAGTCGTCCAGGCCTGAAGGAACAATGTGATCATTTCTATAATATCAGACCTTCAGGTTTACTTGTTAAAACCTCTATTTACATCATCTTTGTCTTAATGGTGTTTGGCATTTATTGCCTGGCCAGAATATGCAATGGAAGTCTCTAAAAGTGTGAGCACAGGTTGTATTTTATGTCCAAAGCGTGAAACAATCAGTTAGACCCTGCTAGATGCTGCTAGTTGGACTGGTGCTGCAAACGAAAAAAAATGGTTGTGTTTTGTATGCAATGGCAATAAAACTAACTATCAATCAATCAATCAATCAATCAATCAATCAATCAATCAATCAATCTATCTATCTATCTATCTATCTATCTATCTATCTATCTATCTATCTATCTATCTATCTCTATCTATCTATCCAAGAAGTCTGACAGATTCCTCCACGTCTACAGTCTTCTTTTAGTGCTTTGAAACGAGAAAAGGCTTTCAACTTAAAAGGGCCTGCGTGTCTGTGCTGTGCTTGTTTGGAATCTTTCACGGCCGCAGCAGGTGTGAAGTTGTTCAGCGAAGCAGCTGATGAAGTGCAGCAGACTAAAACAAACTGACTGGTTCACATTGACTGTTTTCACCACATCCACTGAGGTTTGCAACTTGAAACTGTTCCAAGGCATGATGCATCAATACAGGATATATACAGGGGGGGGGGGGGTAGACATTAAACTCTAACAGCATCGTTAAATCTAATATAGCAGCATCACTAACAAGACCCAGGAATGAACCTTTTCTCTACACACAGAGAGACCGTTCTCTTCTTTATCTAAGAAATCTTTTCTATAGGTGTTCATGATACCGTGTCCACCCTATAGCTTCCTACGACTGCCCTAATTTGGCACATTGTTGTGTTGTTGAAACCGTGTGCACTTATAAATAACTGACAGCAAATACCTTGTAATTACAGCTGTCAATAAACACTATTTAGCTCATTATAGGGATGCTATTTCCTTAATTATTGATTTATCTGCCAATTTTTTCTTTCATCAATCACTTGGTCGATGAAATGTCTGAAAATTATATCATGCTCATCATAAGGTATAACTTCAATGAACAGAACAACAACATATATAGAGAGGAGCAAAATAACACCAGGAAGTATTGACATTTGTGAGGCTAGAATTATTACTATAGTATTTGCTTAAAAACTAACATTAACAAAGAATGAAAATCCAAATTAAAATACTTCGATTCATTTTCTGTCCATTGATTAATTGACAATCATTTAAGCTCTAACACACTTATATACCTTTGCTTACATATACAGTACATCATAGCTGAGTGAGTGTCACTAGAGAAGTGCTCTGCATTCTAACTGGCTATCCTTTTACCACTGCAGACAGAGAGAGCGGCCTTTGTGAGGATTTTTCTATACACTCGGTCTGCTTCCATCTTCTCAGTGAGACGCAGGCACGCACACACACAAACGCTAACACACACACACACACTCTGACAACTCTCTGCTCATCTTGTCTTTTCATTGCTGTGGACCAATCATGTACATGTGACTCAGTGCTGTGCCTAAACCTGATCAGGCATTCACATCGGGTTTAGTTGGCGGCTAAACGGTAGAGAGCAAACATAGGGAGTTTCATGGTTTTGCATCAAATATAAAGGCTTAACTAATCGGCCTCTTTACCGAGTTAATTGAGACTCATGATGTCAATGAAGTATACCCCATGTTGCCATAGAAACCATGAAAGGGGTTTTGGCAGGGATTCTCCCTGACCGCAGGAACAAAATAAAGAAATAAGTGAAGAAAGGTCATGAGAAATCTATCTGCTGATTTCATTAGCAACGATTAAAACACTCCTGTAGGATTACCACATTTTTAAAGGGCATAGAACGCTATCATGATGGAAACTGTAGAACTAATAGTAACTGCATTACTCAAATTGAAATGATTCACATCAAATAGTGAAATAAAAATTGAAACACTGCCGGTGCTGTTAATCAATGCTCAAGTTTGGAAGGGTTTAGCCTTTTGAAACTGAAATGCCATTTCTTGTATCATACTTGTCCTGCCTGTAGCATCATGTAATATAAAGCTCCTCTAGCTGGAGTATATACTGTAGTTTGCTGATTGCCGAAGAATCTTTGCTACATCAGTTTCATGCACGGGTCAGATTATCAGACGTGCTGAGGAGAAATTAAAAGTGCAGCACTGACACATCCTGATCTCCACTCTAGATAATCCACTGGTAATGTGAGCAAAGCGAGATATTTAAGGCTGATAGCATTGTTTGATTGGATTTATGTTAATCGGACTTGTCATTGATCAGTGTGTGTGAGTGTGTGTGTGTGTGTGTGTGTGTGTGTGTGTGTGTGTGTGTGTGTGTGTGTGTGTGTGTTTGTGTTCCACAAAGACAGAGGGCGAGTGTGCAAAAAAGACAATAGAGAAAACAAAGATACGTATAAAGTAATATAAAGTAAGTATATTAAGCCCACATGGTCTTTGCCCCAAAACAGACACATACAATTGATGAAAACAATACTGAAAATGCACCTATCATATGCGTGTGCACTGCTACCATCATGCATTTGTCAGGAACAAATTTTCAGTCAAAGCTGACATTTTCTTCCCTTTTGTGACGAGGACTCTCCTCTTTAAAGCGGCTTTGTCACAGCTGGGACTAGAGCTTCTTGTTCACACAAAACACTTACGGGGGTGGAGAGTGGGATTGTGGGAAGGTCACAGGGTGCCCCTATTTGGCCCCTAGTGACATCACTGAGCGGTATGCTTATAATGGAACCTGTGAATGCTGACGACAATGACGGCCCTAAGGAGCTGAGAATGGATGTCTCCCTCAGTGTCTCTCAGCTCTGCTCTGTCCCTCACTTTAAATTACCATTACTGGGCTCTGGGCACAGAATTGTCTTTGCTCCACTTGTCAGACGCTGAAGAGCTCGCTCTCATATCCAATCTCTTGCTTCCTACTCTTCACATTTCTCACTTGTGCTACCAGCTTAGTTATTTGCAGATCATCTTCTGTCTCATGTGGACTGTTGTGGTCACTCTGTCTTCACCATTCTCCACATTCTATCGCCCCCTGTGTCTCCTTTGTGATTATAAATCCTACATGGAGCTCTACACTTGCATGTTGTGTCTCTGCTGAGCCTACTCACAGCCTGTTTTTTTTCTCCATTTGTGACACACAACTCACACTAAGAGTGGTCAGATATTGGCAATAATCATAGGTCTGAGCCAGCAGGAAAAGCCCTTCAGGCTAAGAATTATGAGTAAGGGTGTGTGTTTGTGTGTGTGTGTGTTTGTGTGTTGAGGCAGTAAAGATGTGTGTAGGCCTATGTTTCATCCGGAGTGTCTCTGAATGGCTGTGGCCTAACACGTGAGCACGTGGCTCTGCAAAACAACAGCACACAATGCTGAAACACTTTACTGTATGACAGACTAACAGCACACAGACTTGGATGGCATCCTGCTACTGCGTTGGACGTTTCCACCGTATACGCTTGACACATATTGGGTAGTAAAACCCCTGCAGGTGGTAATCACTTTGTGGTGCAAACTGAGAAAAAAAGCAACAAATGCAGCTACAGAGTTATCTGTGCTTCTGATAGGTTTGTGTGGGCCATAATGTTTGGAGGCATTATGTTCCTCTGAGGGACCTCCTGGATGAAAAGACGTATCAATGATCTTTTTAATTGTCAAAACTTCATATAGGCCTCGGCCTAATTCTAACATATGTGCTTTATCACCAAACTGGATCCTCTTAGTGCATGTGTGTTGGAATTAGTCCACTGGATGTTTCCCAGATTATGAGCAAAGTTGTGATTTAAATGGGCCCACTAAATGATGCTCTTACGCCTTCCTGAATAGGCTACATGTTTCATCTGAAAACACAGCTGATTTGCTCTCAAACGCAGATGGATGGGCAACACATTGGGTTTCAGTGCACTATGAGGTTTTCAAATTCAAACTATTTAAACTAGGCTTCCACATGATGCTCTTCCAGTCAGCTCTGACCTCTTGAGGACTTAGAGCATCTGTGGATCAGCATATCGCACAGATGGCTGCACAAGCTCTCACATTAAACATATTGCTCTGATGTTATGTAGCCTATGCATTGCACATGTAGGCCTAAACCTTGCTTTAAAATGATCTTCTAAATAAGTGATAAGGTTAGGCTAATTAGGCTACTCTTGTGTAATTATTGGATCTCCGCTGTGTTTCCCAGCTTCCTGCGGGGCACAAACACAACCCGCGTTAACCACCGCTGGACACAATAGAGGCTTTTATTACGGTTTACTGCCATTTCAATGTGTTCGGCTGAACGTTGAGGTAGGCCTACGAAAGGTCAAATCGTCTGCCCATTGTAACTGTCAGGTACAAATCGATCAAATGATTTCAGCCTGTAATTAAGAGCCTTTCGGAGCCGAGTGACGATGAGGCAGAAAGACGAGGCTCAGCAGGTGTTTTTGTTCTCTTTTGGCATCTCGGGTGAATCCGTTGTGTTGAAATCTCGACTCGCAGCGCAAGCAACATAATATTCGTCGCAACGTAAGCTAGTAGTTTGGCGACATCAGTTTATATTTGGGTATTATCATTATCGTGACTGAAGTCTTACCTTTCATCCAGTCTACCACTTGACTGGAGCTCCACTTGCTCACAGGCTCCATAACCAGTGCCATGGTAGAAGTTTGTCTTGTTCCCGCGTAACAAAAGAAAAACACTCCCAACAAATCCACTGACTCCCCCCTTTTCAAAAAATTTTAAAAGAAAAATCAAGAAACAAATGAAGAATTCAAAAATTAAAAGACAAAGAAGAGGCTCTCGTGATTCTTCACTGCTTGGTTTGGGTGTTTACAAACAAATAGCGGTAGGTCCGAAATGTCCAAAATGTCGCTTTGAGACGCCTGCGTGCAGCCCGGTGGATTTACGCACATTCCTGTGCTGTTTGCTCGCTTGAAAGAGCTCTTTTAATTGTCATTCATGTCAGGCTCAGTGGCGGTGATGCTGGTGGGTCGCTGCTGTCCGACCACCTTTCCGAAATACATCCCAGTACCATCCGGAACAGAGGAGAACAACGCACAGACTGTCACTTCTTACTGGTGTCTGCGAAGGTTGGGTTCGCTCTGAGCATCCTCGCTCATACACAGACATGGAGTCATTGCCCTCACCGTGCGAAGTGTGGGTATATGAGGAGTGATTAATGCCACAAAGAGGCAGGAGGAGCTTGCGCAGGGGATGTGTTTTAAAAGGAACTATAGCATTGCTCGTTTAGGATATGTGGACCTCCTGCCACTTGGATTTTGAGGTGTGGTTATTCGCAATGTTATAGCAGTGCACACCTTTTGACGTGCCCAAGCCTCCATTTTTGATGAGTGTATGCTGTAGGTTAATAGCTGCTAGCTTGACCGGTTTTAAAAAATTACACTGCACTGCACTCCATTGGGACCTCACTAGTTTAATCACACCAAGATTAAACAGGTTTATGATACAAATAAGTCCTGAGTCCATGAACAGCTTGAATGAGTCACACCACTTATTTGTACAGTCCAGGCATGAACTGAAATGAAAATGAAAATAATCTAAATATATCATGTATGCTGTTTTACTGAAGTTTTTAAGGCATCTATTTTGCTTTTAGAAATTCTATGTTTTGCAAAACACTGCAACTACAATTGAAATGATTGGCTAAAGGCCGTTGCACACCGGGCGCGACTCGAATAAACGGCACGAAAAAGCGAATATTTTGGAAGGTGAATTTTGTCGCGTCTCACTTTAGGAAGCGACGTCCCAGGAAAATCGAACTCAGTTTGAAAAAATAAAAGCTGCAAATTCGCGAAGCAAAATTACGGCGCTGGTGTGGAAGCTTGTATTGACTCTGTATACGTTCGGTAATTATTAATAACGTGCGATTAATAAAACATGCACGGTGTGCAAAGGCCTTTAAGGGTTCATGAGAAATGTGGTTGTCAAGCCCGTGGAAGCAATTTTATATTGATTAGTTTTATTTTACTCTTGTCCCTATACATTCATTATTTATAATTGTATGATCTGTAATCCCTCTCATCTTTATTTCTGATGTGTCCTGTCTGGACTTTTGCTATGATTAAATCACATGGGGGCTGACATCATAGGTTGGTTGCAAAACCCTTAACTTCCTGAGGGGTTTAAAATAAACCCATCATATCATTTGCCTCATCCTGGCATCTCCCAGACTCAAATGAGCATTGAGTCATCAAGAGCCAGACTTGATTGATCCATTGTTAGTCTTCCTACCAGTTGACCATGTCAACCATTTGGTATAAAGCCACTCATTGTATATAACTCTGTTATGAAGCAGCTGAGCACAGACACCACTCAGCAGCAGGGTGGAGGCGAGGAAAGAAGATTAGATAGTCTCTGCATGTTCAACAACTTCAGTTCATTTTGTGTCATATCTCTAAACATATCCTTGCACATATTTCAGTTGATACAGAAATCCCTGAGCTAGTGAGTATATAATATATACATCCATGACTACCAAGTACACTACAGTACTGGATTTACTCTTCAGCCACAGTAGGCTACAGGGAAGTGCTGATAAAATTAGCTAAGCGGCTACTCTTATTTCCCCCGAAGTTCAAAATGTATCTGCACCTAGCTGTATAATTACATAGTATTTTCATAGAGCGGTTTGTTTATTTGGTCCTTATTTGAAGAAATCACTAGTCTAAAGTATTCTGTTACACAGCTTCACACTATGTCTGCACCAAATAAAAAATCCATTGAATTATGTTTAGTATAATCTTGATAATTAAATTAAGGTCTGTCCGCTACGAAACCTTGAAACTAAGTCTAAAGCACCATAAAAAGCAGGGAAATATTTAAGTTAACATGAATCTTTAAGTTAACATAAGTGCATGTCCTTGTGCGTAAGAGATTATGGTATTTTGAAAGTGATTGATTTTTAAACAACTGTGTCCATTGCCAAGCCTACCCCCTCTTTCCATCAGTTATTAAAGGAGCCAGTTTAAATCACAAAGTTCAACTTTAATTCTGAACGCACAATCAGCACTGTACTTTTTTTTAAATGTCCATTTCTTCTCTATTTATAAGTGGACAATATGAAAACAACATTAGTCAACAAAAAAAAACATTAAACACAAAGGTTATTTTTGACAAGGATTACTCTGCCTATCCTCAACCCCCTCGGGCACTAATTACCTCTCATACGATCCAATGTTTTCTCCGGCCGTCTTTGTCGCTGCGCACGCCTCCATCACACAAAGCGCACTGTAGCGGTAACTAACGAGACAATAAGGATGCTGACATGCGCCTTGCTTATTTCATGTATTGGTAAACAGCTTAACGTTCTAAGCCTATAGTCCCAGCAATGCCACTCACTGTACATAACATACTACATTTAATCTTGATGCCATAGCATGTGTTTGTTATGTGTGTCAGCAATGTGGTTATATTTTCTTTCTTTCTTTAAAAAATGGGTTCAATAACTCTTTCATTCAGTAGAGTAACTAATGTTTATTTTACAGCCCAAATAAATGAAAAGTTTAATTAAAGTGGAATTAAAGAAAGACCATTTAATTTAATTATATAGCTTATACTGTAAGATCAATTGGCTTTATTAAAATTGCATAGCCTACTCTCCAGAGAGCAAGCAAGCAGCATGAGGTGGCAAAAACAAGAAAAAAAGACCAGCCGTTTATTGACATTTTTCAGTGTTGGCAACGCTATTAGACAGGCAGGTGGATGGGACCCAATCCTAGCACTGACATTCAAGATAATCAATGATCATAAATCAATACAGGGGCAGCAAGATCTCCTGTGTGACGCTTGATAATGTGGCTGTATTTCACCAATAAATGGAAATGAACATTACACATACAATAATGAAATACAAGCAAAGATATACAGCTCTAGCTGCAATGCTTTTTTTTATCATTATGATTAATATTTTGCAGTAAAGGCCTAGAGGCTAAGCCAGAAGGAAGATCCAGCATTACACTGACAATACGCACAAACACTCATGCTAGTTGCAGTTAAATTTGATATACAGTTTCAGCCTTGTCTAACGTCAGCCCATAACTTTGGATTTAAAGACCTTTCTAGACGCGGGATGCAATAAATATGAAATTAATGTACAAATTAAATGAAAGAAAAGTAAAACCATACTCATGATATCTTTTGCCAATCAGCGTATGTTAAAAAAAACTTTGACAAAATGATTCATTGCTCTATAGGTGACACAGACGACTGCCGCAATTATAAAGAAAGCTATATTGGAATTCCTCCAACTGTTCACATTAAGGTCTGTTTACAGGTGTTGGGGAGAAGCCAACAACTATATCATGTGTGGAAAAAGTTGTATGAAGTCTGGGATCAGAAGGGGTTCAAGTGGTGTCAGTTCTTCTCAAATGATGTCACTTGAGGCAGTGTCTGTTGGAGCTCTAGCTTACAAGTTTGAAAAGAAGTGAGCTTACCAGACCTCTGTGGCCCCCTTCTTCATCTCTGATTGAGTGGCTCCTTGCTTGCATAACTCACTTGAATCTCCAACCCGAACTGTTTGCGGTCGAGAAGCATTGTCATTGTAATGAGAATAAGTCTAAAGACAATGTTGATCATTAAAAAAAGCCATCAATGCTATAGGAGTGTAAACCCAAAAACATTAGACTGTTTCAGAAATATTCAAAAGTTCCTCGTTGCACCTTTAGTAATTAATATTATTATAAATTTGGACAAGTAACCCAAGTAATGCAAGTTCAAAATGTCTGAAGTGGGTTACATGGGTTATAGATGCTTATAGCATGTGAATGGGTGGATGTATTACAATTCAAGCACCAAGTCTGAGAAGATAATGAACAGAATGTCATAAAAATATATTTTTTAAAACACACACATATAGGCTACTATACACATGCCTTTCTACAGCAGACATTTTGACTTGTCATCAGCAGGGTAACCATATACTGTAAAACACAGGTGTTAATAACATTAATGAGCCATCATTTATGTTATTAACACCTTTGTTTCTGAAATTGAGCCAGCATACCCAGAGCCAGATGCAGCTGAATGACATTCAGCACTCATCATTATCAATTATTACTTAAGTCTCTGGTTTGCCTAATGCGAGGTCATATTTTATGCAGTAAATTGATAATGAGTCCTTACTTTTTCCTGCATGCAAGTTTTATTTGTTTCTCGGTTAAATACTGTTGAAAGTACATAAACCGTTAAAGGAATAGTTCACCCATACGGAACGGGCATTCTAGCATTATAAAATTGCTATTATAATATAATGAATGAGGTTTTTCTTCCCTCAGTCTTTCCTCAGTTTTCCCTTGGGCCAGCCGTCCTGTTAATCATAACCCTACATGTTCACTAGTGTGATGTCACGCTAGTAAAATGTAGGTTTAGAGAGACCATAAAACACTCTTTCTGCCTTTTCTCAGGCTAGGATGAACCGGTTTCAAAAATGTTTGCACATTTATACTACACAGGATCTCAGAGTTCAACACACCTTCATATTCCTACCAGTGAAGTAGGTCTTTAAGAATGAACTGTTCTGAACTGTAAACTAAAGGGTTTTAGACTTATCAGCACTTTTAAACTCAAGAGAGATGGTCATTTCCATTGGTAGAAGTACAATTAATCAAGGTAAGGTACTTTTGCTTTACATGAGTATTTTCATTCAACTACATATATTTCTCAGCTATAGTCGACTCACTTGGCATTTGCAAACATTTGACATGCATATGATAAATAAACTGTAGGCTATATGAAAAATGAATGATCAAATATGTCCTCAACTCATAACATGTGATGCCTACCCAACAGGATTGAAAGTAAGGAAATGTACCTCCCTCTACAACAGCTATAACATTATAATGCTACTTTAACATTAATGAAGCTGTAATCATAAAGCAATATCCTATAGGCTAATAGGCCTATAAATCAAGTTTTAGTTCGTCCTTCAGATATCATATTTTCATTTAGCCTGCCTAAACGAATGAATGCAGGATTAAAGCCGTAGCCTACTTGTCATTGACTTTACATTGTGGTATTTCTACTTTACCTCAAGTGAAAGATTATCCGTGTCTCTTCTGCCACTGGTGATATTCCTCCTTCTGTAGAGCGGAAGGCCTGTTTTTCACCTTTCAGGTCTTTAGGTGGCAGCAGCCTGTTTTACAATGTCTAAAAGCCCCTCGCCTGACGGGGCGAGAAGAAGAAAACACTTTGACTTCCTGATTGTCCAACCGATACGAAGGTAAATTGTTTCTATTCCAGAATAACTTAGAAAATAATGTATGTATGCACTCATGCGTTTACATTTACAAGTGTGACCATTATAAAGTAAGGTTGTAATTTTGTGTAAAACTTGCCTGCTGGCTTCTTGCTGCACCAGTCTGTTTTTCATTCCCAGGTTTAACATTTTTAGCTAACTTCCTCTGTGGACTTTGGGTCATAAATGCATTTTAAAATCCCGTGAACATTATTTTCACTTGTGTCATTTGGAGTGGCCGCTGTTGGTTAGACAATCGACAATGTATTCCACTGATATTTTAACTGTGGACATGTGGAGACAAAGAGAATGTTAAAATGTTTAAACATTAGCTAACCGTTAGCTAAAGTTAGCACTGTCAGACTCGTATAGATATAGAACACATACGGTACGGAAGGCGGTTAGGACTTGAGAGATATCGCTCATGGACCTATTATGGGGCTTCCCCTCTTTCATTTAGCTCATCAGTGTAGTACTTCCAGTCTTTTCTGTGTCTAATATTTATTCTGTGACACTAATGATCAAAAGCACAAAACACCAACACTGGCATCAGGCACCACCATATAGGCTACATTAACATAAACTGAGCACATTAGGCTACAACAATTTAGGTAATTGCTGTAATCACTGAGTATCATTATTATCATGGTTGTAAACACAAGTTGAACTTGTTGTGAGTAAGTGGACCAGACAATACTGGCTGTATAAAGTTAAGCATGAGAGTTTAATTCAAATCAATGATTTCTCGCGAGGATCGTTACGCTCTGTACAGAGTAGGCATACAGTGCGGAATGATAATCTTTAAGTGGAAACACACAGTGTGTTAATTTCATCATTACAAACTGTTTTACTGAACTTGATGTTGAGAAACAAGAATTGGGCTCAAGCTTGTAAGTGACTGAGAATGTGATTTTGGTGTTTTTACTATTAGTATGCACAGGATTCTTCCCTTTTGTGTGCAAAAAACGTAATCTTTCCAAAACAATCATACAATACTGTCATAGCAAATAACAAAATAGAGTATACAGTCCTTTAATGTTAACAGTTGACATTGTCAAATAAGTTTTAAGGTAATATAATGGACCATCCATGCATGCAATTTACTTTTTACAGGTTAATACAGGAAGTATCATAATGTAAGGCAGGGCAAAGGTTGAATAAGCTTCAAGAAAAATCTAAAGAAACTTGAAAATCTGGTTTGGTAACAAGTTCTTCATGCACCCCTGATTGAGAATTTGAGAACTGATGCGTTTTATTTTCCCATGTTATGTTTTTCTGCAGGTCCAGACTGGTGGCTGTCCTGAAACTAGCAATCGGTGTGCGGATGCTTGACTTGTCATGTTAGTCGTTGGCTGTCCCTGTACGACATGATGGATGACTTTGATTTTGAGTCGAGGTCCATGCAATCGGCCAGCTCTTCCATTGGGGAGGCAGTGTCTGGCAGAGGACAGAATGAGTCTGTTGAAGGTGAAGATGAAGGTGAAGAGCTCTACTACATACCAGAGAGAAGACCTTCCCTTGACCTGGGACCCACTCCAATGGACACGAGCAACTGGTACTGAGACCTATCACTTACTAGCCCTGATGGTCCTCTTTTTCACCGTAGGGTAGTAACCTATACAGGTAGTGAGAAAATATCTAAAGTAGCAGAATAATAACTAGTCTTCTTGAGCTATCATTTGTCAGAACGGACAAACTTAACGGCCTTACGTGCTTTTCTATAGTGGGTGTCTGCCGGATTATGCAGCTGTTTCGAATACGAAGAAGAATTACTATAGAATAAATAACTAAATACATCTTCACCTCACCACTTGATACTGTTGAAAGACTTGAGGAAGTGGTGGATGATGCCATCTTTAGTAACAAGCTTCTTGACCTTGAAGGCCTTAGCTTCAGTAAATTCTCAGAAAGATATAGTTGCAATCTAGAATCCACCACTAGATGTCGCTAAATAACTACTAGATATTACACACTGTACCTTTAACCTTCATACTTGTAGACCCCAATTCAAATACTTAGATTTGACAGTCTTGATGCTGCTTGATTGAGAGCATTAAGCTTTGAATGAGCTACTTATCTACTGAAGCTTATGCTATGGAAGCATGTTATTGCTAGTTAAGTGGCCACCTGAGCAATTAATACAATTTCATTCTGCCATCCCTTTTTTTTTCCAGGCATTTTGTGGACCAGGCCTTGTCTCCAGCTCTGAGCTACAGTTCATTGGCAACTGAGGAGAGCTCAAGCAGAATGGATGATGCAGATTGCTCCTTCACGAGGTACCAAAGGAACAAAGTAGCAAAGTTTAAATCGGTCTATAAATGAGTGGATTCATAACATTAATCCTATCTTTAATTTTACAGTGAATTAATTTAATCTCATTGTGTCAAAAGGAAACTGTAAAGACCTCTCGTATTTACACTGAGCATCATTTGAGTACTCTTGTCATCTTTGTATCAGGGTCGAGCTGAGCAGAGCAGATTCATTCTCAAGCTGCTACTCCTTGGACAGTGACGATTGTGAAAAGAGAATTCCCAAGTAGGAAATACACGCATGGCTTTCGACCTATACATGTTTTTGTGTGTGTGTGTGTGTGTGTGTGTGTGTGTGTGTGTGTGTGTGCGTGCGATGACATACTAGACTGACACTAAAATGTGTTAAAATCTCTCCACTGTGGCCTCACCAGGGTTAAAAGCAAAGATGACACCGTCTCAGAACGTCCTGTACCACCTGAGTTAATCCACGACCCGGACGAGATACCCCATCCTTCTCTGACGGTGAACTTCACTTTTACGGTCAGTTTGTGTTAGCATTTTGTCTTGATCATATTTTCTTAAAAGCAGAACTTTCCTTTGAGTTTAATACGACAGCACTGAATGTTATCCTTCCCTTTGGCATCAGGCTATTTCTGATACCCTTAAGAACCTGACGGATGCAAACTTTAAGAGATTCAAGAATATACTGTGGAGACGCTACCCACAGTCATTCAACGCTCCTCCCAAAACCATGGACTTGGTGGATATTGTGGACCGGTTGCTCGAGCGCTACAAGCTGGAGGTATCTTTGAAGATCACCAAAACCCTTCTGGGGGAAATTGGGCAAAAGAAGCTGGTCGATGCTCTCGAGACTATGTGCCTCAGAAGTAAGTTGGTTCCTGTGTGTCTTAATGGCTTGTTACAGTACATTTAATCTCGACTGAAGGGATGTATTGTGTATTTACTTAAGTCAAAGGAGATCATAGACAAGTGCAACAAAGGCTTTTACTCTTGCTGTTCTGATGAAGTCAAATGCCCCCCAGTTAACCGTCAGTTTGAATGAGAGAATTTTTACTTACTTGAACATTTTCCTTTTTTTTTTCAGACGAAGTACAGTATGATCTACGCAAGACTCTGAAGAGGAAATACGGTGAAGTGAGTGAGGATGTGGCCATGCATGGACCGAAGAGGCCCTTCGAAGATGTCTATACTAAACTCCACATAACGTCAACATGTGATAACGGCCCAAATATTGAACACGAGGTCCTGACTATAGGAAAGCTGGACACCAACCGGGAAGCAGGGAATGTGATTACTCCTCAGTATTTTCTGTGCCCTGAGAGATTGGAGCACTCCAACTTAAAGTTATTGTTGATCATTGGAGCGGCTGGGTCAGGGAAGTCTACGGCGTTCAAAAGGTTAGTCCTGGATTGGGTTGAAGGCCGGTCCCACCAACACATCTATTTCCTGATTCCTTTGCCGTTCAGAGAACTCAAACAGTTTGACGACATCGAGACCTCCCTGGTGGAAATGATACAGACACTCTACCCAGAAACAGCAAAACTGAGGGAGGAGGATTACAGATGCGAAGATGACTGCAAAATGATGTTTATCTTCGACGGTCTCGACGAGCTCAAAGGGAAGCTCGACTTTGAACACACCCGGATGATCAGCGACCAAACGAGTCTTGGCACCCTGAACACCATCGTGGTCAACCTCCTAAGGGGGAGGCTGGTCTACCGCGGCCTGTTCCTGATCTTTTCTCGGCCGCTAGTAAAGCGCTCCGTTCCTTGGGATACGCACTACGACGAGGTTGACGTGCGTGGTTTCCTTGACCCTGAAAAGGACGACTACTTTAAGAAGAGGTTTCAGGACCCAAATCAGGCAGCTCGAGTAATCGCCTACATCAACTCTATGAAAACCATCCGCATCATGTGCCATCTGCCCTTATTTTGCTCACTGGTGGCCGAGGAGTGCGAGCGCTTATTTAGGGAACAGGGGACCCAGGTGGCGGTGCTGCCCAGGAGCCTCACCTACATGTTCACAAAGCTGCTGCTGACACTCACTCGCGTCGTTAGAGAAACAAAGCTTAGCCAGGAGAAAGAGATAGAATTCCTCATGAAACTTGGAAAGTTGGCCTTCAACCTCCTGGAAAAGGGCGAGTTCAGTCTCATCAGGTGCGACTGGAAGGAGGAGGATATCGACGACCTGGAGGCCGTTTCTGACTTTGGCCTGTGCATGCAATTCATCACAAAGCCCCACGTCTTGTGTCTAGAGAAAGTGCTCAGCTTCGTCCACCCCACCATGCAGGAGTACCTGGCCGCCCTGTATGTGTTCCTCTCCTTCAGGAACCTGGGGAAGAACATTCTGGAGCAGCAACTGAAAAGCAAGCTCAGGGTGATGTTCAAGGGGAACAAGGGGATGGAGCTGTACAAGAGCGCCGTGGACAGAAGCCTGCAGTGCGAGGACGGCAAACTGGACCTTTTCCTGCGTTTCCTGTGCGGAATGGCAGTGAAGACCAACCTGGAGCTGCTCAAACCGTTCTGCAGCGCTTCTTCCAAATGGCAATCAATCGTTGGAAATATCGAAACCCTCATCATGAAGAGAATCAAAGAAAATCAGTATCCGGGGAGGAATAGCAACTTGCAGCGCTGCCTGGAGGAGCTGGGTGTGGAGCGTCCGGAGCAGCATCCAGTAGATCCTACTCTTTAAACACCAATCAAGATGAAAAAATCGAACTGATAGAAAAATGAATGTGAACGACTCCATTGAATTCCAGCTGGAGGAAAACTGATGGAGAAATGTGCCTTTCTGATGGAAAAATGCGCGTTACCTATTCAACCAACATTATGCACCATTAGAGCCTTAGAGCCAGACATAATCACTGCTGAAGTCGCGCTGATGCACCAAGCATGTGCAAATCTTTTAGGGAAGTGGGCTAAGTGTGATTTAGTGTGTGCTATTATTGATTTCCAAAAGCCAAGGTATTGAGTTTATTTTTTACTTCCTGCTTTTATACATAGCATATAAAATCAAATATTGTTATAGACTGATAATTCAGTGTTGCCTGTGCTGCCAGTCCGTCTGCTTGTTATGCTTCATATGTGTCTTATAATAACCTGCAAAAGCTTTTTAATTGCACTATTATAACACAATACCGTGAGGAATATGAGTATTGTCCTAATCCAGAGTTTATTTTTAAATATGTTTTACACTAAATTATTGAGCAGTATTTCAGTTTTAAATTGAGTTACTGCTTGTTGGCTGCTTGCATTAACGTTTCAGTACATAGTACAGTAACCCTGATGTGACATTGAAGAACTGGTTTTGTAATTACTTATTCTACATAGCAAAAAGCATCTGTACTCTAAGAAGTTTGTAGTTTACATCTTTGCCATACATTGAAGTGTCCCAAGTCTCCAGTGTATGTTACTAGAGTACTGAAAGTGATACCCATTGGGAAAAAAAGTTTCCTGTTTTTGCATAAATGACACCATTAAATCTCTGGGGAAACAACCACAGGGTTCCGCCAGCTCTGCACACGTGTTTGTCTGTGAATTGATTGATTGATTTGACTTTTAAACTTTGGAGAATATTTCCATATAGCTCAAAAGTATACAAATTTAAGATGGCTTATTGCCAGCAACACACTGGAAAGATACACAAGCATAGCAGATCATTTAGCAATTAATTTTTTTAATATAACATTCCATATATTCTGTAATCAATGATGACAGTTGTTAAGACAGTTTACTGCAGTTGTACCAAGCGTGCATTCAGTTCCTCAAAAGGCTGCCTCAATTTGAATAGGGTAATAGAATCCTCCATCTGCTATTTGGTTTTACCGACAGACTTTTTCTTGTACTCATTCTTCCCAGAGGATCAGGTTAACACTACTCGTCTCAATCAAGGGAAGCCACCAAAAGTAAAATGATGTGCTATTGTTGAACAAAATACACCAGAGGTGTTTTTAAATTTGTTTTACATCTCTTCATCCAACATCATTTTCGCACAGTTCTCCCACACAACAAAAATAATAAATTCACAGATAATGTTGAATATGAGTTAGGTTGCGACTTGCGAGTAAAACATTGCTCAGAGAATTCCACTTCTTCAGCAACATTCAGTGTTTTCTGTTTCTTCCATGTTTTCTTCCTACGTTACAATCACTGCTTGTTGCAGCTAATGTCATGTGCTTTCTGGCCATTCCAGCAGTGTTTGTTACAACACAGGTGAAGGTGGATTTGAGGTCCTCTGATGTGACATTCTTCAACAGCAGACTCCTCTGCAGAATTGCACCCTCCTCTAAAGATGATCTAAAACAAACGGCAACAGGTTGGGTTTAGGATTACGTTGTCCTGGGCCTGCTTTCATAACAGCAGTCTAAATATTTACATTTCAAGAATATAATATATAAATAATATATTTGTTTTACTAATAAGTGCACTTAAAAGTATTTATGCTCTGTTCAGGTGATTTCCTATACTCACTCCTCTGATTCCACTATTCTGCCACTGCTGGCCGTTTCTTCAGGGAAAGAGCCATTGACGAGCCAGTAGATCAGTGCAAAATCATTATCACAATTTGCAAACGCTTCACAGTGAAGCAGCAGCCGCTGACCTGTGAGACAGAAAACATCCAGACCCATTATACATTGTCAGAGCACAGCTAGCTTCAATATAGGTAAAGGAACCTTTTAAAATAGCTTCACAATAACAATCCCTTAGCTGTCACTCAATAATGGCTTGTGTGGGCTGTAAATGTCAGAAACCTCAATAAAAATAACATTAAAAGTTGGTCATTTCTTACCTGGATGAGCTTTTACTTGGATGCGATTCGGCCCAATGATCTCTGGTGATTCATCCTCAGACACTGAAGAACAAATTAAGATTAGCACAAAAATATTGTTACGTACAGAAAATAAAACTGCCATCCAACAAAACATACTGTACCTGGAAATCCATCTGCAAGCAGGAGACACAAAGACCCAAAAACTAATGCAAAGACACAACATATTCAGAACAAATGCCAGTATACAGCGAAAACCACTACATTGGTATTAGTAAAGTAATATTACCTTCCACAACAGATGGCAGCTTCATGACGAGAAAGGTTGTGCTTTAGACTGCCGTTTGTGATTATATATAGTCTACACAAACATAGGTCACTTCCCTACACCCACGCCTGGAC
Source organism: Ammodytes marinus (assembly GCF_949987685.1). NCBI lineage: Eukaryota > Metazoa > Chordata > Actinopteri > Uranoscopiformes > Ammodytidae > Ammodytes > Ammodytes marinus. The sequence continues at coordinate 18,709,484 of NC_137218.1, forward strand.
ATCAGGGTGCATGGGTATTTCCTCTTAAACTAACCCAATCAAGATCTCGGCCGTTTGTTGACACATTTTAATGGTGTCATGTCTGTCCTCAAGGATACATGAACAAAACACCCACACACATAATCTGAACCAAGTGACATTTATTAAACTGGTCTTGATCAAAACATTAACACACAAAAAAAAAGATCATGTTAGCCTTGTTGTACACAGTCCCTTTACTGTGCGAGTCGGTAGAGAGGTCCAAGTAAAAGACACTACTGTGACCAGTGAATGCAAAAACCAACCATTACCTTCCAGCAATTTTGGATTTAAAAAAATCCAAGTATATAAAAAAGGGACCTGGGATTGAACAGATCACAGAAAAAAATAAGACTGGCACCATCAGCACTCCCACTGAGTTAAAGGATCATTCTGAGCAAATTGAGTTTGAAGAATCAAAAAACTACACGGTACGATAGCTTTGGGACTCTCTATTAAAGTTCACCAAAATTGTGAAAAGTCTTATCCAGCTCTGCAGATAGTTTTTGTTTTAGTTGGCCGGCTCTGGCATATTCATCTCTGCCATAGCAACATAACAGATGTAAATTGCATTTAAGCAGTGCTCACGGCATTAAATATGAGATTTAGTAACTCTTTTAAACTCTTTAAATAGTTTCACCGGTACTTCTTCAAGGTGAAGGAAGTAGTTCCAAGAAACAAAAAACTATTTTCATGTTTGGAAATAGTATTGGGGGACCTTTTTATTTTTGTCATTTAGGTGTACTGACCCGGTCAAATGTGTAAAGCAAAAACAGAAGACCTTGTTTGATGACAGTCCTCCACTTTAAATCATACAAACTTTATGAAGTGAGTTATTGTACAAGGGGGTAAATATGACTGTTTTTCCACTTAGTAAGGACGAGTGTCCGTAAAGTCAATGAGGAGATTTTGAAATTCGGTAACACTAGGAGTTGCCTGTATGAGGAATCCTCTGTTTACCCCCTCCCCCACTGCCTGCCCTCTGTCACATGACGCATGACTGTCGAAGCTTGGGAAACACTTTTGTCTCACTTAAGTTCAAAACTTGAAATAAAAGTCAAGAAGGTCAAACTTCTGTATGAGTGAACACATTGGATGACGTAATGGGCAAGATGACGTTCATGTACAAAGATCATTTACTTATGTTGAATTTCAGTGAATATTTATTACTCATGTGTGATATCCATCTGACATGAGGATAAAAAAAACTCAAGCAAGATCCTTTAACTAAGTATCAACAAACATTTAAGACATAAATTAGTAAAAAGCACCTCTCTAATGATTTTTTACAACCGTTTTACTAGGCCACAAACCAATAATTAAGATGTACCGCTGTTCGAAGCAAATCCTGGGAAATTCAATTCCTGGGACGTCAGATTACTAATAAAATTCAGATAAACCGTAAATACAGACATTATGTGCCTACAAATATATACAAAAAGTATATATATGACACTTTTTATTGGTGTTTTAGTTCAGTGCTAGGCTCTCAGTCTTTTGAGCCAGTGCATATCTTCTCTGTGCGGCGTGTATATCCATTGCCAGTCGCGGGTTACTCCAAACCCAGGACGTAGTTGATACCTTGCACAAATCCAATAATAACGGGCTGCCAGGCCACCAAGTACCGAAGCCAGTCTAAAAGTTGTCCATACATGACATGTGGCCTCTCCCAGCTGAATAAATGGGTTCAGGGAAAACAAACTTTTGAGAACAGTCTTAAAAGGTTAATAAATGGACGACAATATGTTCCTATATGAAGCTTAAACACATTCAACTTATGTCCCATGACCAAAAGGAGACAGAAACCGCTTTCAGTTTCTCTAAAGGACATTCTTTATTTTCATTGCCTAGACAACATAGTTTGTCTGAAGTGTAATCTCTAAACCACAAGAAGGAAGAGGAACTTGGCAAATAACCTATAACTGTTTTACGTGTCATTCCGAATAGCCTGTGATGAGCTGCCTGAAAAGTTCACCTAAACTTTACTGTCACAACTTCCTCTCTGTTACAAGAAAAAATGGTGTCTCCCGTTACTGTCATGACTGGATTTCCTGGCTGTTGGTAAGATGTAGTATCTGAAAAAGCCCCAAAAAAGGTTGGAGCTGAAGGTACTGTCCTCCCACATGAGGTGGATTTATCCTGTGCATACACATTACTATACATCTGACATGACACCAATTAAGATATTCGGTGAAAAACAAACAGTGAAATAATGCAGCACAGAAAAAACAACAAGATAAACTTTTGAGTGTGGCAATCACAGAACAAAAAGGATACGGGTTACTGAACACCCTCTTCAGATCCACCTTCTCCTTGCAGTACGGGCACATCTGCTTCTTTCCAACGATACACCATCCTCTTATGCAGAACTCATGGAAGCTGGGTACGGAGTCAAGGCTTGGCACAACAGTGTGTAAGCAACAGTTCAAACCTATCCTGCCTCAAGGTTTATTGTTGAAATATGAAAAGGTACTATCTTTTTAGCCACTGGTTATCACGATGTCAACAGTTACCTCCCGATTCAGGCAAAATTAAATAAATAAATAAATAAAATTATGTTAAAACAATAGTTCTATAAAACAATCATTAGTACCTTGTCAGGAAGGAGTTACTTTCTTAATTGGTTGAAATACCGACCACAGTTACTGCACTGGCAGAAAAGGAACCTATGTGTAGGCTTAAACTGACAAATTAAATTAAAATGCAATTATTAGATTACATTTTAAAATGTTTGGGCTGATGCCAATGTCCATATCTGAGGGATTGTTTTGAATTACATTGTCGGTGAGGGAGCTCCAAAACTCTTCTCTACAGGATTTTGCACTTGAATAAACTTCAATGTAGAATATGTGTCAAATAAATACAGTGTACAATACTGTTATGTGCTGAAAAGCTTTTTTCCTCAATATCGGCCGACCCCAATATCAGCTAATAACATCGGTCTGCTGGTATATGATTTGGGCTCTGTGATGGTTATTAGTTGTGCCATGCAGATTCCCTATACTTATGTGAAAATGGGGAATTTTGCCCAGTTTAACGTAGATGTGATTCACTTCAAATGTGCAACAAGTTTAAAAACACCAACCAAATACTAAAACCAGCTGCCTTAAAGCTACACTAAATAAGGCTGCCTGAGTGTATAATCTTGGGGAAGTAATGTACATTCAGATAAACAGACCATCATAACAGTCTGACATAAAGGTCGCCATAACTGATTGATTGCACAGTTTACTTCCTACACAAACCCATTACTATACCTTTTATAGGCATGAAATAAACCATCATGCAGCTGAACTTAACTCACACTGATAACAGCCAAACTTTGGTCCGAGGAGAAGTGTTAAAACAAGGTTTGGTCTGTGTCTAGTGTCAAATGTGTGGAGTCCTAGCAGGCTATTGCCAGTCGCAAAGAGGAGAAATGAGACAGGGTTTTAAATTGAAATATTTTCGGACAATGGGATAAAAAGTTAACTGGAAAGAACTTATTAAAATGCAGACAATTGCAGGTATTTCTTGAGAGGATGAAAGACAGGGGACATGACAGGAAGGGAGAGCAATACCACCTTAACATTAAAAAAATGACATAATAATATTATAGCGGCAATGAGCTGAATCTTTTCAATCATTTCTCTTGATTCATACAAACTGATGAAGGCGACGCCCATCTACAAACCAATCAATGTCCAGTATAGGGATACGCAGCCCACGTAAGTGTCAGGAAAATATATATTTCTAATTTGATGATGTATAACCCCCCTCCTTAATTTGCATTTACTCGTATATAATCAATTAAACAATTTATATATTCTTCACATTTGATGGTAATAAATGTTTCACTTCAGTCTCGGTGCTGGGAGAGGAGGATAGAACTAACAATGATTTTCCCATAAGATAAGACACTCCTGAAGCCAACAGTATCTGTTAGAACTAAGGGCCTTTTGGCCAAGCAAGCTTTAGACACTTTCTCAAGGCCTGCTAAATTAACCCTCCCTATTCGGCAAAGTTCAGCAGAGGGCGGCCAGGAGGAAGAAGAGGGACGGACTCTGAAAACTGCATGACAACAAGATTTGACCAATCAGTAGACAATGTCAAAAATATGTAAAAGAGACTCTGCTGAACAGAGAACTCACTTCTTCTTGCTTTTTGTCCTGTCAACCTGTCTTGTCAATTTACTTAAATAAATACTGAGGCCAAGATCCCGAATTTTACACCTTTCTCCATGATTATTTTTTCCTTCATAAATAAGGCTAAAGAACACGTATATTTTTATTTCTAACATAAGTTATGACGACAGGACGTAGGTATGTCATTTTAAGTTCGTTAGTGCGCCTCCAGAACTGCAATGTGAAACCAACCAGACTGGATCAAATCTACACAATATTGCAAAAACATGAACCTTGGGTTTGACTTTTAGTTATGAAAATGCCTTCATATATCCAGCTCAGCAGCTCAGTTGATGTGACGCAAGTTCCATTGTGAGTCAAAACAGCAAAAAAAAGCATGCTGGCTTCCGGGAATTTTGGTATACTGCATTTGGCATGTATTCAATATGCAAAATATTTTTTCTGGCATGCTAAATAGCCTGGAAGTATGGGTATTGGAACACAGGGATAGTGACATGAAACTACCTCACAATGAAGGATACACATGGTTGCAGGATAATCTGTACGTGTTCTCAATAATCCCCTCCTCACTGACATCTACCAGGATGGGCTGACCGCACACGGCACAGATATCGTCAGAGAGGTGCTTGGTGGGCATGCCGGATGAACTGTAATACTAAAAAAAATTAAAAAGAGAGAAAACAGGTTAATGTACTTTGAGTTTACAGACCTTGACCTTCAACAGGGCACAGAAACATACAGTGTCTGCACTCTGTCTACTTACCCCAACGGTTGAAGCCATGAAGTCAGCACACATCTCTGCAAAGTCCCTTCCTAGGACCCCGTAGTACAGCCCGTAGAATAGAAGAGAAACACCAAAGTCCATTGCATCTTCTGGCTTTATCCTGGACAGAGAAGGCACTATATAGGAATCATGGCGAAGCTGGTGTTCTTGTCTCATAAATACATGATGTCAAGCTAAAATACATTTTTATAAACCAAAACACCAAATGGTAAGCCTTTTATTTTTCTTCTTTACTTGTTTGTCCATACCTCGAGAAGCTGAACATCTATTTTGATAATCAGCTATTTCTGATAATCAATAGATCCAGTCTAAAATACAAGGACGTATTTAAATGTCCCCATAAGCCAAGCCCGGAAAAGCATTAAAAGATGAGTGAGTGATGAATTAGTGAGTGAACACTTGGAAACTTTATCTTGTGGAAATTAGAAGAAACAATTACCATATGGCTTACGCTTGTTTTAAATTCAGCTAAAATTACCAACTTCCACTTCTGTGTCTGAAGCAGAAGACATAAAAGCTTTTCTTTCTCATCTCTCTCGTGGGGAAGAAATGTGTCACTTCCTTCCCCACGTATGTTGGGATGTCATTATGCAAATGTTAGCATTGATACAATGACAATGCATTTTCAAAACTGAACACACGTTTACTTTACGCGTCGCATGACCAGAGTTAACTTTTAAATACATACACCTGAGGTCAGCTATGGAGTGTATAAACAAAATTAAGTTTTTTTTTCTGCAGTTTTATTCTGATAAAGTCAGTCAAGTTCTGTAACCCATGTGGGGGCTGGATCCTGGAATCAACTACACAGCCAGTTAAGAAATGACTTCACATATGAATTGGTGATGCAGGTGAATGGTGGATGTTGTGATGGCAGTGATGATTAAAATGGGTGAAAAAACTAAAACATTGGTGTAGTGCACAACACGTGTGATTTTATACAAATACTGTACATCCTCAAATGGCACATAAGAAAACATGACTTAAGCCTACAGTTTGAAAGTCTCTATAAAAAGGTGCAAGTCAACTGAATTATTTTGTTATGCTTAAGGTTTATTTAGCACTACCTAAAAGACACGCTGTTGACAACACATACCTGAATATTAGGTTTATACCAAAAAGTGTAAACATAACAACGCTGTAGCCAACAATTCCTGTGGCATAGCTGATCTTGTAGAGGAGGAGGAACCACTTATACACCAACCTACAGTAGCCAAAGAGAGGGGAATATGTCAGAATATGTATTGGACCGCTCATTTCAGGTTGAATGGAAAGGCAGATCAAGTGTGAACAGTGGTTGTAGTACCTTGGTGTGGTGCAGGCCAGCGGCTTGCGAGTGGCACGGAAGGAGATGTAGGCTGTGACGACAGAGAAGATAAACCACGTGGTCAGGAACCTCCACCAGTGAAGTTTGGTAGTAAAGTAGAGAGGAACTACCCACATCTGGAACAGAGTCACCAGCTACAGGACAGCAGAGCGTACGTGTTAGAAGATGCATGTACACCAGAGATCACAAGTTACCGACACCAGACAATTTGCATACATACAGAGACACTACAGAGCAACATTTTATACTTTGGGACAAGACTACAAAAAATGTATTTATTTGAAAAAAACTTGCATTAAAAAGGTGCACTATGCAGTGTATGGGAAGGGGGTTTTGTTTACATTTGCACAGCCTGCGGTTAGTTTATCTTACATACTCTATAAGTAATTGTTAGTAATGAATGATTCTATCATCAAATAAAGACAACATTATTTTGAAGTACCTGAAACCAAATGTTAGACTAGAATAGGTTTGTTAACAAAACTGTGGGCCTTGCTGCTGTAAACAACAACAGCGAAACAGTACTTTTCGGGTAGCTTTCTAATTTCAAACAGTGTTCCAGGGATCCAATTTTCCTGTGAGGATGGTTTGTTTAATCAGTTATGAGAATATACCTTAGAAAATGTTCACTTCTCTAACACACCAAAAGTTACATAGTGCACCTTTTCAGGGTTTTTCCTGGCTCAGAATGGGCCTTTGGGGGGTCAGTACGCGACCAACTTTTTTTGGGTTCGCGACTATGTGCAACAGTAAAGGCAAACGGTTTGTGTATTTTAAGAGGGTGTGGGGTTGGGAGAGGGCAGTTTCTGTCCAGATAAAAATGAAAATCAAATTCAAGTTATTGCCCAGCCCCTCAAGAAGGATGACTTAAATTGGGCTGAATTTGGAGAAGTTTTAAATAGCTATATTTATTCTCAATCTTTATCATTTTGGCGCTCCTGATTTTCCTTTGGCGCTGGATAAATCCGCTTTGGCGCGCGCCAAAACTTTCTCTATGCAGGAAAAACCCTGCTTTTATACAATAATGTGCTGGCATATGGATATAAAATAAAAAATAAAATACAGACTTGTTAGGGACAACTCTGTGCTAGTGCGTGTTCTCTTAACCCCTCCTTCCTTGTCACTGGGACACACCCCTTGCTTTTGGCTACATGATATTTGAATCCAAAACTGTTTTTCTGTATGAGTCTTCACATGGAGGTTATGTCCCAACTCAAACATACATTTTTCTTGTGTTTCTTACATTGTATGACTTTGAATGTCTCTGTTTCCATTGCACGAGGACTAGTTGGGCGACGACAAGGGTGACGATGAGGATGAGCACCATCTCTGCGTGCATGGCCTCATGGCCTTTGTGTTTGGCATGCATCCTTGCATGCTCCACCCTATGAATAAAAAGAGGAACAATACTCAGCTCATGTTGCATTGCGTAGCTAAGAGTCACATTGTTTGCTGATTCATAACAATGCAGGATAGGCATGGCACTGAAGGTTCACTCTACAGCTCTGTGCACTGGTGTCTCCTACTGGCAATGACTGTGAACTGGTTTAAAAGTGTGACCCTCAATCATGAAATTGTACTGAACTATGAGACAGGCCAACCGACGAAGACTGTGAAGCCTTGTGTGGCAAACATACTAACCTCCACTTCTCTTCTGGTGAAAGCTTGGACAGATCAAACTAAAAAAAAAGGAAAAAATACATAATTATGACAATTGTTGATGACACTTAACCAAATAAGCATCTGAACAAACTGATTATAAAAAAAACATCTAAGATATTTTGAGGAATATGACACACAGGGGATACTTGAGTACAGTGTGGCTTGGCAGATTCCACTGTATGAACCTCATATGAACGCAGAATTTTTTTTCTATACATGTTGATGTTTCCTCTTGACACAGATTATTTGATCATTTGTAGAAAGGAAAGAGTGACGTTGAATAGGACCATGTTTGGATTAAACAGTTCGGATTTCTTTAGATATTTTCAACTACGGGATTTTGCAAGAACTCATTCGCCTGCATTCCCACTTATCCCAACCGTAACTGGTATGGACCACGTTCTCTTAGCTAACACCACCCCTAAAGGTCATGTCTCCTATCTATATGACCTACTGTTGCCAGCCAATGAATTAACAATTGAAAAAAATCAAATCGAACTGGGAAGACGAACTACAAGTGACCCTTTCTGATCAGTTTTGGAGTAAAGCCCTTACAAATACCAAACTTTCCTCTTCATGTATGCAGCGCTTAGCTTCATTCAATTTAAAGTGCTCCAAAGGATTCATTATAGCAAGTCCAAGCTCTCTAAAATCTACCCAGATACGGTTGAAGATAAATGTAATAGATGCTCGCTCTCACCGTGTGACCTTACACATATGTTTTGGACATGCCCTAAGTTATTTACTTTCTGGGATTCATTCTTTAAGGTTATTTCTGAAATAGCGCAGATCCATATCGCACCATCTCCTCATGTAGCTATTTTTGGAAGACTTCCAGATGGAAATGTTGCAACAAATACTCAATCCAATGTAATTGCTTTCTCCTCTCTGATCGCTCGAAGGAGCATTTTGCTCTTATGGAAATCCCGCCTCCCCCCATCATTTAAATCTTGGCTTTGTGACATCATGTCCTTTTTAAAATTGGAAAAAATTAAATTTGCTTTGAGAGGCTGCTCGGATAAATTCCATTGTCACTGGCAACCGTTGATTAGCTATTTTGACCGTCTGCCTGCGAGTGAAATTGCACAGTAGAACCCAAAACATACTTTACATTACACTACTTTGCATTAAATTATTATCTGTGCGCTGCTGCCTGTCCACCACCCTGCCCTCTCCTGTAGGAGTGACATATATTATGAACACTGTGGTTTTAAAACATGTTTAAAAAAAAAAATTCCAGCTGTGAAGTACTGCAACAATTCCATTATTTGCATAACGCAATATTGAGACATACATACATATACATATATATATAGGGGAAGGTGGGGTGATTTGTGCATTTTGGAAGTTGCAAAACCCCTTGTTTCTAGAAAACCGTGGAAGAAATTGGAAATGTGACCACATATTTAAGAAGAGCCATCCATTTGACTCATCCTGTAAAGAAGGGAGACACAAGGAATAAGATATAAGCACATTTAAGCTCAAAAAACTGTGTTTTGCCTTTCAAAGTAAAATTTCCATGATCAAGGTTTTTTGATTATTGTGTCTGAACAATTATAGACACGTTTGAAAACATTTGACACATGTTTTAGTGCTTTGGTATGCTACACTTTGAGTCTATATAGTTAGCACGATGTCAACCCTAAATTGCTGCATCATGCCTATTATCCAAAATTCTGGGGATGGGGTGATTTGTGCGCAAGGGCCTGGGTGAGTTATAAGTAAGTAAGTAAGTAAAATGTATTTATAAAAGCACATTTATGACAGTTTGCACTGTCCAAAGTGCTGTACATAGTGCATTCAGTAGGTAAACAATGAAGGTAAAATAACAATAACCAAAATAAAAGACGTAAAGCCCATACATCCACATAAACACAGATAGTAGTGCAGAGGTAAGTAAGTAGTGCAGAGGTTAATGGGGAGGAAACACCAGGGTGTACATATGGGTTTTGAGCCTTGATTTAAAGGCAGAAATGTAGGGGGAATCACATTTGTCAGGTGGCAGTTGGTTCCACAAGCACGGAGCAACTAGTGCAAAGTACATTTCTGAGAGTTGTGCCAGTGGCATGGCTGTATACGCTGGTCACCAAAAGAAAGTGATTGTCTACAGTAGCTCAGAAGAGAGTGACATCTCAATTCCACTTAACGACACCACTGATGAGAGTTCAGATGGCCAGAAAGATGATGATGGTGACTTTGTCATTGTGACAAAATGACGCACAAATCACCCCACTACGTGGGGTGATTTGTGCGACAAGACAACTTTTTTTCCGAAAGCTATATTTCTTAAACAGTTTATTCCAGATCCAAAGTTTTTATTGCCAGGGATGCACAACATCCTGAAATATATGTACATATTTGAGTTGGAGACATAACTGTCAAGGCCTCACTTTAAAATCACTTTGAGTAAAAAGTTGCACAAATCACCCCACCTTCCCCTATATATATTTATTTACTTGCTTAATTATCTTGTATTTTGCTCTATCCTGTCCTTGTCTGTTTGCTCTTGTTTGTCTGTCTGTCTTTATTTTTATTTATTTTGTTATGTTGAGGAAGCTGGGAAAGGGGGTGGGTATTGGAGGGGTTAAGAAATCATAATTTGGAAAAAACTGAAAATGCACTTAACGGTAACTGTTTCTGAATGTATACCATACTGCCTAATTTTCTTCAATACAATGTTAAAAAAAAAAAAAAATACAGAAGCAAAAGTTTGCGACTGATACTAAAAATGATGAACACCAAACTACTGTGTCGAGCATCACCTCTCAAACTATTGGCTAACCCCCAGATCTTACATCGCATACCAACTGCAGAGCGCTAAAATTACTATTCGTATTAAATCATTAAACAGCAAGATGACATTCTAGAGTGACACAGTCAGGTTCAAGACTTCTTTAACATACTTGGAAAAAAAAAGCTGGCAGCAAGAGATGGTGCAAGTTTTAGTTCTGCTCCAGGTACACCACATTTCCTGTTCTCCATTTCCTGTGTGAGCAATCATTCGCTCATTTTTACATTTTAAATCATGTTTCAAAAAGTAATAATGGGAGTAAATGCCAATCCGTGCGACTGATGTGAAATCTCTCCATTCTTTACAAAAAAATTAAAACTATTCCACTCAGCAGATGAATACATTAGAGTCGCTTTGTGTTCTCTTACAACTTAACACAAGAAGCAGATTTCCATCAAACCACATACACTTAAATCATCAGCGAACCAAACACCAGGAACTAATGTGTATGTTGTTTTCAGCCTTTCAAAATGTGATGCCGGTCATTCAGCTATCCTGCCCCTGCTTCACATTTAATACCTACACCTCACATGACAGACTGACTATTAGCTCCCATCACTACTGGGGTTATTAAAGATGAAAACCCCCACCGGAAGTGATTTGGTTGCTTCTCCTGACTTGACACCTCTTGGCCATTAGCACAGAAAAGCCTGTAAGTGACCTTTGACCTAGCCAGCCACATCACCTTATACAATTGTAATTGTTTACTAATCAATATTTGGACATTTCTGAACGTAGCAGAGAAGCTGGGATAAAAGGTAACGGTACTACAATAATAAACTATATAAACCAGATTAACGCAGTAGCATGATTTGAACGTTGTTCTGCTAGTTAGCTTAGCGTCGCTAACAGGCTCTCAGGGCGTTTCTCGCGTACCCTGTCGTTCGGTCGATTTAAAGCACGATGAGCTACGTTGAATGGACGGCGCACCTTGTGTCGCCCACGCCTCTGCTTGGTCACAATATGTCAAAAAGGTGTCTAGCTGCTCCACGTCCGGCTAAAGCCGTGAGTGGTAGCTAACACAGAGGTCCATACAGCTGGCAGGTAGCAGCCCAATATGAACCCAATCTGCTTTAACCCTGGCGATACCTCAGTTTGGCCCGCTACTCTCACCTGGTGCGGCTCGTCGTGGTGCTCCACGCCATGGTCGTGGTGCTCCACACCATCAACCTCCACATCAAACACCCCGGCCATCTTCGGAGTGCTTCTTTACCTTTCCGGGGCCATAACCATCAGCAGCGAAGCCGGGAGAGGTTCACATCCGGTCCTGTTTCTCCTTCAAAATAAAGCAAACCTAAAAAATGTAGGTCAAATACAGAAAATAAAGCCTGTGACTTTCTTTTTTTGTTCATCAGTGTTGCTGAAACATAGATATGTATATGGACTGAAGTAAAGTGTAGTGTTGAATAGTCTAAGGATTTTCCCAAGACAGAAAGTATTTGACATTTAGTCTATTTCATTACCTTTTCCATAGTCTCGCAAAGCCAGACCAAACCTTTTCCATGACCTAGTGAAACCCTGTCATGCATAAGGGGTAAAAACTACCATAGACTATTACACACACATAATATTTGCACATGTTGATGTTTATTGCAGAGAGTAGCCTATTTGTTTTAACACAATCTAAATTGCATTAGTGTGGTTATTTTGGAATTCAATTATGTGAGTCACACTTTGTTTTTCTTTCGCAACACACAGCACAGCCCTATTGCGGAAATAAAGCACATAATTACATGTTATAAAAACCGGTTGTGTGCGAATGAATTGAATTATCCCGCCACAATACACCCGGAAACGGCAACAGACAGCTGTAAGCTGTAAAATGATTGTAGGACGGACTGTGATTGGTTTAAAAATTGGTACGAGTCTTCTCGGATTGGCTGAGCGTCTGAGCGGTCGTTGGCGCTCTCGGTTTGAGATTCTACTGTGTCCGTCGATTGTACTCACAGTGTAGTAAACTTCTGTTACAACAACTGTGCCACAGTCGTTATTTAACATCATTTACAAGAGTTCATTAGAGGAGATAACACCAACAACCGCGGGCTTAGGAAACCAGCAGTTTTGTCGCCGACATGCATGTGATTAAGAGAGGTATGTAGCTGACTTTCATATTATTGCTGTCAAACACTGTCAGATAATGCAGTCGCGTGCGAGGGATGTGAAGGTCCTGGAAAACTCCTAAAATGTATCTAAGCTGTGAGTGATAGCTACCTGTTAATACAAACACACACACTCACACACACACATACACTTTAGGCTGCAGCTCGTTTTCAGCCCTGTTTAAATGAGTTGTTTTTTGTTTCTTTGTGTGTTTCCGTCGAAACAATAAACAAAGTCTGCAGTTATCAAAAGACAAAATCTGTCCGTTTTTTTTTTATCTCAGGTTGAAGGTTTCTTGCCTGTTTCACATATATTTTGAATACACTACGACTTATTATGTGTTTTGATAAAGGCGACGCAGCCAAGGCTTTTAAGTATTTGTTTTTAACTTTCGATGCCTAAACTGTTTTATTCTAGTGTTTTGCAAGGTAAAGGTGGTGACAAAATGTCTCCCAAGTTAATGAATGTGTAAGAAGAGGGTTACTTCTATTAGTCATGTATGGTTTGTGTGGTTATGGCGCGAAGTAGGAAGCTATCATCCTTTTGTTGTCATAACAACTGGTCAGGCAGGTGTTCAGCGCAGGGGTTAATTGATCAGTAAAGGCGGTCCAATTAGCCGCTGCCTGGACTTATACTAATCAACTTGACTGAGAATTTACTTCAGAAAAAAATAGATAAATAAGTTTGATGTCTAATCATTTTGTCCTTGTATTTGTATTTCAGATGGGCGCAAGGAGCCAGTTAGTTTTGATAAAATAACATCTCGCATTCAAAAGCTTTGCTATGGACTCAATTCTGACTTTGTGGACCCTGTAAGTTCAACCTCTATAACCTATTATTTGTATTTAAACAAATACACAACAAGTAATGGAGTGACACGGTTGTTTTACCTCCCTTTGCGCAGGCTCAGATTACGATGAAGGTGATCCAGGGTCTATACAGTGGAGTCAGCACAGTGGAGCTGGACACGTTGGCAGCTGAGACCTCCGCCACCCTCACCACCAAACATCCTGACTATGCCGGCCTGGCTGCACGGATCGCTGTGTCTAGCCTGCACAAGGAGACCAAGAAAGTGTTCAGTGGTAAGCACAAGTTACCATAAAAAGATACAAAAAGTTGTGGGACTTTTGTGTAGGCCTATGTAATAAATGTTTTTTTAAAAATATGACTTAATTGAAATTATAATACAATTAATACAGCATAGTCACTTTAAACTGTGTTCCCACAGGTCCTGAAAGTTTGTGAAATTAGACATGAGTCCTTGAAGATTTTTAAAGAGAAAAAAATACAGACTACATTGAGTGTTTTTTCTCTTGATAGCGCTGGAGATACAATTTCCTGTGCTTTAACAGTAATTAACCTTGATTCATGTCTCAAACTATGCCATGTTGGATCTTTGAATATGGGGGAATTGGGCTTGAAAAGTCATTTCATTAAATGTTAAAGAATCTGCAGGAACCCCGCTTAAAGCAACCTTTTTTTGTGTAAATAAATCAAATTAATTTTTTTTTATAATGTTGCCGGAGGTGGTCTTTACAGGAAACCATGGCATTTATCACTGTTCACTTTTGAAGTGATTCAATCATTGATGCTGATGTTACACTTTATACGGTTTTGTAGATGTGATGGAATCCCTGTACAACTACGTGAACCCGTTAAATCAACGGCACTCTCCTATGATCGCCAAGGAAACGCTAGACATTGTCCGGGAGAACAAGGCTGTAAGTCACATTGAATGATATATATCAGCCGAGTTTTCAAATTTTGAATTCAGTGTAATTATGTTTAGCATTTTTTCACTATAATATCCGATATTCCTTGCAGCGCCTCAACTCAGCCATAATTTTCGACAGAGACTTCTCTTACAACTTCTTTGGCTTTAAGGTGATTTTTCTTTAAATTTCCTTTTAATTTCAATATCTCATGCTGATACTTGGATTATAAATCTAATTTGTCCTTTTCGCCCCAATAGACTCTTGAGCGGTCGTATCTTTTAAAGATTAATGGCAAAGGTGAGAGTTGATTTTCCTTTAGAGATGCATGTTTATCGGTGCAGGAACTTGCTCTCAAGGTAATTTGTTATTCGAATACTCGTTATTATTATGAATTGAATTGCTAATTTACTCTTTTTTCTGTAGTTGCTGAGAGGCCCCAGCACATGCTGATGAGAGTGGCAGTCGGCATTCATAAAACAGACATTGATGCTGCCATTGAGACCTACAACTTGCTGTCAGAGAAGTGGTTCACCCATGCCTCACCCACTCTGTTCAATGCTGGCACCAACAAGCCACAGATGTCCAGGTAAGGACTACAACATGCGGGCACCTGAAGGCTCTGAGCAAAGCTGACTACA
Source organism: Ammodytes marinus (assembly GCF_949987685.1). Lineage (NCBI taxonomy): Eukaryota > Metazoa > Chordata > Actinopteri > Uranoscopiformes > Ammodytidae > Ammodytes > Ammodytes marinus. Next base: position 18,724,643 of record NC_137218.1, read on the forward strand.
TTTCTGATGCTTCCCTTTAAAATAGACTTGTCTTTTCCATATCTGATTATTATTTCTTTTTTGCAGTTGTTTCTTGCTCGCCATGAAGGACGACAGTATCGAAGGTATATACGACACACTGAAGCAGTGTGCCCTCATCTCCAAATCAGCTGGAGGTATTGGCTTGGCAGTAAGCTGTATCAGAGCAACAGGCAGCTATATTGCTGGGGTGAGAAAGAACACACACGAGGGATTCAAATGAAGTACACATGGAGGATCTTTCATTTTACATACATTTTTGTTTTCTTGTTTTCAGACTAATGGGCAGTCTAACGGGCTTGTTCCTATGCTTCGAGTGTACAACAACACAGCACGTTATGTTGACCAGGGTGGCAACAAGGTAAAGAATCTGATTTGCTTTAAACACACTACAATAAAAAAATTAACATTGTTGCTATTGTTGCTATAGACTCTTCTTGTGTAATCACCTTTGTCTTTGTGTTGGCTTGTTTAGAGACCCGGGGCCTTCGCTGTGTACCTGGAGCCGTGGCACTCTGATGTGTTTGACTTCTTAGAGTTGAAGAAGAACACAGGGAAGGATGAGCAGAGGGCCAGAGACCTCTTCTATGCCATGTGGATCCCCGACCTTTTTATGAAGCGAGTGGAAAACAATCAGGTGAACACTGAAGGGAAAATTCTCCCTGACTCGAATCCCACAAACTTTAAAGTCTGAATTAAAGGTGCAGTGTGTAGAATATATTGGTGTTTTTTCAGAACAGACTTGAAAAGAAAAATGGAATATAACATTCATAAGTATGTTTTAATTGGTGTATAATCATATAACTATGTATAATAATAGTTATTCGAAAGGGACAGGTTACCAATTGAGCGTTGCAATCTGGAATCAAACAACTAGATGCCACAAAATATTGCGATATTACACACAGCACCTTTAAAAAATATAAATTATAGTCTACTGTGTGTTTTCTGCATGGTTTGACAGTTTTAGGCTCCTCCCATAACTTATTGTTCCTCCCTTGTTCTCATAGGACTGGTCTCTAATGTGTCCCAGTGAATGTCCTGGGCTGGAGGACTGTTGGGGAGAGGAGTTTGAGGAGCTCTACACCCGGTAAGACCAGAACCAAACCAAACCCTGTTCTTAGCAAACGGATCGTGTGTGTCTATGCGCCAACCTTACCTGTTCCATGTTTCCTGTTTGTCCTCAGATATGAGAAGGAGGGCAGGGCTAAGCGTGTGGTGACGTCTCAGCAGCTGTGGTACGCCATCATTGAGTCTCAGACGGAAACCGGTACCCCATACATGCTGTACAAGGACGCCTGCAACAGGAAGAGTAACCAGCAGAACCTGGGCACCATCAAATCCAGCAATCTGTGCACGGAGATCGTAGAGTACACTAGCAAAGATGAGGTGAGGGGCAGGAGATGTTTTATTGGTAGCTAATAGATTTAGCTTGTTGTTTCATTAAATTATTTTGCTGATGCTTGTTTTCAAGTGTTTTTATTTTTTTTTATCTTTTTTTAAACTCAGGTCGCAGTGTGTAACCTGGCATCCATTGCCCTCAACATGTATGTCACTCCAGAAAGGACCTTTGACTTCAAAAAGCTTGCTTCTGTCACCAAAGTCATCGTCAAAAACCTGAACAAGATTATTGACATCAACTATTACCCAGTGCCTCAGGTGTGCTTTCCTATCTAGTGTTGTTACTATATCAGCCATGCAGCTAGGTCTTATGTGCTCAGTGTCAACTCTGTCCTTCCCTACAGGCTGAAAGGTCTAACAAGCGTCACAGGCCAATTGGAATCGGTGTGCAGGGTCTGGCCGACGCATTCATCCTTATGCGTTATCCATTTGAAAGCCCAGAGGCACAGCTGCTCAACATTCACATCTTTGAGACCATCTACTATGCCGCCCTGGAGGCCAGCTGTGAGTTGGCAGCCGAGCTCGGCCCTTACGAAACATACGCTGGCTCTCCTGTCAGCAAGGGAGTGAGTAGCTTTCATCATGTCTCAAATCCATCCTGGGGTACAGTTTAGCCGTTTGAACCTAAATAACTTTGTTTTCCAGATCCTCCAGTATGACATGTGGAGTGTAACCCCAACAGATCTGTGGGACTGGATAGCTTTGAAAGAGAAAATTGCAAAGTAAGTCTTTGTGACAGTTTTTTTTCGTTATTTCCCATCTCTAATGTATGTGGATATTGTAGCTCATCCCTGATTCTGCTCCTCTCTTGTCCCTGTGTGTCCTCAGGCATGGTGTGAGGAACAGTCTGCTCTTGGCCCCCATGCCCACAGCCTCCACTGCCCAGATCCTGGGCAACAACGAGTCCATTGAAGCCTACACTAGCAACCTCTACACGCGCAGGGTGCTTTCTGGAGAATTTCAGGTCTGCACCAAATGCGTTCGATGTGCCTTCAAAGTTAGGTGTCCATAGAAGGAAAAGTAGCTGAGTGTGTTTCTGCCTCTCCCATAGATTGTGAATCCTCATTTGCTGAAGGACCTCACAGAGAGAGGACTGTGGAATGACGAAATGAAGAACCAGCTGATTGCTCAGAACGGGTCCATCCAGGTAAACAGTGACACAAAATAAAACGGATTCAATGATTCATTACGGCAGCTATAAATGTAATTATAGCAGATTATTTAAACACATCTGACTTGTCCACAGGACATCGAAGAGATCTCTGATGATCTGAAGCAGCTGTATAAAACAGTTTGGGAAATCTCCCAGAAGACTGTCCTTAAAATGGCAGCGGATCGTGGTGCCTACATTGATCAGAGCCAGTCCCTAAACATCCATATTGCTGAACCAAATTATGGCAAACTGTCCAGCATGCACTTCTATGGTTGGAAGTTGGTAAGTCAGGGCTAAGGGAATGCAGTTTTGATGTATGCTGCATTCTAGCGCCAAGAAACAACATCCTAATGCACATCTTCTTTTCTCTGCAGGGCCTGAAAACCGGCATGTACTACCTGCGTACGAAGCCTGCTGCCAACCCCATTCAGTTCACCCTGAATAGGGAGAAATTAAAGGACGCCCAGTCAGCCAAGAGCGAGGAGGAGGAGATCAAAGAACGCAACACTGCAGCCATGGTCTGTTCCTTAGCCAACAAAGATGACTGTCTAATGTGCGGTTCCTAGGTCTAGTTCACTCAGACAAACACACTTACCCTTTCCACCAGCTTCCCAATTCAATATATATTTATGGAAACTAATTGCTTCTTTTTATCCGTGTATGATGTTGTAACAAGGGTCCTACCTAGGCAGCTTTTTTTATATCACAAATCAAAGCAGTTTTTATTTAATAATTTAAGTATTTCCATCATGAAATGTGTAAACATGTTTGTATAGTATTAATAGGGTACAATGAATTATTTTTTTATCAATTCAATTTTGTAACACGTGGGTCACATTAATGAACTTAATGTTGGTATTTTATTTTAGATGTTTGGAAAATTAAACTTGCTAAAAAAAATTCTCTAATTGAAGTCTCATTATTTGTTTTGCTGTTTTCTTGCATTGTACCTTATAACCTGGTCATATTTATACTTTGGTATTATACATATTTAGACAAACATTTATTGAGGCAAGAACAGCAATTCTCTAATGAGGTTAAATATCCACAGAGAAAAGTATTATTATAAAAATGGGTGAGTATTCAGTATGCTGCATCTTGAAACTGGCAGATCAGAGCAAACATAACAGGCCTCACAACACCAAGAATTTAATTGGAAAGGATGATGGCACCAACCCTGCAATTTGCCACAGAGGGTTACATGCTGAGATGTTTTTCCAGTGGAGTCTGGATGTGCTGTGTCTGGGGACAGGTGATGCCGCAGGTGATGATTTAATGACCCAATGTGTCAATGCATTCTACCTCATGGGAGCAGAATGTGTAAAGCAAGCTGAGACCTGCACTGTTGCACTGTGTCAGGGTGTACAGTTGGTCTGCTGCCGACACAGAGAAGAAACACTTAAAGCAACACCAATTCATAACCTCAGTCTACACACCAGTAATGTTTCCCTACACTATGTTGATGAAATACACAGACATGAAAGAAGATGCATTTTCAAATGTTTTAATCGTATTGCAATGTCACTATCTGTGCAAAACTTATTTAACACGGCCATTTTTTGCTTTTGAAGTGAAATTAATTTGAATACAAACTGCAACAAGAATGACCAACAGAGGCGTTTTGCTATTGAACAGTGAACTTTGGAAAACACACTTATATCAACTGACTGATTCATTTTCTAATCGGAAGCCACTGTAACCCTATTCTATTGCCAACGGTGCCTATCAAAGTATACTAGTAGATGTGGTTCGCCATTAAGAATCCGTTTGATCACTCCAGCATGCTGAATTATGAGTACACGACTTCCCTGAAGTTAGGATTGGCAAAAAAAAAAATCCGTTTTGGTAAGAAATTCTTAGAAACAAGCATACATTCTTAAAATTACAAAATCTAACTTGGAAAGGGTTGGGGAGAAAAGGAGGGGAGGCAAGGAGAAGCGTGAGAATTCCCCAAAATGAACACTTCAGCCAGAAAGCCACATGTTTTTGGACACCGATCGACTGAACTGCATAAAACGTTTCTAACAATATCCGTGTATAAGACTAAAGGAATTGTTCACCCTTTCAAAGATAGATAGCTCTCTCGTGTGTACAGTAAATCTGATGCTATGCTTAGTACAACTGTAAACAAATAGCTAGCCTGGCTATTTCCAAAGGAACACCACACCATACGTATTGTTTATTTAATCAAAAACAAAGCATAAAAATGAAGATTACACTGTTTTACAGGCCTTTTCTCAGATATTTGATAAAGTGGCCAAGGAGTCAAACCCCCAAGAAGTCAGTGTGGCCCTTTAAAGGTGGAGTCGGTGATTTTAGAGAATGGTTGTTGTTAAAATCAGATTGTCAAAAAATCTGCTTAGAATCTTAGAAAAAGAATATACTGTTACTGTAAACTGGCATGTTTCAAGCCACGGTGGGCCTTTTGTTGACATACCAGTGTACAGAGCCTAGGCTGTGTATTAACACTAGATTTGTTTTTAGTGCACACACAGTACGGACAAATAGCGGATTGTGAGGAAATATTCAATGATTTTGACAACAAACGTCCAGTATCGCTGACTCCACCTTTAACTTCAGACATCATCGCTATGGTAGCGGATTCAGTAGCTTCCCCTCCATCGATCCTTCTCCTTCCCAGGAACCAAAGCCTGTGTCCTGGGAGCTGCTGCTGCCTTTTGGTGAGTCAATGATGTTCTTGTCTCCAGGTTTTTCTGTGCTCTCCCGGACACTAGACTTCTCTGCTACATTATTTTCAAACTTCATTCCCTTCATCCAGTTTGCCTCCTTTTTATCTTGTCGCAGCTCTATGTCTTTGACCTTGTTTCCAACTCTCTTTTCATCACTGACTTTGGTGATTTGAGCTTGTTTGGGGTTTGGCTCTGTGCAGTCCTTCAACACTGTGGAGACCTCTCTTTGTTCTCCCTCATTCTGTGTGGCCTCGGCCTTCACCTTTTCTTCAACATTATTACAACTTGTCCCTTGCACCGCCTCCTCCTTCACGACATTATCAGTGTTTTCCCTTTTGTCTGCTGCTTCCACCTGTTCTTTTTTCTCACTTTCCTTCTTAGCTCGGCCTTCCTCCATTTTCACCACGTCACAGTCCGTTACCTGCTTCGATCTACATTCGCCTACTGGATTCTCTTGTGTATCTGATGCCTGCTTGGTAACTGAGTCAACCTTTTCTTTATCCACCTCTTCCTCTCCTTGGTGCACTGTCACGTGAAGTGATGTATTTTTCTCATCTGGTTTTTGGTTAAAACCTCTGAAATTGTTCTTGGCACCAAGGATGTATTTCCCAAGTATGGAGGAGCCCGCATTGGTCTCTACGTCATTTGCAGAGTGTCCATCTGCAATCAGAAGATGCTGGACCTCTTTTATATCAGTGTGCATCCTGCAGACTGATTTGTTCAGCTCAGTGATCCGATTCCCGATATCTGAGGGAAGAGAATACAACAATCACAACACAGCGTGCAGGCACTTTTATAATAATATATGCTTACAGTTTTTAATCAGATAACACTTCCTCATTACTTCAAAAAGTGTGACTAGGCAACATGCTGCAGAGTTGGTGCTGCAGTGCTGCCTAACTTGTTTTGTGGATCAATATGATCATATGATCATGTATAATGAATTATTTAGAATGTTTTAAATTAGAACATTTTAAGTTGTTTCTTATTTTATTATTTATCTGATTCTTTAGATAATTGTATTCTTTATTTGTGTTCCAAAATAAGAGGTGTTTTTATAGAGGCCTAAAATGTTCAAAATAAATATCAATGAATGCCTTTTATTTTTATTTCCTTGCCAATTTCAAAATCCCTTTTTGATTCTATTTTTTTTCCAAATTATGCTTTGTTCATGACCCTTTTCATGAAAGTAGTGAGACGTCTTTAGCCACTGTTAGCAACCACAAAAACAATGTTATTCTGAATCCAGTAAACCAGCTGTAATTAGATTAAACAGTTCACAGAAACATTTAATTCATTTATTTTGCTCGATAAGGCTGCACACACTACCTGCCTAGCTGGCTAATTAGCTAGGCTGAGTTGCGAGCTTGCTAACACTAATTTTTCTTTTTGATGCTGAGTCATAAATGAAGATCACAAACTGGTTAGCTGACTAGGGAGGTTCAGTTACTGAGACTGTGTAGGCTACTGTGTTCGTTTAAAACAGCAGCCTCTCCTTAGTTGATTTAGATTCAGAACAACTGACACTGATGTTGTTCTAGCTTACAGAAGCTAACATGTGTTTACATATAGCTGAAGCGGCAGCTGATTGGCTGAAAGGTGAACAGGTTGTGACAACATTAGGATACACAAAATAAAACTTGAAATACAAGTTTCTGGAAATATATAATGTTTCATATGGCAAGTGCACCAACACATGTCAGCTTGAGCCTTCTTCAGGGTCTAGTGTTTCTCTATGTTTTTTTGACATACTTTATCTCATATTGTCTTCTTTACTTCAGACTTTTTAACTGATGGCCATAGTAGAGCCAAGTGTAACAGGTCACGGTTACCTTTCCTCTTGGTCTCCTCGAACTCCCTGCGAGCTGACTCGATATAGCGCTGCACCAGAGCTCTGATCACCTGCTGCCGGTAAGGTAACTTGCTGTTCTCAGATTCTTTGTCATTGGCCTTAAAAAAAGGGCCAATTGTTAAGCAAAGAATATGTAAAAAAAAACTACTACTGTATTTGAATATCAAACTCACACTGACCATTGAGGCTATAGGAGGGTATTCCTTCTCAGAATTATAAGTGCAGCAGCAGCAGATTCGTCTAAATATACCTCTGGAAAATAATTTTAAATAAATAAATAATGTAATTAATTTAAAAAAAAAACATACACAAAGGTTTTATTTAAGAGCTCACCTTAAAATGTAAAAGACAGCTTTGGGTGACGGGATGATGTTGAAGGGCACAGGCATGGTGAGGCCCTCTCTGAAGTAACTGAGGTACAGCTTTGACCTGGCAAATTTCCACTCAACATCTGCATCATCCTGAAATAAAAGATGTTGAGATGTCAGTGTCAGTCTTTAGTTTCTGCTTTTATTGTAGGTTTGCCATAAATATAGTTTAAAAGAACAACAAAATAAATTCTACCTCAATTTTCTGAAAGGAGTTGGTGATCATAGCTATGAGCATGTTGAGAAGGACGATGACAATGACTAGCGTGAAGATGCCGTACAGTACCCTTCCTACGAACTCAGCCAACGCAAACTGTGCCATGTCCACGTACTCGATGTTGGCCACACCGAACATTGTCCAGAATAAGAAGTGGAACGTCTCATTAAACCTGCAGCAGTGCAGTCAGTTAAAGTGTTATCACGCGGAGACCATTTCCATACTATTCTTTGAAATTACAAAAGAGAAAGCACACTTTACACTACAGAAACGGTCTGATACTTCAGAGATGTTATTTAGTATTCAAGATTCTTGTCTGCACTTATTCCATTGTTCACATCTGGATGACAAAGTGCAGTGAGTATGTTGTCAAGTAAATACTTAAACTAATTACCAATCATTTGAATTAGCAGAAAAGACTATTACTAAGAAGAAGTATACAGAGTAGGACAAATTATTGTTGGCTATCTTGCTATTTGTAATATTTCTGTTAATAAGAAATCTGGTTTAAACATTGCATCATATATATCCCAAGCAATACTGGATTCTTTTTAACTTGATATTTGCAAATTAAAAACATGTAATACAAATATATATGCTAATGGGAATGACTTAACATAAAAATCCTAAACACAAACATGTTTTATAAGGTTCCCATATATTTGCTTTTCAAAATGTGGGACATTTAACAATTGAAAAATAAACAAGTCAGTGCTCTCCGGTTGTGAAACTATGGGGCTGCAATACCGTTGTGAATTATCTTTAACATATCTTTGGCATTTCTGTATTCACTTTTCTTGTAAATAACTGTCTGGCATATTTACCAACATCAATATATCTACACTAAGCTCATATTAGCTCACATACTGACCAAGTATATATGTCAGTCTGGCTCTGATATGGTAAAATTCTATGTAGGCTGAACTAAAATAGGCTTATTTGAGAAAAGGGAATTTGGCATATTTGATTGGGCTTACTGGCAGCTGTACCAGAGCAGCTGGTGGATGAGCAGCCTTGTGTAATTGTGATTTCTCAAGAGGGCGCCTTACTCTTACCTGCCAAGATTGGGAGAGATGACATAAGGAACATAGATATTGTTGATGCCACAGAGGAAGGCTGTTCCGATGATCATCAATATAAACATAAATCTAAAAGAAAGAAAGAAAGAAGGAAGGAAGGAAGAAAACAACACACTCATTCTCTTTGTCATGTGCTCCGAAATCCCTTGCAGGAAGTGATCAATATATGAATATGCCAGATGGCAAGATGAAAAAGTGTTTCTACCTCATCATATCATCGATCATTTTCCCTATTGAGATCTGCAGGGTCCCCAGAGACTCGTGGGCCGGCAGGATGTATGCCAGCCTTGTGAAGCTGAGCATGCTGGTCACTGCAAACAGCACCTCTGCAATCAGCTGAGGGTCCTCCTGATGCCAGTCCTCACGTACTGCAAAACAGTTTCACACCACATAACACAGGATGTTCAGCATTAAAGGTCACCTTCTATGCAAAATGCACCTTTTCTTGGGTTTCAGTATTAATATGGGTCCCCCCCGGTGTGTCTGTAGACTCCCAAAGTATGAGAAAAAACTACCCTCTCTCATTTTCTCCACCTCCACTAGTCTGAAAACCTGTGTTTAAAAACCCCAGTCGGATTTCTCTCCCCTTATGACATCACAAGGAGAGAACAACGCTCCCTTATTACAAACCTTACCTAGCACTACATCCACCTGTGATAAGCACACTCAACCGGCAGTTAGACTCAGGGCCAATCAGAGCATACTGGGCTATTTGGAAGGCAGGACTTAAAGGCATACTAGTTGACAAATCACTTCTTGTCAAAATCGGTAAATATCTCCTCACAATCTGCTACCTGTACTGTGTGTTAATACAGAGCCTAGGCTCTGGAAACTGGTATGCAAACAAAGGGATCAACCTATTTTGTTTACATACCCTTTGATTACAAACCAGTTTACAGAGCGTAGGCTGTGTATTCGCACACCATTTATTTTCAACGCACACACAGTACGTACAGCTAGGTTATGAGGAGATATTCACTGATTTTAACAAAAAGTGATTTTTCAACAAACATTATCCAGAATTACCTAGTGTGCCTTTAAAGAGAATCTAAAACGGAGTGTTTCGGAGAGAGGCCGAAAAGACAAGATTTAGCAATGGCACGTTTAGAAATAAAAAGTTTTTTTTGGACACTACACGATGACAGCAGTTTCTTGAAGAAACCCGAATCCCAATTTTTAACCAGAAAATGATCATAACGTGACCTTTAAGACCTTTGACAATAATTTTGTATGAATGGCCCGATATGGCCGTCTCACCGGTCTGAGTGAAGTAGATGCACTCCTCTGTGCCACTGTGGTCGTGGCAGAGGAAGTAACCCTTGAGCACGATGAGCACACGTAGCGCAAAGGACGCCAGGTACATGCTGAGCACCATCACGTCCAAGCAGTTCCACCAGTCCAGGAAGTACATGCGCAGCCCCTCGATCCACACTTCCTTACACTCGTACCAGAAGAATCCTACACGAGACAGCTCAGTATAAACAGTTTAAAAAAGATTTGCTTGTGCACATTGTAGAGGGGAATTGGAAAAGAGAGAGAATGGACCTACCAACCACCCACACCATGTGGAAGGAATTGTGCAGCATGTTCTGCTGCCGGGATGCAAACTTGTCTCGATACATCTCCATAGATATGGATTCTCCAAGTAACGTGATGAGAAACCACAGATAGGAGGCGGAATGGATGAGAAACTTGATCACAGGGATCTTTACTAACTTTCCTGCCTGGAGATAACACAAAGGAGGATGCCAACTGTCAAAGTCAAGACACACTTTTGCTCATTGTGGTGACCGTCCTCTTGTTCTGCCTAATGTGTAATATTTGAAATATCATGAATTTCTGCTGTATTTTGTACCTAATTTAATAGTCGAGTTGTTTTTAACATGTATCAAATATGATACAACAGGTATACATAAATAACATATCTATTAAATCCATAAATGGTCAATGTATTGCATTTCATGATGCACTCTGCATTTTGCCCACCACAATGCCAAACACATGTTTTTGACTATAAAAAAAAACACACAAGGTCAAAAGGTGAAATATAAGGTTGTAAAAAGGTTCACATTTAAAAATAAATAACCAAACCAACTGAAATATTCTAAATATTACAAATGCAATGGACAATATTTTTCTACAATATACTACTGTGCATTCTTGAGATCAATAAAATGCCAAAAATGCCTGATTAGAATAAATGTGATACAAAAAGTCACATTACAATTGTCTTGAGTTTCCTGCCTACTATTCGATGTGGCTTTGTTGTTATTGATCAGGCTTTAAACGGTTAATTAAATGTCTCTCGTGGAACTCTTTTTTTCCTCCAGAAAGTGCATGAGAAAACATCTGGCGATACCCGCTTGACTTGACCTTTGACTTGGGCGCGACCCAGTAGACGAGGCAGAAGAAGGGCATGGTGAAAAAGATCCCCACGGAGACAAAGAGCTTCCAGGCCGTCCTGCTACCTCTCCAGCCTTCCAGGTTCCCACACCAGATGGAAGACAGAACCTGCTGGCAGATTGGATGGGCCACAAACTACACAGAAAAAACACACACACACACACATTGGCAGAGGGACATTACACATAAAGTACATGTTTTCTTTTTTCCCCTCACCACGTCTTGGGTGACAGTAGCCTGAGCTGACCTGCTTCTGATTGTAGTTGACAGCAAGCCGAAGACGGGACAGGTTGGGTATCCCCTCCTGAAAGGCCTGCTCCTCTAAGGAATCCTGACTCTGGTCTCCGCAGCTGTTCAGGATTGTGGTCACCTCGCTCTGGTTGCGACACATGCCCAGCAACTCAACGGCAAACTCTTGACAAAGCTCCTCCAGGCCCAAGTACTGAGGCTGCAGGAGAGAGACACCACAGCACAGCAGTCAGGTAACAACAAAGACATTACTGTGGACAGAGTGTAGTGGGGACATCCTTCTTCTAACGTTATCGGACCTTGAACTCGGGCTCTTTCTGCGAGAGCATGCGGAGCTCTCTGCTGAGACTGAAGGCCCTGAGCATGGCATCGTCCGAGGTGACAGACAGGTAGGCGCGGCTGGCGATGCCGCGGTAGGTGTTGATGCGAGACAGGGAGAACTTCAGCAGGTCGTACTGCCGGCCGTTGCGACACTCCAGACAGGCACAGGATATCTTGTGCGGCCATGGGATGACGTGGCCTTTCTGGGTGAGCATGGTGACTATGTCGTACAGGTCTTTCTGACAGGCTAAGGTCAGGGGGGTCACACCGGGGGCAAACTGGGAGTTGTCAATGGAGCGGTCGTAGATGGCCTGGGAGAAGGACCGCACGTCCATCTTGTTGCCCTTCTCCTGGTCCAGCCGGTCCAGCAGACGCTTCACCACTCGGGGCTGGTTGGTGTCCACGGCGACCAACAGGGCCTCGTGGATCTGCCGGAAGTCAAACTTGACCCCTTGCAGCAGGGCGTCCATGGCCCCCTCGTTGCCCAGGCGGATGGACAGGTTGAGGGCCTCTCTCCACTGGCGGTCCTCAGACTCGTCCAGCTGTCGGATGATGCCGTCGCCGGTCTTCAGCAGGCCACGCAGCAGCTCCACGTTCCCCTCCTGTATGGCCGTGATCAGCTCCGGACGGAACCGCATTTTCTTGTTCATGATCTCGCGCCATTGTTCTGGCTAAAAGGGACAAGACAGGACAGGACAGGACAGGACAAGACAGTCAGCAGGAGTAGATGTCCGTTGTCCACACATTATTATTATTTTTTATCAAATTAATGACAAATGTCAGGGAAATAGCTAACTCCCAAATTGGTTTCATTAGAGGATAAAATCTTGTCAGAAAATTAAATATAGGCTACACCAGTGCTTCCAGGGGGGCGCCGTGAGTTGTCAGGGGGGGGGCGCGGGCTGCCTTGATTTCCAACTGACTTGATTTTTTGATTTATATATTATTTTTTTCAAGTGCTAGAAAGCGCGATGTGTGCTTGTATGGTCATATCCGCGCAAAAGGCCGCGATTTGCAGTAAATAAATGTCCACATGTGTCTCCAAGTGTCTCTGTAGGCTATTTAAAAAGAAATCAAGCAAGTAGACTAATAATAACATTAATGAATTATTGGTTATCTCATCACAGAAGGCCTATTGGCCTATAATAATAAAAAATACCACCTTAACTATGTTTACAGTTTAAAAATGTTTTGAATGAAATGCAAACCTCAGTGAATCATTTGCTCTTGTGACTGAGCAGTCTTGTTTAAATGTTACAAATTGAGCTAATAAATTGAACTTTGAATGTTTTTGCTGCAGAAGTTATCTCAGCAAATTTTTGTTATCTAATTTGATAATAAGGTGATTGTATGCAGAATGCTCGTGCCAGAAACTCATACAGTGGTTTTGTACAGATAAATAAATAAATATTAGCAGGTTCTCATTTAGGGGGGGGGGGGGGGGGCGCAAAAACATTTCTGTCCCCTAAGGGGGGCATGACAGAAAATAATTGAGAACCACTGGGCTGCACAAAGAAAGAGAGAGAGAGAGAGAGAGAGAGAGAGAGAGAGAGAGAGAGAGAGAGAGAGAGAGAGAGAGAGAGAGAGAAAGAAAGTTGCATATTCTACGAATGAGTGCCGGAGACAAATTGTATGGCATCAAGTTAAACACAACTCATTAATAAAATATTGAATAGTCCGTTATAATAAAGGCTTTTAAATGATAGCCTACATGCAGCACAGCAGCTTAAGATTTACCATTTTTAGCCTAATTAAAACTTATCTTTTACTCTTTACTTTCACTGTCATCTATTGATGACAAATTCCACAAACCACGAGTGAATAAAACTCTGCTTACCGTGAGGTTTTCCATTCCTGATGATAAAAAAAAGCAGTATAACTTTGAGCAGTGATCCTGAAATGAAAGCACAATCACATTCTCTGGAGAAATGAAATTTAGCTACAGAGATAAAAGTGAAATCTCAATAGTTTTGCACAAGCAGCTTGAATAAGACTAGAATTGAGCGCTTGGGTGTCCTGAGATCATGTGCTACCGGCTGACTGCACGGTATCAGCACCGACACACTCAAAAACATACATCAATCTCCCATGGGGCCGTGGGCCAATTAAAATGTAACCACTCCAAAGTGTTTAATGCTTGGCCGGGCCCAAACCAAACTGTTCCTGTGTTCAAACAGGAATTAACTATGGTCTTTCCCATTGGAAACAGTGCCATGGTACAATTAAGGAAGCTGTTACTGAACAGGCAGCAGCTGTCATGGTTTCCCCCAAAGGAGCTGGAGGGAGTTCACAGCAGCAGTGGGATAAACAAGGTGCAGAGAGTAAAGGACAAAGTGATTATCTTCACTACTCTCTTTTTATGCAGTAAAAGCAGTAAATCACAATGACTACAGTTTATGCAGTGGTGGAATTGTACATGTCAAAACCTTGTTCTGAGTTGGTTGGAAAAAAACAAGCCTTGTGGGTATCACTTTGGGCTACTCTGATGAGCATTTATCACTATTTTATGATACTTTTATAAACCTATAAATCAGAATCAAAATCATCAGAGTTCTTAATTTTTTTTTTTTTAAATGAGCTTGTCAACCAACTACAAATCAAAAATAAAATCTTGCTTTTATATGAATTTATGAGTAATAATATAATACACTAATTATCTAGTATGACACTCACAGCCTGCAGACGTTTTTCTGCATTGAGTACTTTCAATATTTTTAACAAAAACAATTCTTATTACACAAAGTTTTATTTTAAATGGATACCGTTGACTTGTAGAGGAGTATTTTTACCATGTGGTATTAGTATTTTTTTTTTTACTGAAGGATTTGAATGCTTCCTCTACCACTGACTGCAGTATGTACTTTACCATGGAAACTTGGTCACTGCCGACAGTTTTCAGGTTATATTAAAATAAAAATTATGTTTGAAATGAAGGCTTATCTAATTTACAGTACAGCATGTGTTTATCAGTCATTTAGTCAACTAGACTGTGAATACACAAGTGCACAGCAGAGGGAGGAAAAGGGCCACTGTAGATGTACAGTAATGCTCTTAAAGTGGTGTGACAGCTGTTCTTTTGATGACAATACCCACATCTTAAAAAAAATCTAACTGAACAGCAAATATGCTCCTTCGTGGACCAGCTTGTTAAACTCTACATACTGTCATCACCTACTGTTGGCCGCGAAGGTAACGGAGTCATGGCAACCGATTAGCAAAGATGTAAGTAGCTGTATGCAAAGAAGTATAAAAACAAATTATACGTTCAAAAGAAATATTTACTACTTTTAAGAAACCACTTCAATTAAGTACAATATAAACACTTTTCAATTTACAAACTCTGATAATTGACATTTCTATGTATACTTCTTCTGAAGTGAAGTCCACACCTTCATCTTCTCTATGTGGTGTGTATTCATCGCTGTATTTTCTTTATAAAAATTATGTAGTGAAAACTGGAATTAAAACAACTTAAAACGAAAATATTCCTTGAGTTGAAAAACACAAGAAGGTGTTAACATTTGATGTATAATGTAAACTATAATTTTTTCCAGACAAAAGCAAAACGAGAGTTGCTATAACACTATATATCAAAGATAAGCTTTACCTGTAACCAAATCCTTTACAACTACATGCAATCTTTTTTGGGAGTGCAAATCATGTAGGATTTTCCTTCAAGTGCTATTTGATCATTTCCTCCTTCTCACTTTATGGCACAAACTAAAGACTTTCCCAAGAAGCAAAAAAAGAAGTTCCAGAGTAAAATATCACTTTAAAAGTAAAAACATTGAAAGACATATTGATTTCCCTGTAAGGATGACATTAAATCCTTTTTGTTATCATGATTTAACACAAACTGTCACATCATGATTGAAACATTTGAAATGTCAACCTTTGTATAGACTCTAGCCCCTTTTACACAGAGATTGCGGAACAACATCACTCCAATATGCCGGCTTTGCTTGCTTCTGTGTTATTTACACAGAACCAAGCAACGCCGGCCTGCTGGCGCATCAGTAGCCCCTTTTACACAGCGTTCCGGAATGAAAGAGGTGCTTGTAAACAGTGTCAGGTGTGACGTAAACATTTAGCACCGCGCCGGTCAGCTGCTTTACAGCAACAACACTGGCCGGTGAATTGAGAGCAGAAGTGCTGGAGCTTGCAGTAAGAGGGCCGTATTTTACTGTCCCCACGATGTGCCAGTTGATCTCGCTACGCGCTGAGTCCAACATCACTGGGACAGTTAACCAAACTGACTAAATCAATCCGACCGCTTCACCTGTGTGTGTGTGTGTGTGTGTGTGTGTGTGTGTGTGTGTGACAGGTTGGTTGTGAGCGAGTCTCTTTGTAAGGGCAGCGATCTGCCAATCAGACACACACATACACACTGTGTGTGAAGTCACGTTACTGTAGACAGAAATAAAGTGTGGATATACGCTCAGACTTAGGATAATAATAGTGGTGGCGATCCGGTCGCAGCCTAGCTTAGCCTAGCCTAGCTTTCCCATTGTACAACTTCCCCTGGGCAGAAATAGACTCATACACTCTGCAAAATGAAGCGTGGGGGTTTGGATTGAGCAGCGGACTTCATGACCAGCTAGATTATACGCCCTTCCTTTTATTTGGTGATTTTTACAGGACATCAGTCCGCCGTGGTTAATGTTAAACACACGTCCTTCAACTGCTAACATGGTCGCATGTTTAGAACGTAGGCTATGGAACGTCAAACGCCCCCCTGTTCCGCAACAACAAGCTGGCCACATTTAAACAGAGAGGCGGAACTGATTGTGTCGGGAATCTTACTACCCCCCGAGGTAGTAAAATTCCCGGAACAATCTCTCGCACTTTTCTTCCCTCGTTCCGCAACGGTCGCATTTATACAGCAGGGCGGCGGGCCGAAATTCCGGCATATTCCCGGCTTTCACTGGGTGTGTAAAAGGGGCTTCTGTTAGGCTCCTAATGGTGGCAAAGGCTCAACTGATTATTTAACAACAGAAAAAGCAGCAATGCATCTCAACAGACTCCTGAATATTGAGATCATGCATGAGCCAAAACAATGATTTCTGAGAATGACCACAAATTAATACCGCACTTAAAACTCATCTCAAACACGACAAAAATGACCTCAATTATTTTTCAGTTTAAACACTCAGTTAAAGCATCAACAAAAGAAAAGAGGAAAAAGTCCTCTGTATTCACATATTACTCCTCAAAAGGCAAAGTTAAATAAAGACTAAAATCCAATACTAAATGTACAGAAAAACCCATGTTTCACATGGTGTGTGAAATAGAGGATAGTGTTCATGTTGTCACTAACAGTGCAGGTCAGTTCAGTAGGTTGTAGGGTTACTCCTTTCTTGATTCTGCCTCCTCCTTTATCTTCTGCTCCTGCATGCGACTCCGAGTGGAGCCTGCACGAAAAAAACATGTTAGATAGTTAGAATGAACAAAAAGGACTAATTTGGCATATGAAAAGGCAAAAAACAGAACTTCATATATTAAGTGGTTTCACTCACTCATCTCTGCGAGTTTCTGTATCAGCGTAGAATCTCCTCCAGATTTGCTGCAAATTAAAATACATAAAGTGTATTTTTTAATTGAAATTATATTCACAAATGCAATGATAAATTAAGTAAGTGTAGTGTTAGTTAGTTTCTTTTTAGTTTTTTTTACATTGATGTACAGTCAGTAAAATGGCCAATACAAATAATATTTGCAACAGACCTGCCATCGGCTTCATCTTGCCCATCCACATCAAACCGCAACCTCTTTAGAGGCTTGGGGGTGGAGCCCAGATCCAGAGTCCTCTTAAAGGAGCGCTCGCTGCTGCTGTTGACCATCTGGTTGATCTTCTGGAACCGATTGGATAGCTGCGGATGGAAACATCAGATAAATAAATAAAGATAAAGAAATCGTTGCCATTGCACTTGTTAAATTGAGATAATTTAATGTGCTACAAAGCAAACAAAAGGAGACTCTCACCCCAAAAGATTCACCGATTGATACCAGCATTCTGTAAGACAAAAAGCAGAAGTGATCATCAGCACATTTATTTATTTTTTCTCCAACAACTACTTAAGCTGTCCGGAAGAACAATGTTCCATGAATATGCAGAACTCACTTGGAGCGAGGAGTCATGATTCCCGGGGACATGCGTGGGCTTTTCAGAGGGGAGATGTACACATTGTTGCTCCCAGGCACACGCAGAGGAGAGTTGGGGAACTTGTAGGGGCTGCGTGGTATTTGTGGGATCGGAGAGAGGGTGGGCGGCTACAAAAACACAACAGTGAACAGTGAGAGGATGTAGTAGTAGGAAGGGTCAAACTGTAGAATCTTCACAGGGGAGGTGACTTACCCTTGTAGACGCATACTGCAGGATGTTTGTTTTCAGCTTTTGCATGAAGACTTGGTTGTAGAAGACAATGATGGAGTCAAAGTGGCCCTCGCTGATCAACACGTGCTTAAAGGTCTGTAACATTTAGAGTGACACAGAGTTCATAACCATTTTATGTCACAATACCAATACCATTACAACAAAAACATTATAACATTAAATATTGTCACCTCCTGGTTGGTGTTGGCCATGTTCTTGTAGGCTGTGACAATTGTCTTAAAGCGCAGATCAACACTCTTCACTTTACATATGGCGTACATGGCTGACATCATCAACTACAAGGAGAATGAGAAGGAAAAGAATTGAGGAAAGAGATGCTTAGAGAACATCAAGAGTGACTGACCAATTGAAAGACAGGGACCAAATCAGAAAGCGTATAGTCATGGTTACCTGGTCGAGGTGGCGGTCTCTCATTAACTCGTGCTCGTGCTGCAAAGTGTGCTGGAACAGGGTCCATATGATGGGCTCCAGTTCGGGGTGGTTGGAGAGCAGGTAGGAGCAGAGGATCTTCAGCCTTGTGTAGGCCAGGCGGTACACTGCCCACAGAGGAAAGCCCAAAGACAAGTGTTCAGTTATACATTTGTAAAGTGGAGATGACAGCATCAGGATTACCGTTTGACCACAAATCTATTATTTAGTCTTGTGGAAGTAAACTTAAAGCTCACATATTATAAACTTTTCTGTCAATATTATATGGTCTTAGAGGTCCCTAATACGTTTTTCTTTAGTTGTTTGCTGAAAAAACCGTTCAGATCATTTATTGTAGTATGCCTAGATACCCTGATGTTCAGCTAATCTCACGATGGCCTATTTCTTAAACCGAGCTGCAGCTCCCCTCGTAAATATACAATCTTTGAGCTGCCCCCGCCCCTCTCTGGAAGCGACGGGTCCATAGCCTGTAGTAGTAGCCTGTCCACAGTGCCTGTACTTTTAGCCGTTAGCACGGAAGCTAACGGCTAAAAATATCACGAAAATCAGAGAAAGAATGAGCTTCAAAGTTAGACTAAAACTCTATTACCTTCCTATGCTTTGTCTGGCTAAAAACGAGGCATTTTCAGACTGCTGTGGAGAATATAAAGAGCTTGTAATGGGCAAAATATCAATGCTTTTCCCGAAGCGACGGGTCCATAGCCTGTAGTAGTAGCCTGTCCACAGTGCCTGTACTTTTAGCCGTTAGCACGGAAGTTAACGGCTAAAAATATCACGAAAATCAGTGAAAAAATTAGCTTCAAAGCTAGACTTCGACTCTATTACCTTCCTATGCTTTGTCTTGCTAAAAACGAGGCTTTGTCAGACTGCTGTGGGGAAGATAAACAGCGTGTTATGAGCAAAAGCTGGTTGCTTGTCCCAAAGCTAATAGCTATACACCAGGCAGGCAAAAATACCAATAAAAATATTATTTTAGTTTCACCGTTTAAAAAAACCCACAAGTAGCTTCCTATCCGTTGTGTTATTAAAAACGAGGCATTAATAGACTGCTGTGGTTAAGATAAATTAGTGGAGTATGAGCAAAAGCATTCTGTGTTGGTGTATGTAACATTCAGGCTGTACTATGGGCATCTTGTCGCTTAGCGGGGAAATTTTCCATCGGATCGGACGTTTCTGGTTACTTATGTGGGGGGAAGCATGGACATATAAAGAAAATATGGGGATGTGGCTGTGCCGACTGTGACGTAATAGTCGGCGAGAATTCTGACTCGAGTATATTGGGGGGGAGGGGTGGGGGTTTCAGAAAGGGAGAGAGTGAGAAAAGGAGAGATTGTTATTTTTTTGATATTTTGGCAGTCTCTAGGCACACCGTGGACCCATGGATATGTTGGAACACATTTAAAAAGTGCATTTAGCATAATATGTGACCTTTAAACCAAAAGTAATCTGCATTGATCAAAAAACTATGCATTCGATCTTGGACGCCATCTTACATTTTTTATAGAAGAGGCTGAGAGAGTTCGATTTCGGCTGTCGAGAAGTGGGTCCGGCAGGCTGGGTCAGAGGCTGGGAGGAAGCTTGAGAGATGTGCATAGCAGAGGACTCAGGAGGCAAGACACGCATGCCAGGACGCATGGGGGACAGATATCTGTAAAGGCATTGGATCAAATATAATTTAACTGAATGTACAGTGGAGGAAATAAGTATTTGATCCCCCACTGATTTTGTAAGTTTGCCCACTTACAATGAAATGAGCGGTCTATAACTTTAATGCTAGGTTTATTTTAACAGTCAAAGACAGAATATCAAAAAGAAAATCCAGAAAATCACGTAAAAAAAAAGATATAAATTATTTTGCATTTCATTGAGGGAAATAAGTATTTGATCCCCTATCAAAGCATTGCTTAGTACTTGGTGGAGAAACCCTTGTTGGCAAGTACAGAGGTCAGACGTTTCTTGTAGTTGATGACCAGGTTTGCACACATCTCAGGAGGAATTTTGGACCACTCCTCTTTGCAGATCCTCTCCAAATCTTTGAGGTTTTGAGGCTGTCGCTTGGCAACTCCAAGCTTCAGTTCCCTCCACAGATTTTCGATGGGATTTAGGTCTGGAGACTGGCTAGGCCACTCCATGACCTTAATGTGCTTCTTCTTGAGCCACTTTGTTGCCTTTGCTGTATGTTTTGGGTCATTGTCATGCTGGAAGACCCATCCATGATCCAGTGACCTGGCTGAGGGAATGAGGTTGTCAGCCAGGATTTCATGGTACATGGCCCCATCCATCTTTCCCTCGATGCGGTGAAGTCGACCTGTCCCCTTAGCACAGAAACACCCCCAAAGCATAATGCTTCCTCCTCCATGCTTGACGGTGGGGATGGTGTTCTTGGGGTTGTACTCAGCATTCCTCTTCCTCCAAACACAGCGTGTTGAATTAATACCAAATAGCTCAATCTTTGCAATCTTTGTTTCATCTGACCACATCACCTTCTCCCAAGCATTCTCTGAGTCGTTCAGGTGTTCATTGGCAAACTTCAGATGTGCCTTCTTGAGCAGGGGGACCTTACGGGCGTTGCAGGATCTTAATCCATTACAGCGCAGTGTGTTACCAATGGTTTTCTTGGTGACTGTGGTCCCAGCTGCCTTGAGATCATTAACAAGCTCCTGCCTTGTAGTTCTGGGCTGATCCCTCACCGTTCTCATTATCATTGAGACCCCACGAGGTGAGATCTTGCCTGGAGCCCCAGACCGAAGGAGATTGATGGTCATTTTGTGCTTCTTCCATTTTCTAATAATCGCACCAACAGTTGTCTCCTTCTCACCCAGCTTCTCACCAATGGTCTTGTAGCCCATTCCGGCCTTGTGCAGGTCTACAATCTTGTCCTTGATGTCCTTAGACAGCTCTTTGGTCTTGCCCATGATTGAGAGGTTGTAGTCTGATTTATTCTGTGGACAGGTGTCTTTTATAGAGTTAACGACAGGTGTCTTTTATACAGGTAACGAGTTGAGATCAGGAGAACTTTCTTAAAGTTAAAGGACTGTTCTGTGGGAGCCAGCATCCTTTATTGTTGGTAGGGGATCAAATACTTATTTCCCTCAATGAAATGCAAAATAATTTATATCTTTTTTTTTATGTGATTTTCTGGATTTTCTTTTTGATATTCTGTCTTTGACTGTTAAAATAAACCTAGCATTAAAGTTATAGACCGCTCATTTCATTGTAAGTGGGCAAACTTACAAAATCAGTGGGGGATCAAATACTTATTTCCTCCACTGTAAATGCACAAATCACAGATAATAACAATGTTAAGAATGAAAGGTAGGGGAGGAGGTTAAAAGAACAGATAGGAGGGCTCATATCGAGTCGTGGGGCCTCTACGGATTCTCTTTTTTGCATAGGAAATTTAATTTCCTAACGAGATGACCCGGAAGTACTTGGCGGATAGGTGGTTCGAATTCTAAAAATGCTTAAGAAAGGAGCCTTGGTGCATCCTTTAACCCTCCTTTAGCATAGGTTACTCCTGACCAACCTTTACGAAAGGAAAGGACATAGTGGTATCCCATAATCCTTTCCGGCGGCAAGATTTAAAGCAACAGGCCACCGACGGTATTACCAACTCTACGCAAATACTAACGAGAGACGCGGTAAAACAGAAGAGAGGAGAAGAGAAGAGAGGAAGATTTTACTCGACTAAAACAAAACTTCTGGAGGCTTAAAGGATAGAAGATTTGACTATTCGTAGAGGCCCGTGGCCTTTAGCACAGACAGATGCATTGTGGGATGGTGGTGGACTCACAGGTCAGCTGCGGTGTGGTTGTGCTGCAGTGGTTGGCTAAAACTGGCTGGGGTCTCCACCTGCTCAGCTGCTCCGCCCTCATGCTCCTGTTTCAGCAGCTCAAACAGCGGGGAGCCCTGCAGAAAAACAACAGGTTTATTTATATTTAAAGGTCATATATAATGCCTTTTTAAGGTTCAATATTGTCATTTGGGTTTCCCCTAGAAACAGTTTTCATGGTGTAGGGTTAAAAAAAACAGTTCGTATTTTTCACAATGCCATTGCTGAATTTACTCTTTTCAGCCTTTGTCTGAAACTCTCCGTTTTAGAGCCTGTCTCTTTAAACCCAACCTTCAAAAAGCCAAGTCTGCTCTGATTGGCCCTAAATCTAACTGGCGGTTGGATTCGCCCCTTATGACATCATAACGGAAAATAAATCCACCTGGTGTTTTTTGAGCACAAGTTTTCAGAAAGGTGGGGTTGGAAAATGAAAGATGAATTACACACTGTATGACTTTTTAATGGCAATAATTAGTCACATCCTAGGGTTAAGACGTCCCCATAAGCTTACACAACAAGTGAGGTGCTCAAAGAAAGAGGTCTGGGGGGCACCCGTGGCGCAGTGGGTAAGGGCGTCGCCCCCCGGGCCAAGGCCCCGCAGCAGACCCGGGTTTGAATCACCCCTGGGTCCGTTCTCTGCATGTCTTCCCCTCTCTGTCCCATTTCTCTCTGTCTCTACAAACTGTCAATAACGCATGAAAAATATCTTTAAAAAAAGAAAAGAAAAAGGTCTGGTCAACAGTGCAAAATTCACAAGGAAACCACCTGCCTTCAACAAAAACCTTCGATCATATAACATTTCCAGGGAGGGCAAAGATAAGTTTTTTGAAATGCCTTTCACACCGCCGCAAAATCAGAACCGGCTCCGGCCTGTAAAAACCGGTTCAACTCCAACCCTAGGATTGAGCTGGGCTTGAGGTAAGAACTGCCTGCACCAGCGGCCCGGGGGAGGGATTATCCTGACCAACCAGTATGAAGGTATTATTGTAGCATAAGTCTTTAGCACGTGTAACTGCAGATTTTGAATGCGTAAACTGAAGTCACAAATGTGTAACAGTAGATTTGAAGTCGTAAATATTTGTTTTGCATGTGTACTCCAAAGTCACAAATGTGTAACAGTAAATTTGAAGTTGTAAATATTTTTTCTACCATTGTGGACACAAAATAGGGGCTACGAGTTCACAAATCGTTGTTACGGGTGCACAAATCCTATCCTGTGCATCGCAACTTCAAAGAGTCATGCGCTTGACACTTTTGCTACAAACATTGCAGCACAGTTGGTGCAAAACACATTTGCACACCCGTGTTTCATAATGTGAGAACATGCCCCCAATTTGTGCATTCGTAAACCCAAATGTGAACTAACGCATCAGAAGTTGCACATCTGTGAAAAATGTCCTCACAAATAAAATGATATCGAGCACAGCATTTTAATGAGCGAGCACAAATCGATGATACAACTGCTCAAATCTGTTCCTACAAGTCTCAGCTGAGGGTTTTCTCTGCTCGAATCTGCTCCTGCAAGTCTCGGCTGTGGGTTTTTTTGCAGGTAGATTTGCACCACGCCCAGGTGGTAAATGTGGTGCAAAAGTGTTTCGTATGCGTAGAACCATGCGTAGAACAGATTTGTATCCGTAGAAGGTGGGCGGGACAACATTGTCGCATCATCCAATGAAAGCGCCGGTTGGGACACGTGACGTCAGCATGTGAACAAACGGAGGAAAAGCCTTTTTCCTTCGTCCCTTTTCACCAGAAATTGTAGGAAATGACTAAATGAGCAACAACAACTATCAAACTAATGCGAAGTAGTAGGTAGTAGTGAATTGAACTCTTTTTCTGTAGTTTTACATAGCATTTTTTAAGTAATGGAGAATTATATTATATGTACTCCAGCCTTTGAGGAAAAGTAGTCCAAGGTGTCTGTAACAGTAAATAAGCCGCGTTAGCTAGTTTTGAGGTGGTTTCCCGATCATTTTAGACAGGACAGGAGGCTTATTATGTGACACGGTGAAGTTGAGGAGGGGATACCCATTAAACACCAGGACCTGCGGTGGTTTAATAAACAGTTGAGCTGCTTCACAATCTCTGTCCGGAGCCACAGCAGTGTCTGGACTGACGGTCACGAACACAGACCTAGGGTTTAGCTAGAGCCTACAGGACACGGAGCCATCAGAGATTCATACCACGGAAACTATGAACTGTAAGTCTGGTTTTCTTATGTTTTTAAACTTCAAAGTTGGTCGGTATAATACGTTCAATGATGAGAAGCAACGTGTGGTTATAATGTATTGCAGGCAGCATAGCTAACCACTAGCTAACAAGTCATAATGGGTATAACAGCTAATGTTCGTTAGCATATTATTTTAAAGGATGTACCGTTTTTTAAGGCATTTGGTCACTTCTAAGGATGTTAATAATTAACTGTTAACGTAAAATAAGAAGGCTGACCAATGAATCCTTCCGTTAATCAGTTAAAATAATCCCGGCGCTAGCCAGGGAAATATGAGTCAGCTGAATACTGGAGTCTCGTTGCTATAATAATAATCAGCGTGTCTGTATGTCTGCTTTTCTGGGACATCGGCACCTTCATACATAGCCTACTAGTTTTACATCAGGATGTAATGTTAGCATGTGTCGACCTCATATAGAGCGTTTTCTGTCTTAATAGTGGCTATGAAGATCCAAATAAACACATGTGAGCAGTATACTATTCTGCTCAGCCCGTCTCAACATCATGTTGCTGTTTCTGAATAAAAACAGGTAGACAAGCGTCCCATTATGCAAAGGATTTTTTTTTTAATTGTGCAGCTCCATCGTGTTTAAATCATATCTTATATCTGTTTTTCCAGCCAGAAAAAAACCATTTACAACTAATTTTAAAAGTCACTAATGACAAGATACCCCCCACGAAGAGAATGAATTGCAGGGCTGTTATAATAAACTATATTGATTAGTTTTTAGCTTTGTGTTCTTCATCAACTCGAACCTACATGTATTTTATTTATTTTATAAATCTTAACATTATCTTAACATCTGAATGGCACAATCTGCTTTTCCACAGACTCATCTTGGCTGTCCTGCACAAGGCCTGCACAAGTGTCTGGGATTTCCACCCTGTCAGGGAGAAGCCATTGTACAGTGAGCAGCTACAGTCAGTCCTAACTATTAGCCGTCATGTGTTTACTATAACATCACTAATGGGATCTAACAATTGTTTCCGTCCCCAGTGTATGCATTGCTGAGGGAAGGACACTCCAGATAACTGAAGACTTCACTGCTCCTGCTGCCTTGAGAAGATCTCCGAAGATGGAGCAGCGTGGAACTCACCTGGCAGTCACAGCACATCAGTCTGACTCTACACTCTACACACAATTTGTTTTCAATTTTTAGAATGTGATTATTATAAATCTAGACAAAGTCAGATCATACTCAATTCATAATCATATTGATTGCAGTAAATGAGGTGACATACTCAGTCATGTTTATTTGTTTGACATATTAAAAAGGTAGGGGAGATTTTGATTAAATATGGTAAACAGTTGGGCTACAGACCAAGGACTAAGTTACTAGTTTTATGTTTTGTTTTATAAAGTCTTGTTCCGGCACATGCCAGAGCATTTTGGGTATTTTGTTCATTTTCTCTTAATAAAATAACGCCATACACAACTTTACTTGGAGGTATGCAATTGTGAGTGCATTCTAGTTTTAAACTGGTTGATTTGTATTTTTCATTTTGACCGTATGTATATGTTTAGTAAATCCACAAATATTTTAAAAAGTCCAAATCTTGTGATTTGTTTGTGGGGTAAGCTTTTACTATACATTTGTACTGATTGTGCTTTGATGTGATAACTGCAAATCATAAATATAATTGATATAGGGCATTTATTAGTCTTGCTTTAGCAGCATGCAGACCTACTTATTAATGCAGCACGTGATCTGAATTAACATGTTCTAAACTGCATAAAATGTTATGGTGTGACACTTTGTGATTGTGATTAATTAAAGTAATCACTGAAATGAGGTTATATGAAGCTTTGTACCCTGTTCTTCTGGACACGTCACATGAGGTAAGGTGTATAGCAGAACTGTCTGGGGATAAGCACACAGTTAAACCTGATCATCTAATTATCAGTTTGTGATACAAGTAGTGATAATTTCACATGGAAAATGTGAGATAGAGGAACAATTATTCCAATTCAGTTTTAATGTGTCCTCTATACTTTTCTATTGCCTTGTAGAGTAGGTTACTTATTCACTTCACTATTCACAAGTTTAAATTAATTAAGCTTACTACATTTAGAAGACTAAGTGTATGATTTATAAGCATATTTCTGGATTTAGATACTGAATACTCTGCAGCAAGATATGTAGGCCTACTTTATTTACTTTGGTCCTCAATGCCTGCAACGTCCTCCTCACCCCCTGCGTGTGGTGTGTTTTAACCATAGATAGTTTTAACAGCCAGGAGCCTTGACAGCGGCTGCGGGACAATAAACTATTGTCGATAGTTAGCCTGCTATCGGTGTATGAATGTGTGTAAATGGGAACAGGTCTCCCTTGCAAAAGAGTCTTCGGACTCAATGGGATATACCTGTATAAATAAAGGTTAAAAAATATATAATGGAAATTCATTCTCTATTTAATAAGACTACTTTTATTAAAATGTAAAGGTTTTAAAGAGAAAAACAGCAGGTTTAAACAGTTACACCAGTGCCAATCACACAGCAGACGTTAACTGACGTCGACGCTGGCCCTTATATCTGCTAAAGTAAACTTGTTAATGACTTTCACTACTGGCATAAGGCTCCGCTGTAGTTCCCTCTTATTCAATTCCCTTATTATTACATTTCCTACATTTTCTGGTGAAAAGAGACGACCATGGACCAGCCATGGACATATGAGGGAGACGAAGGAAACAGGCTTTCCCTCAGTCTGTTCACATGCTGACGTCACGTGTCCCAACCGGCGCTTTCATTGGATGATGCGACAATGTTGTCCCGCCCACCTTCTACGGATACAAATCTGTTCTACGCATACGAAACACTTTTGCACCACATTTACCACCTGGGCGTGGTGCAAATCTACCTGCAAAAAGACCCACAGCCGAGACTTGCAGGAGCAGATTCGAGCAGAGAAAACCCTCAGCTGAGACTTGTAGGAACAGATTTGAGCAGTTGTATCATCGATTTGTGCTCGCTCATTAAAATGCTGTGCTCGATATCATTTTATTTGTGAGGACATTTTTCACAGATGTGCAACTTCTGATGCGTTAGTTCACATTTGGGTTTACGAATGCACAAATTGGGGGCATGTTCTCACATTATGAAACACGGGTGTGCAAATGTGTTTTGCACCAACTGTGCTGCAATGATTGTAGCAAAAGTGTCAAGCGCATGACTCTTTGAAGTTGTGATGCACAGGATAGGATTTGTGCACCCGTAACAACGATTTGTGAACTCGTAGCCCCTATTTTGTGTCCACAATGGTAGAAAAAATATTTACAACTTCAAATTTACTGTTACACATTTGTGACTTTGGAGTACACATGCAAAACAAATATTTACGACTTCAAATCTACTGTTACACATTTGTGACTTCAGTTTACGCATTCGAAATCTGCAGTTACATGTGCTAAAGACTTATGCTACAATAATACCTTCATAAACCAGACCAACTCAGACCTCATGCCGCCATATTTAAAAACACCACTACTACGAGACGTAAACATAACATAATTACCGAACGTAGCGATCAAATTGACCGGCGAAAATACGCTGTATGGGTCTTGTTTGCAAAGTGAGAGCCAACACGTGTAAAAATAAGACGTATTCGCCGCTTTTATTGTGCTTCAAGCTAGTGGTAGCTTTAGCGTTAGCCACAAGAGCAGCGGCGTCGGGCGACGTACACACGTTTACAGTGACACCATGACGTTGCTCTCTTGCCGGCTCCATGGCTGGCTCTGGTCGTTGTGAAACCAACCGGTTCATAACTAGGATAAGGCTGTAACCAGTTTTTAACTGGCCCCAGCACCAGCCCGGAACTGGCTCATGGTTCTTTTTGGTGTGAAAGGCCTATCATTGAACCTCATCCAGGGAGGGACAGATGACAGAAAGCACTATTTGATTCCCATGCCACACACGTTGCTTCCACATTTTCAAATTACAACAGAAGGTTATGGTTGTAGTGGCAGATATTACATATGATATATCTCTGGACTCAAATGTTGGAATGCTTATTAATGCAATAGGAAACATTGTTATATCTTGTATAGACTTATAAGTGTAATGAATTGTAAACTGAAATGTAGATTCCTCAAATGCATATCCAACAAACCACTCAGACGGGCCACACCTCTCCTATTGTACTATGCCCCCTGTTGAATCTTCAAACTGTCCCCCCCACCATCCCCCCTCACATGACTGGCCAAATTGAGAACATTGCATTGTTGTTATGGTGAACTGAAGCCATTGTTGTATCTTAAACCTGTCTCACTACATGGTCATTTTGCAACTCTCTTTTTCAATGACTCTGGCTATGAAGAAATGCCACAGCAGAATATGAATCAGTCCTGAGGCCGCACATAAAGATGTGTGCTACTCCGTCTGAACTGCCTTTTTATCTGATCTGAGAGCACAATGTTATCTGCTATTTTAATCAAAACACTCTCATTGCAGTTATTGCTGTCTGTTTATCTATCAGATAATGTAACCACTGCAGGCTTATCATTTGCCCTACAGGGGGACTTATTTAATAAATAGGATGTTCACATGAAAATACAATCACAAGTTGGGTGACAAGGCAATGATCAAACATCAAATCTGAATTATCATCGTTTATCAATTCTGAAAATACTAATATCCCAACACTTGTGTTTAATGGCCACATGACATCATGAAGCTATTACCTATAGCATCTACTGTAGCAGTGACAAAGTAGCAGTGCAGGAATACCCCAGCAGTTAAATTACAACGACTGATTAATCGTTCCTGTTTTTATGTTAACCCAAGAACACGCCCTTTAGCGTCCTATCTGATTTCAGTTTTTAATTCTCATAAGATATAGATAAAAAATGTAATTTATTAAAAAAAATGCTTTCTCCATAAATCCTCACACAAAACCCACTCTTACAAACACACATATTGGCTCGTTAAGATAACAAACGAGCGGTGAATATAGATATCAGTGTGCAAATACTGAGACAAATCTGCAGTGAGATCATACAGGAAAATGGGTGTGGAATACTACTCAGAGATTCCCACAATGACTGCAGGCACAAACTTGCGATTAGCACATTCTTCGCGACAAACATGCCACGCCCGACTGACACCACCAACGAGTTTCAAAAGTACACCCTTTATTTGAAATTCACTATTTGAATTCATTGACATATAATGGTTACACACACTGCAATATTTTCTTAGGTTAAGTAAGAATCCTGTATTCAATGTTAACTTTAGATTCATGTAGCTATAAAGCTGTGCAAATACTGTTTTAGCAGGCAGACAGTTAAATCTCCTGCTGAATACACAAAATGCTTTGTTGCTTTGGGTGGGTGATGTAAACAAACAAAACCTACAGTAGCCAAGAAGAAAGAACCCTGAGAGAGTCTCATTATTCGTATTTCAAATAAGGGTGATAACAAAGCAGCAATGGGAGGACTTTGGCCCAAGGGAGGCTCCACCCTCCGTGTTTCAACAGTCCAGCCAGTTCTCTCTGTTGGTGCCACTGACTTGCTGTCTGCTACAAGGTTAAGAGTAACGATCACTAAGCCCCCCAAGGGCTGCTGCAACAACACATAGGACATAAGAGAAGGGGAGAGCAACTCAAATGTGTTGTCAGAGTTGAAGAGAAGGACGCGACTCTTCACCAAATAAACACTTCAACGGCGTGAGACAACTTGAAAAGAGTGCAAACTTCACTCTGAGGATTATCGAAAGTGAAGGACAGTTTTTCCACAAAATGAAATGGATGTAAAGGACTTTGGATATTAATGCAGGTATTTTGTGGAGTTATTGCATATTTAACTTTTTTTTCATAGCATGAAATCACAGAAACTGAGCATTGTTTAGTGTTCAGGTTTTTACCGTCCCAAAGAAATGTAAATGTTCCTAATTTACAAGTTGAAACTGGATTTGTATCACTGGAATTGAGGAGAACTATTTAATACCAGTCTAAATATGTATAGTAACGAGAGTTATACACTGCCTGAAGTGGGCGTGAATCAAAATCACTTGAATTGCACCAAGAGCGATGACTTCAAGTACCCTCTGTACGTCTGGGTTTACAGCCTGGTATTTGTTGTTGGACTTATCTTCAACTTGGTGGCTGTGTACATTTTTATGTGTACCCTGAAGCTGCGGAACGAGACCACGACATACATGATGAACCTTGTCGTTTCGGACTCTTTCTTTGTCCTCAGCCTGCCTTTTCGGATTGTTTACTTTGTTAAACGTGACTGGCTTTTTGGAAGTGTGCTCTGCAAGATCTCTGTGGCCCTGTTCTACACCAACATGTACGGCAGCATCCTCTTCCTCACCTGCATCAGCGTTGACCGTTTCCTGGCCATCGTGCACCCATTTCGATCCCAAACCATTCGTACGAGGAGGAATGCCAAACTGGCCTGCTGTATAGTGTGGGTGATGGTTCTTTCTGGAAGTATACCAACTGGGTTACTTTTGGATACCACTTCACCCAAAAATGCTAATTCCACCACCTCACACTTCTGCTTTGAAAACTACTCCAAGAAACAGTGGAAGGCTGAGCTGTCAAAGGTGGTGGTGTTTATTGAGACAGTGGGCTTCATCATCCCATTGCTGGTCAATGTCTTCTGCTCCATCATGGTGCTTCGGACGCTGAAAAAACCCCAAGTCATCGCTCGTGGAGGGAGCCTCAACAAGACCAAAATCTTGAGGATGATTGTCGTGCATCTGCTCATCTTCTGCTTCTGTTTCATTCCCTACAACATTAATCTCATCTTCTACGCCATGGTCCGCTCCAATGTGATCAAGGGATGCGACGCAGAATATGTAGTCAGAACAATTTACCCCATTGCACTGTGCATAGCAGTGACAAACTGTTGTTTTGATCCAGTAATTTACTACTTCACCTCAGACACCATTCAGAGCTCCATCAAACGCAAGTCTAGAGTATGGCATAACGGTGCCAGGCTATTCGACAGACTACAGGCAAACAGCTCAGCAAACAGCAGTCCAGCCACAGCACCCAGAAACCTGACTCTGAGGCCTCTGAAATGCACAGAGTTGTTCAATGAATCTTCAGTCTAAATAAAAATCTTGTTATGCGACATGATTAAGTGAGTATTGCTGGTGAAACTTACTTTCAATCTGGGGATGTAGGTTGAAGCAGAGTGACCAAGAGGTCATAACAACACTTAAAACACCATGGATACTAAGGAGTCACTCTCTCATCTGGACACTTAGGATTTTAGACTTGGAATTAACACACTGATCCCTATTCAGTTAATGAAAGATTGGAACAAGTGAACATTTAAAAAAAAACATGTTGCAAGATAATTATCCTTCATCGGGGTGACGTTGCGCAACGAATGTTAGAAAACTATCAGCTCTTGCACAAAAGACTTTATAATTGTTGTCTTATTCCTCAGAGCAGATTCCTAGTTGGGAATCTTTTGCTTTGGCAATTCTCACCAGTATTATTACAACTCTTTTTTATGTTCTGTGCAGTTTGTCAGTAGTTGTGGCTTCACTAAGGCTTTTAAGCACTTTATAGAGCAGGATATACCGAAAACAAATAAAATAGTTAGTACCTTTAGAAGATCTGGTGTGAGTGTGAAATACACTATTTGTTTGATAGAGTGGGGTCTTGATTAGGTATAATGTGTCCGTATGCCACTCTTTGATAGCTACCAAATAATGTGTGTAGGCTGATTAGTCACCAACAACACAATTACAGGTTCTGTGCTTGGCCAACGCCACAAAAGCACAATGAGTCAATCAATTTCGAAATGTAGATTGCAGGTGTACTAAGTATTTGATAGCTGCACTGCATTGTCCAACGCAACACTAACACTGCCAATGTTCGTATCAATAATGGTGATTTCTGAAAAATCTTTGTGGCATTTATGAACATATGTCATGTCAAAATATTTTAAGCGGTTTGTGTCTGTAAAGACTAATCTTCTAGGAGAATTACACCAACAGTAAAGTCAATTTAGATTACATTTCTCTAGTTGCAGATATGTATTGGGTATCATTAAAACAAGATTAACTGACTACATGTCTGCCTGCCTATGGACTAATAGGTACAGTGAAAACACAAACCATGATGTAAATGGGACACGCTGCAGCTTGAATGTATGTGAAATACTTGATGCTTCATGTAAATGCTGTGTGCTGCAAGACCGAGCACTACCGCATTCCTGTTGAGAGGTTCAGCCTGAGGGTCGGGACTGACAAGGGCAGACTCATCTCCACCACCAAACTGACAAGAAGGATTGTGAAAGTGGAGTAGGCGAGCAATGACATGCCCTCTTGAGGGAGAGGTATGTTTAAAAAAATCAGGCACAGTGGTGGTTGCTGCAATACTGAGAAAGGACCTGGTGATTAATCCATGACATACACTTCAAACTGGCATCCTTGAGACAAATAAAACAACTGAACATTTTCTAATGTCTTATTTTGCCACGTTTGGACTCCTTACAGTACAACATGTAAGGCATATCAACTTACATTTAGGATGCAGCTGGAAATAAGAATTTTGTGCAGAAAAAGTATTTGTAGAATATTGTAGTAATGATGATGATGATACTTACACGTTAGTGTGTGAAAAGGGTTTGTCAAAGGAAATGTTTTTTTTTTTTAAATCAGTCACGGCATCACATTCCCA
Organism: Ammodytes marinus; assembly: GCF_949987685.1. Lineage (NCBI taxonomy): Eukaryota > Metazoa > Chordata > Actinopteri > Uranoscopiformes > Ammodytidae > Ammodytes > Ammodytes marinus. Next base: position 18,757,918 of record NC_137218.1, read on the forward strand.
AGTTTAATGATAATCGTAACCTGAATAAAAGATTGAATTTTCTGTGTTGGGAAGTGATAAATCATAACATGAATATAAGATTCATATTTTTTGTGCACGGCAGATTAAATCTTAAAATGTTATTCTTCTGTTATTTTATGTGTTGTGTCATTCATTTTCTCTTTATGTTTTATCCAATACAAATGTGTCTCTCAAGGGCAATTGAATGTACAGCAAGGTCGTAGTATGTGCATTATTAGCCTAGTAATTAAAACAAAGACTGAAAGTTCAACGCTGCTTACATTTTATTCCAATTTGATTGGTTAAATCCAGCTGATATGGATTTAAAGAGATTAATAAATGCATTTTCATCATGGTCAAAAGGATTGTCCAGAGGGTTTAGATTTTATTTCTGACTAATTAAAGGTTGATCAAGTGATTCTGGAGAATGCTTGTTGTCAAAATCACTTTGTCAAAATCAGTGAATATCTCCTCATGACCCCGCAATCTGTTTGTACTGTGTTTACGCTACAAAAAAACAACAGTATTAATACACAGCCTAGGCTTTGTAAAAGGACATGTTGCTACCTACGGTGGGTCCCCTTTGTTTACATACACTTTGTTTACATACCCATTTACAGATCCTAGGCTGTGTATTAAGATCAGATTTATTTTAAGCGCACACACCATAAGGACAGGTATAGGATCGTGAGAAGATATTCACTGATTTCGACAAAGTGATTTTTAAAACAAATGTTCTCAGGAATTGCTGACTCCTTTAAGACATATATTTTATAGAGAAAGCTCACTCGTGGTTAGTACCCGTGGACTGATATCCACACTTACATGCTCTTCCTGGGGAGCACTATTGCCATAATACACTGCTGTCTTATTAGAGTGCATTCTCCCAATGATAGATTGCTATTCATCCATCAACTGGCTGACAAATGTAGTAAATGATTAACTCCTATAACCTGTGTAGGTTATTAACAAGAGGCCATAAACGGGATGTCCACCATGAGGTAGTGACTTACCAAAATTGTAAGGCTGATCACAAAATTCAGTTTAATGAGAACACTTGCTGGTGCCAACATAGTGATCAGTACTCTTTAAGATTACTTGGTATTTTGATTCAATTAGCTAAATAATTAGGTAGTAGAACAAACTACAAGAAGTGATTGTGGGTGAGTGGGAGAGACAGAGAGGGGAGAGGGGAAGGGAGTGATGAAGAGAGAGAGAGAGAGCAGTTGGTCAGTAGCGTGTGCACCGTCATGGTATCAAGTTATCCTGCTGCTGAACACCAGCTGAGTGGAAAAATAACTATTACACTGCCACTGCATTGATAAGATCCTGATACTGGTGAGTTACAAATTTGATCTGTTTAATTATTATCTTAATAGTGCCAACATGTACAGTTTATCATAGATTAAGATATGGTGTTTTAATAAAATGAAAACAGTTAATAACTATGTGAACTTATCAGGCTTTGTTAGAATATTAACATTTTAAATGAAGAAGGTCCACAAATACTATCTAAAGACAAACATAATGAACAATATTTTTCTTATGTGATATAATAATTTCTTTGACTTCCACAGTTAATAATCAAATAAAAAGGCACAATACTTGTAGTTGTAAAAAATGTAATCTGATGAGAGAAAGACTAACAAAACAACGACTGTGAATTGATCTCCTCAAGATCAATTCACAAGTTACAAACTCAGACGTTTACTAATGGCGATAACTTCATTGTTTTAGAGGAGTTAGTATATTTCAGAAAGAAAAGGCACCATTTCATTTATAGGATAAGGGATTGAGCATAAAATTACCAGGGATGTCTGTCAAAAAAAGGGGCTATGGAAGATTTTTTTACATGTTAATTCGGGAAAATGTTTTGATGTCTTATCAAATAATTATACTGAGAATTAAATACATTTTTATTAAGACTAGTTGCAAGTTGACTGAATGTTATAGTAACAAATCAAAAATAATCCTGCAATTGTTTTGTTAAAATGAATGCACTATTCACTTTTACAGTTGTGTGTTTTTGTTATTATAAAATAAAAAAGCCAAAAATAAAGAATAATTAAAAACAAATGAATGCACTAGAGTAGTGAGTGCACCGCTTACGATCAGTGTCTCCCCAACACTGACATAAAGATGCTTTACCGGATATTGGTTTATGCACAAGAAACTATTGACTAAACAATTTAAATTACCACCTCTGACCATTTAAACCTAACAACTTTATGAGCTTCATTGTATGTATATTTACTGCAGGGCAATTGCATTTCATAGTGAGGGGTGTCTATGTTTCCAGCTCTGTTTTATGAAACCAAATTGCTGCATGTTTTACGAGAGCAGGAAGGTGTAGTTAAATCTTTATTGAGAACATTATTCTTACTGTCCTCTTCCATATATAATTTTAATTTGTCTATGTAAGCTCTAGAAGTGTACTCATGTTGCCTAAGCAAATTTACTTTCTATAAAACAACAGACATTTTGAGTTTATTAAGTTTCTACTTTTCATAGGTTTAACAGCTCCGGCAGAAGCAACTGAACATGTTTCTTCCTCCTATCTCATGTTCACTTCAGCCAAACTCATTTCCTCCAGATACAGTCAATTAAATTGTCGGAGCAGCAAATCGTTTTGTGACATGGAGCTATGGAATATGACTGACTTGCCAGCCAAGCCATTGTCTAACTGCACAGTAGACACCAGCTACCGCTTCACCTTCTATCAAGTGTCCTACAGTGTCATCTTCCTGATGGGGTTGGCCACCAACAGCCTGGCTCTGCGTAGACTGTGGCTGTCTCCCTGCACTATGAACAGCACCGCCGTATACATGGTCAACCTGTCAGCTGCCGACTTCTTTTTTGTCATTTCCCTGCCCCTGAGAATCTACTACTACCACCAAAAGGCTAGAGCCGTGTCCGGTTGGAGTCCTGGGGTGGCATACTGCCGCCTCACTTTCACCCTCAAATACATCAGCCTGTATGGGGGCATCTTCTTCCTGGTGTGCATCGCTGTGGACCGTTACTTTGCTGTGGTGCACCCGCTGGCGTCGACACTTCGCAGGCTGCGTGTAGCACAGCTGGTGAGTGGAGGGATCTGGTGCCTGGTGCTGGGGCTCAGTGTGGGTCTGCCTCTGCTGCGCTCTGCGGCTGCTCACCAACATTGGCCCTGTCTGCTGGACCCGTCCTCGCAGCGCCACCGCACTGTCATCCTGTTAGCTCTGGGCATAGTGCTGGGCTCATTCCTGCTGCCCAGTGTGCTGCTTCTCTACAGCTACTGCAGAGTGCTGAGCGTGCTGAGCCAGCCGAGACACCGGCAGCGCCGCAGCCGGCGTCACACGCTCACAGTGATTTACTGGGTGCTGGGCGTCTTCCTTCTATGCTTCGTCCCGTATCACATCAACCTCCTGGGATACACCCTCACACATGTGGGGCTGCTGCCCCACTGTGGCCTAGCCAAGGTCACCAAGGCTGTGCACCCCGTCATGCTATCGCTAGCAAGCTCCAACTGCTGCTTTAACCCATTCATCTATTATTTCTCCAGCAGCAGGCTGCACAGGGAGACGCCCGGTGCTGGAGGGAGCAGCAGCTAGTGACACACATCATCTCACAATACTACTGATAGAGAGACCCTTTCTTAAAAAAGAGCAGCATCTTTACTTTATCTTAAAGAGACTACATTACTATCTATAGAATTGTTTAAAACCATTATGCATGCTGAATGTTTTGTGCATTTACTTAAGCTTACTTCTTAATAAAGCACCTCTGGAGAAGTCTGGGGTTCAGTGCCATGCCAATAAGCACTTTGTCAACTTAGTTAATATGTTAGTTATGTGATTGTGAAATATTGTTATGCACTGTCTTTTTCTCATATAAAGTGACTGTTGAATTGATTTGGAACCTGCCTCATATTACAAAGATTCTGATGAAACATTATTAGAATACTACACTGTAAAATATGTTGATCTCATGTCATTTATAATATTCTTGAACCGTTGGAATAATATAATACATTAAACAGATATATTTATTTAGGTTCTGTGTCTTTATGTGGTGGATGCATGAATCGTATTTCAATGCTTTGACAAAGCATACTGTAGTAGCGATGAGAGATAAAAACTGACCGTTCTCCATGCAATCCTCTCCATGATGAGGTTCTCGCAGGTCTCCAGATGTTTGACGATGTCTTTGCTCAGAGTGGGGTCGGCCTTGATGAAGCTCTCGATGACTTTGTAGAAGTCAAAGGCGGCGAGGTCCACCACATCCAGTATCCAGGGGAAGCACACGTTTGTCTCAGCTGCCTCGCCGCTGTTGTTGTTGTATCCTCCAGTCTTGAAACTGCTCTCTAATTATGGAGGAGCAAACAACATTAATATGTGTACCTGTAATATGGATAACTGTAAGATACAATACAGTTATTCCAGAGGGGGGTGTGTGTGACTGCATTTGTTTTTAGCTTGTAACTACTGGACTCACCTCCATATGTTGCCATGACCACCTCCAAAGCGCAGGCCAAAAGTGAGGTGTGGAATGTGGAGTCATTGAGGAGTTTACTAGAAATGGAAATCATGTGACTCAGGTCAAGGCAAACAACAATTGACTAACACTGAACTTACAACTAAGAAAAAAAGAAGCACAAATGCAGAAGTGAATAGAATACAAACACAAAAACTGACTTGCCACATAATTCACCACTGATTTAATTGAAAGTTAATAACACATACCTGAAGTTCTGCACAGACAGTCGCTTCTCTTCCTACAGAATTAAAAAATATGAGATCAATGAGAGGAACAACATGAGCAGGAGTTATCTTACATGTTACACGTTTTTCCATGTGAGTTGCTTCCTATTGACAGATTGTGTTTGCTCTCCCCTCTCTCAGGTTAACAAAAGTTAGGACATAGAAAGTGAAAATAAAACTAGTTTGTTAATATCTAAAGTATAACATACTGTAGATTGATCAATTCCTTTTTTCGGGAGCATTTTTGATAGGTCAACTGAAATTGAAACCCTTGAATTAACCTGAGCCTATTAATAAGCAACCAATAAAAATACAAAATCATTAAACGGGTGAAAAATTATTATCTCATCAAAATTAAGCAAGTCAAATACCGATTTCAGCATGGCCTCCATGACTTTGTAATACAGTCTGACACCGAGGGTGAATCTCTGGAAGATGAATGAAATACAAGTCAGACATAAAGTAACTTAAACATCATAGCAAGTATTGCCATTGCTGCTCATTGTCCTATTGAGTTTGAGTTCATACCTGTCTACCAAGAACCACACAGCGCGGGCCCACCGCCTCACCAAACCTTTGGCTGAACGCCTGTCCAAGTGTCTCCAAGCGCTTCAGCACACCTTGAGTTGGATCTACGGTGCAATTCTGAGCACAGGAAAGAAGAAAACAAGAAAAAAGGGTCAAATTAAGGTAAAATGCATTTCTGTGGAAAATTGTTATTGGTGGCAACACTTCTAGAGACCCACTTTAAAATATGTGGCCAGGTTAGTGGATGGTTGGTCCCCACTGGAGTTGAGATCCCCCCTCAACTGCTGAATAGAGGTCATGGCAGCTCTGATGAGGCAAAGCAAAAGATCAGACAGGGCTAGAGGACAGACTCAGACATATGATCAGAACAACTCACACAGTGAAATATGCCCAATAATGTACTGGATTGCACATCCAATGGTACATGGACATCCAAAAACAATTTCCACTGTTAGGTTTTCCATTTGTTTAATAAATGCTTTCTTTGCTATTTAAAAAAAAAAAAAAAAACTTTATAGATAAAGTTATAATTTAATTCACTTCAGCAACCAAATGCCCCTGCTGGCACTTGAGCAGCCAAAATTGTATATGGACACTTAGGTGAGAATATTTTAAATTGTACTAATGTTAAAAAAGGTGCTGGTGAAAGCCAACATGAGTGCTCAGTCATTCTTCGCTGGGTTAGCGTTGACTAAATGATTAAACACAGGTGAGTGACTCCTAAAAGCTCACCTGATTGGAGTTTGGGGAGGGATGAGCATAGCATCGTCATCTAGCTGGTTCTTCTTTGGCGTTCTCTCCACCTGTGATCTGAATGGAGGGTGAGATTATTAAACACTTTAAATAAGTAATACATAAGATATTAAAAAGATTAAGATAAAAAAAACAGGAAAGTGTAGAAAATTTGAAATTACATCTCGACTTTAGGAGCAAGAACGGTCTCATCTCTGTCGAAAAACAGCCTTCCATCGAAGTCCCGAGTCTTGAGGTAGTGCTCGTCATATTGTTGGTTGAGGTCATTCACCTGTAGCGAGAGTTAAAGGCTGAAGTTACTCAAAGTTAACTGCTTCCCTACATACAAACTTAAACACCATCACTATGCTGCAATTTGCTGGTAGCTACATGCAAAGTTATCAAAACAAAATTGTGAAGTGCACTGCATGACATACAGAGATTGAAGAGTTCTTCATAATTACAAAAATGCTTGATGCTTTACTAGCAAAAACAAAAGCAATGCATGGTTGCTTACACAGTGGTGAGGTATTGTGATCATAGCCCCTATCTTCTCTATAAAAACAATTTTACTGTTGTAGGAATGCTAAATACTTTGTACACTGAGGGCTAAATGCATATTTTAGATTAAAAAAAAAAAATCTTAACCCGAAAACTATATTATCAGATTCTAAAGAACTCAGTACGCTGGAAAACACACTTTGTATGATGAGACTTGTCCGAGTCTGCCTGGATCCGATCTGATCTCAATCTAAAAAATAAATATATCTCTGAAAACGGCAATAGGGCTCCAACTTGTCTGCAACAAGTTTAGGACAACAGACTAAGACAACTGTTCTTTAAAAAAACGCTGGGCCAAAATAAAAAACCTCACACTAAACTTAACTTTTTTTTTCTCCAATTTACTCAAACCCCTCTTAGCTCCTATCAGTAAGGTGAAACTTGCATTATATTTACATGTGACGCCTGTGTAAAATGTTCATCACCTGTCCATTAATGGGGTAAGGTAGCAGTAAAAGAAGCATGTCCAGTATCTTTATTTAGGACAGTGTCAGCTTCAGCAAACAGTAGCATCCTGTTCCTTATTACTTTATTCCCACCTCTGCAATAAACTAACCTGACACTAAAAAAGGATCTCCTGCTTGAGTGCACATTTTCCTGACACCGTGCATGTATGAAAACAAATATGTATGAGCAGCGAAGAGAACAGCTGTCACACACTCACACACTCAAACATGGGAACAGCAAACAGGATGGAGATAACAAATGGAAACGGAAAGTGAAGAGCAGACATTGATTCCAAACAGTAAGTCCCTACCTGAGGGAAATCTGGAGAGCTGGAGAGATCCAATGAGTCCAGGAAAGCCAAGAAACTAGTCTGGTATACATTCCTCACCTGCCAATACAATTAGAAGGCAAATTAAGACAAATACACAAGATTAAAGGGCACGATGACTTTAAAAATTACACAGAAGGGGGGGGGGGTGCTCAAACCTCTTCTGCGTTGCATTCATTCTCTTTGCACAAGGTGTTGAGAAGCTGCAAATCGACCTCTGGCTCAACAGGTCGCGATTTGGCCTTGCTCTTGTTGCGACAAGATGTTCGTGTCTGCGGACTCTGGACTTGGCTGATAGCAGATTCTGAAGTAAAACATTGAAGTGGTTAGAAAATCTCAACAGGATATCTGAAGATGATAATCTGTGTTTCATTTTTCAAAGCTTGAAAACACAAAAAGCCATACAAAATACTATATACTTTATTAACATAATGTGGATGAACTATCAATAAAGCATTACTGTATATGAATAAAGCCCTTGAAGTCAAGTTAGGTCAAAAGATGTGCAGCCATGTTTACAATTGACTCAAAAAAAAAATTCCAGTGCTTTTTTCCCGTTCTTTTTATGGATCAATTCTTTTACTTTCCATGTTACAGCCTATTGGATCTAGTAGTGCAATGACAAGACATAACAACTTATTAAAAAAGGTTCAGTCAACGCTTGTTGTCAAAATCCCTTTTGTCAAAATCAGTGAACATCTCCTCACAATCCGCTACCGGTACGCACTGTGTTTGCCCTGAAACAGAAATGAAGTGAATAACACAGCCTAAGCTCTGTAAAAAGGGCATGTTGCTAGTTTACATACCCGTTTACAGTCCGTATTAACTAGTGCTGTCAGTTTAACGCGTTATTAATGGCATTAACGCAAACCCATTTTAACGGCGTCAATTTTTTTATCGCACGATTAACGCTCGTCATGGTCTAGCAAACGTTGTGGTTTTTTCTCATGCTGTTGCATCAACTAGTAATGTTAGGGGCACTTTACACGGTGAAAACGTGACAGTTTTCCCGTTTTTGGTTTAAAAAAAAAAACGTTCGGACACAATTTATCTGACATCTTCACTCGTACACATGTTTTCAGAGGAAACGGGACCAAATCGCTGTAGTAGCAGTGTAGCAGCCATGCCAAGCCAATAGTCAGCGGTGACACAGCCTAGTAGATAGCTCTTCCGGTACAATTTGATGCATAAAACCTTACTGTAACCGATAAGTAATGCCATTAACGTTCATAAAGCGGTTGGTGTAAGCTTGGGGTTACAAGTATTGTAAATTACAAGCTTTCTGTCCTCTTATTTCACCGCATTGAACTCGTGAAAACAGAAGACATGCTGATAGTGAAGGGGCTTCGTGAGAGGCTACTTTCCTGTTAGGCGTACTTCAAAATAAAAGTCGACTCACGTTTGTCCAGTGAAATGCTGTTAATGTTTAGCCAGTGAAATGCTTTTACTGTGAAGCCGTAGCCTTAATGCTCCTTTTGTTGAACAGTAACTTAACCGCTGCACGCTGAACTATGGATAGTGTTTTTTTTAATGTAGAGAGAGCCGTGTCCGTGGCATATAGAAGCTACACACGTTTATTTTGCTAGAAAAACCGGCAGAGCACAAATCTTTCCCCAGAAAAAGTGTCGGGTGGTCTCAATAACTTACTAATCGCTTAGACTAAATTGGCGAGTGTTATATTTGAGCCCTGCACGACACTCTCCGCTGATCACAGTGATGGTGCCGCGGAGACACCTAGCATGTTGTGTTGTCTTCTAACTTTATAACTCGCGTGTGGGTATTTTGACAGCAAATGTTATAGACTGCTATAATCCTCCCTGGGAGTAGATCTCAAAAACTTGCGGTTTCATGCTTGCGTTTGCTGTTTTCATGTAAATTATATAGTGCAACCGCGAGAATATTTCCGCGTTTGCACCGTTTCGTGTTGTCGTGTAAAGTGCCCCTTAGAACAACTGAAACACCGCAAACTATACATATGGCTCGCATTTAAGTTAGTCAATTCAAAAGGAATATGTCCTACAGCGTAATTTCACATTAAAATCATTTAACTGGCAAAACGTCAAGTCAATTCTGACTTTTATTTTGAAGCAGAAACCGGAACCTAGCACTTCCTAGCCCAGCTGCGCGACCTTCACTAGTAGAGTCTTCCGTGTGTGACTCTGAGACTATGCGGAAAAGAACAAAAAAGAAAGCCTGTCATTTGCAAAAGTCCTACTTATAACCCTGCGCGCACACCAAAAACCTCCATGAATGTTGGTGGCAGCTGCCAGTCATTCATTTTCACTTTAATTTTCGCTACGAAGCCTCGGCTGCAGCAGCACCATGGCAACCACCTGCACGCAGGCATAGTGTGTCCACTCCACACACGTGGATGAAAGACTCCCAAAACATTTAGGCCTACAACAACCAGTTTAATTTAGCTTTAATACTATTTTTTTTCTATATACCCTATGTTGTTTTATGGCTTTGTTTTTGTTTTTTGTTTTTTTTGGGGGGGGTCTATATTGTTATTTGCACTGAATTGCAAATTATGATATTTTAGAAGAAATACACTGAATTACACCATTGTAATTCAGTGTATTTATTCTAAAATATCTTAATTAGAATGGGTGTGATAAGAGCATTACAATGAGAAAAAATAATGGGGAAAAAAAGAAATCAAGGGACATTCAGGCTAGAATAAATTAAAATGCGATTAATCGCGAGTTAACTATGACATTAATGCGATTAATCGCGATTAAATATTAAATCGTTTGACAGCACTAGTATTAACACCAGATTTCTTTTTAAGCACAGGTTGCGGATCATGAGGAAATATACACTATTTTTGACAAAAAGGGATTTTTGACAACAAGCTACACCAGAATTGCTGAATCCAACTTTAAGTATAGACTGAGCACTAAGTAATTGACACTAAAGCTTACTGTATAGAGGCTGCAGGAGGTCTGGAGGGCAGCGCTTGATGCAGAACTCAAGTGTACAAAGCAGCAACTGGAATGAAATGACCAGGTCATCCTCCATCTGCAAGGCCCTTCCTGCACCGAGCAGAGACACAGCACATGAGAGGCATCGTCATAACACTTATACTGTGGACTGACAACAACAGAACTGTTCAACGATTTGAAATGACAAAGATTTTCCAGTTCATTTGAGCTCATCAGCGGTGCACGAAGGAGGAAGGAAGGATGGAAAGATAAAGATGAGCAACATGAAAACTATTCAATCAAGTGTGTTCACAGCTTGCTGTTTCAAAACGTACCTTTGGCCAAAAGAAACATTGTCCAGCAGCTCCGCATGGTCTCCCTCTCCCTTGGAAAAAAGACACAGCACATTTAATAACAAACTTGCGTCACATCATTCATAAACACTCAATTATCAACAATTATGAATTAAATAAAAATTATCTAACTTACTTGCCGTCTGAAACCAAAGCAAAGATTTCCTTGCAAGTTCTGAAAAAAAGAAAAGAAAAAACAAATTAATAAAATTTTTCCCGAAAACAGTTCCACATGAGTCAAACCCTTGTACAGTGCTGATGTGTTCACTCACTTCTCAAACCTCTGGTAGAGAGCCCGCGTCACATCATACTTCTTCTCCAATCGGGTCAGAGCTGAATCCACCTTGGTACTGATGGTATCCAAGTTCACATCCAACTTCCTCACCACACCCACAAACTGCTTCACACTGCAAAACAAATCGTCAGAAAGACAGAAAGATATCAGACAAACTTTTACTTCAAGTGGATATTATTACTTTTTAAAGAAAGCGTCCTGAACAATGACCTCGTGGCGCTAAGAGCAGCCATGTGTTATCATTTTAGAGAGTGTATGTTTGATTGATATATCATTCATCCATGTGGATGACTAAGGGTGTTTTCACACATGCCGTGTTTAGTTCGGTTGAAACTAACTCAGGTGCACTTCCGCCTTCGGTGCGCATCTTTCAGGCAGGTGTGAATACAGCAATCGCACTCGGGGGCGGACCAAACAAACGCTCCGAGACCCAGCTGAAGAGGTAGTCTCGGTGCATTTCCAAACGCACTCTGCTGCAGTTCGTTTGTGGTGTGAATTTGTCCAGACTCGATCCGACCCAAATGCAGGAAGCACTATGCCTTTTCTTTTTTAATAAATTGCCGTCATTATGGGAAAGTGTTGTTGTCGCCACTGTTAGAACGATAAGTTGTGGTTTGACCGGGAGACCAGAACAATATATTACAGTACATTTGATTGAGAGGACACGTACAAATGCTGAATGTGTTCAGCGATCAGATGAAGGAGAGGGGAGCATCTCCCGCACAGTGCCAACAGGTTCACGCTGCGCAAGAAGTGTGTGTTTTTATTTTGCTCCCATGAACGGGACCGTCAATACTATAGCCGTGTCAGTTTGGAGCTGAACTGCGCCGAACTGACACCCAGCTGATACACAGCTTAATCACATGAGTGTGGGCATGAGCCTATTCTTCTCGCGAGCCGCACGTCCAGCAGCAAAAATACAGTAAAAATGATGTTTCACATCGTAGACTACAAGCCACATAACGTGGCATTGTCATAGGGCTTCATATTATAACCATATGAAACAAGAATAATTAGATTTTTTTCTTCTTTATTTATAGGCTAGATATAGGCATTTTTATTATTTTTAACCCCATATTATATCAATGATATATTTCGCAGTTTTTACTTCGTTCTTCCTGCTTCTCTCCACCCCAGAATGTCTGTCCAATGAATGAATGACCTCAGATCACGTGTGGTTTTGCTTCGTAATGCTGGTTCACTTACAAGAGGGGCAATATGAAAGTGGACAACACCAAACAAAAAAAATCTAAACTCTATTTGGTCTGGACCAAAGCAAGTGAAATAGCAGACTTTCCCAGTGTGAATACACCCTAAGTTGCACTACGAGCACCAAGGAGTAGTTGTCAAAACATGCGTCATGCATAGCGAGTACTTACTTCAGACCGACTGCTTTCAGAACCTGAGTAATGGTGAAACAGGCAGCGTCCATGTCTGTCACCAACACAAACAGACAAGCTCCCCACAGATTTTTCTGACTTTCCTGAAATGAGATGTACAAAAATACATTTTAATTATCATGCTTTTTTATTTTGAATCAATGACCTCAATTAGTATGAAGACTTGGTTGGAGAACATTAATATTACAAGGACGGCTTATAGCAATCCAATAGATATGTCAGAAGAACGAAGTAACATGCCCCTGTATGTAAAAAAAATATTAATTTAAAAACACTAACACCTTTTAACAAAGGGTTAGAAATGAAAATTGATATAGCACTGGGACTGCGTGCTGAATACAAGTTGGAGCCTCATTTATAAACTGCAGGTTTGTCCAACCCCAACATGCAGAGAACCTCACACATACACATTGTGCTACATATCACCAGATAAGTATAACGTGAAATGTTGGGAGCATCTAAGGCAACACTAATATATATGCATTTTTACATTAAATCTCAAAAGACGCTACTTGTCAGTCACACAAGACCTGTGACAGCCCAATATAACACATAAGTCTGTGGATTGCGTACATGCATCCTCCTTTCTTGCACCGTGGGTCGGATCAAAACGTATTTTTCTATTTCCTCTATGTCCGACACTAACGCAGAAATTGACAATAAAGTTGACTGGACTACAGCCCTCCTGTCTACAGTTCATGTGTCACGCTGAAATTACCGTAGGAGGATAGTGCATTTGAACATATTTTCTCTTGTAACACAAACTTGACACAACATTACAAAAATATTTTTAGATATAGAGAGGGTTTGATTCTTAGGGCATATTCATTATGAAGGTTACAATAGCAATGTTATACCGAACCACTAGTATATAAACAGTTAGTGTGCTAATATTTTGGTTCCAGGATTGGGTAGTTTTCAACCAGGCCAGGGTAATAAAATATTTACCCATGCCTTTGTTCTTGTTTCAATGGGACAGCCAACGGGATCACAACATTGCACATCTACTATCACAGATATGAAGTGCACATAGTGTAAATACATACAAAGACCATCTCCTTGGAGTCTTGAACAGTTTTCCATAGTGTCCAGGCTCGGTCACACACCAGGTCTGTCACATGGAGGCCCTTACACAGGCTCACAAACTCAGCATCCTTGTCTCGGTGTCTGTAGACGATGGAGAACATGTATCAGTGACGAGGAGAAAACGAACACAAACACAGCTGCTGCAGGACATCAAAACATTGTGCACAGATGACAGCAGGCTCCCACTGGTGGAAGCTTCCTGACTTGTTAGCCGAAGAATGTATATATGTATTGATACATAGCCTACATACATACATACATACATACATACATACATACATACATACATACATACTAATATAACACTTGATACAACACATTCATAGTCCGTGAACAGTTGGGTATGGTTGAAAAACGCTAAATATCCACACGAATTAGCTTTTAAAACAGGCTTGACTTCGTCTGAAGCGGTTAGCTAGTCGGTCTAACGGTTAGTCTCATTAGCTTGTTCGCCAGACTATAACAACAGCACACACTAGATACCCATTAAGGAACAGAGTACACACGTTTTACAGAGCAAATAATTCATTCGCTGACTGCTGATATACTGAAAGACTACATAGTCTTACTTTTTAAGAGATAACTCTGGACTCTTGTCCAGAGAGGCACTTTCAACCCCGGGCTTCAGCTCCTTATTCTGTGTCGTTCCAGAGTTGCGTTTTTTAGGTGGCATCTTTGTGTCCGGTATCCTCGCTGGCAAATATAATAATTACGCAGATAACTATGTTTGGGAGGCAACAAATTAGCTTGAATAAGTTTAAAGCCCACGGCGTGAGATCCGTGGCAACAATACAACAAAACCTGACCGACTTCCTGACACCGTGGTAGAGGGGGGCGCTTGTTTTTTGTCACCAAAGGGCGCGGCGGGGCACCGGAGCCGACGGGATCCCAACTTTGAGACTGCCTTCGCGGTCAGTGTCTACAATAACGTGTTTACTAATCTGCACACTCACTATTTCTGCTAATTTGCCCCTGTTGAACCCACTATAGTCGACCTTTTCATTGAATACCTGTTTTATATCCTAATATGTATCTCAAGTTCTCCGTGACGACGGGCTAAGCACAGTTTGCTTTCACCAGGGTCACGTGACAATACACAAACGAACTAACCCCGACTCAAGAGGCTAAAACGCGGGAAAATATCCACGCAACATCCGCTCATTTGCATATATCCCGCCATCCAGGCTTGTTACAATTATGAGGTTATTTCAAAGAAGCCACAGATAATACAATGAAAATACAGTCTTTACAGTTGTTGTAAATATCTATGTGTAGCCTATGTAATTGCCCCTATTTCTTTTTGTTGACGTTCTGTGTGGTTTTCTTTTTCTTTTTACGTGTTATTATTACCATTAGCCTTCCTTACAGTCTATGGTTATTATTACGCACTGATGTATGGTGTGTTTACTTCTTCCACGAATCAAGGCAACACCAATCTCAACATTGTCACATTGGCCATAGTCAACTCTCTTTAGTGACTGTAAAATTCTTTATTTAATACAATTAAGCGAGATTTCAGTGTCCCCATCCCCTCCCACACACCGTTGTGTCGTTGTGCAACCATTGCCATCTTGTGGCAAAAGTAACACATTGTTACTTTACTTGACTGACAGGTTCGTTTGAGGAAACTTTTATCAGACATTCGGACAAAAACAGCCTCTTTGTAGCCTTTGTTTATAATATACTAGGCCTACTAGGCGTGTGTGTTTATGTAGCCTGCTGCAACCTAGATATGTGACAAACGGTCGCCATCAGTGCAACAGATCACCGACTTATGATCACCCTCAGTGTACTGTTTCAAAACTAATCTTATACATATACACACACATATATATATATATATATATATATATATATATATATATATATATATATATATATATATATATATACATATACATACATACATATACATATACATACATACATACATATATATATACATACATACATACATATACATACATACATATAGTATATATATATATATATATATATATATATATATATATATATATATATATACAGGTCCTTCTCATATAATTAGCATATTGTGATAAAGTTCAATATTTTCTGTAATGTACTGATAAACATTAGACTTTCATATATTTTAGATTCATTACACACAACTGAAGTAGTTCAAGCCTTTTATTGTTTTAATATTGATGATTTTGGCAAAAAAGTAAAGAAAAACCAAAAATCCCTATCTCAAAAAATTAGCATATTTCATCCGACCAATAAAAGAAAAGTGTTTTTAATACAAAAAAGTCAACCTTCAAATAATTATGTTCAGTTATGCACTCAATACTTGGTCGGGAATCCTTTCGCAGAAATGACTGCTTCAATGCGGCGTGGCATGGAGGCAATCAGCCTGTGGCACTGCTGAGGTGTTATGGAGGCCCAGGATGCTTCGATAGCGGCCTTAAGCTCATCCACAGTGTTGGGTCTGGTGTCTCTCAACTTCCTCTTCACAATATCCCACAGATTCTCTATGGGGTTCAGGTCAGGAGAGTTGGCAGGCCATTTGAGCACAGTAATACCATGGTCAGTAAACCATTTACCAGTGGTTTTGGCACTGTGAGCAGGTGCCAGGTCTTGTTGAAAAATGAAATCTTCATCTCCATAAAGCTTTTCAGCAGATGGAAGCATGAAGTGCTCCAAAATCTCCTGATAGCTAGCTGCATTGACCCTGCCTTTGATAAAACACAGTGGACCAACACCAGCAGCTGACATGGCACCCCAGACCATCACTGACTGTAGGTACTTGACACTGGACTTCAGGCATTTTGGCATTTCCTTCTCCCCAGTCTTCCTCCAGACTCTGGCACCTTGATTTCCGAATGACATGCAAAATTTGCTTTCATCCGAAAAAAGTACTTTGGACCACTGAGCAACAGTCCAGTGCTGCTTCTCTGTAGCCCAGGTCAGGCGCTTCTGCCGCTGTTTCTGGTTCAAAAGTGGCTTGACCTGGGGAATGCGGCACCTGTAGCCCATTTCCTGCACACGCCTGTGCACGGTGGCTCTGGATGTTTCTACTCCAGACTCAGTCCACTGCTTCCGCAGGTCCCCCAAGGTCTGGAATCGGCCCTTCTCCACAATCCTCCTCAGGGTCCGGTCACCTCTTCTGGTTGTGCAGCGTTTTCTGCCACACTTTTTCCTTCCCACAGACTTCCCACTGAGGTGCCTTGATACAGCACTCTGGGAACAGCCTATTCGCTCAGAAATTTCTTTCTGTGTCTTACCCTCTTGCTTGAGGGTGTCAATGATGGCCTTCTGGACAGCAGTCAGGTCGGCAGTCTTACCCATGATTGCGGTTTTGAGTAATGAACCAGGCTGGGAGTTTTTAAAAGCCTCAGGAATCTTTTGCAGGTGTTTAGAGTTAATTAGTTGATTCAGATGATTAGGTTAAGAGCTCGTTTAGAGTACCTTTTCATGATATGCTAATTTTTTGAGATAGGAATTTGGGGTTTTCATGAGCTGTATGCCAAAATCATCAGTATTAAAACAACAAAAGACCTGAAATATTTCAGTTGGTGTGCAATGAATCTAAAATATATGAAAGTTCAATTATTATCATTACATTATGGAAAATAATCAACTTTATCCCAATATGCTAATTATATGAGAAGGACCTGTATATATATAGGGAACTAGAGGAATTATATTTCAATAATTTTTTGGCTAGGCCTACTCACCAGTTTTAAAAAGTGTTCATCTTTTGAGAGAAAAATATCTAATGATTTACAACAAAATGAATCAATGGTAATAGCCTATAAGGAATGATGAATGAAGTCCTTTTGGAATGTTTATTCATAATGCATGCATGCAAGGGATTGGCAAAAAGGTGTACAAAGGCAAAAAGGTAAGTTAAAATTAGAGGACTTTCATGACATTATGAACAATCATAAAACACGAGTAGTGATCCCGCCTCGAAATAAGCTTTGCAACTGAAAATACTAACCCTGTTTGCATCAGGACACGATTGTGAGAATGTTTCCCCATGAATGGTAGGGAATACAACAGTTATACCAAATTAAATACAGAAATGTAAGACAATATCAAAATGTCATTCCTCTGAGAAAAAAGTGCTGCAGCTAGTGCACATTTGATTTATCTGGGATAATTGATTTCAGTGTGTTCTTTTTGGAATTCTACATTTCTTTCCCTTTATGTCCCTAGTTGATTATCATCCAATTTATCTAGCAAAGGGTCTAGTAAAAATACATTCATCACATATTTCTATAACATTTATTAACTAAGCATTGTGGCCAATTTGCCAATAAATAACATTGAAACAACCAATTTTGAAGTCTTCTCTGCGAATAAGAGTACAATTTGAGCCCTCAGATTGATACAATAACCATGTCCTCAAGAGGATGATACATTTAACATATGAGTGTCTCTCCAGATAATCTACACAACCACAGATATATACAATGACTAAAAGAGGAATTTCTGCTAAAAAAAAGCAGATGGGAAATTGACAATGCTGTCAAAGCCAACTTTCAGTAAACATTAAAAAACTAAAAACTTAAATATACAATCAAGTATAGTGTAGCTGTAAATGTAACAATATTGATGTATTCTGAGCTTACTGTATATACAGTCAATGATTCTGAGCAGCAATGTTTTCACCAGGAGTGACGTGATTGCAACATGTTGTGCAGAAACTGGCTATTTGAAATGCAGATTGTCAGAGAAGACATCTGAATATCTATCCAACATATGGATATGCAGAAAGTACCTATAGTTCATTTGGCAAGTGCTTTTTTCTTCTAAATTAAGTAATTTATTATAGCAATCATTTGTCTTAAAAGTTAGGAAGAATTAGAAGTAGTCCTGATTCAGTGCAGCAGAGTCACCATACATGCTGGCGGGCTGGGGACTTGTGTTTCACTTCTTCAGGGGTCCACGTGTGGTTGTTGAAGGTAACGGTCAAGAGTCACTACACCTTGAGGTCCCTGCTCCTTGTACGTGATAAACACAGTGTGCTCCTTAAGCCGTTGTCGACCATTGTCTGTGAAAAGTCATGATGCTTCTTACGCCACTATAATAATAAATAAGACCAGCAGATACACTGCAAGATACACACCATCCGAATGTCCCAGTAGAGTTCGACCATGCTACCAAAGACGAAGATGATCCAAACTTTACAGCTGTAACCTTATATTCTCTACACAACGGTAAAAAAAATTAAATAAATTTGAAACGTGGATAACGATTTAAATTAATCCATGCTGCCCTGCAGTACGCACAGTCTGTCAAGTCGAAAATTCATAATAAGAAAATTCTCTGTCTCTCATCATTGTCTGTTCATTGCTGCTCCCCGCGCCATTACGCCTCGCTTCCAATATCCCACGTCATGGAGGTGAAGTCCATGTCTGTGAGCGTGACAGTGTACGGAGCCTCCACCCTCTCAGCATCCATGCTCACCGCCGCTGCTGTGGCCCTGTTTACATTGTTTACCCTCCAGGAATTCAGAGGTCGAATCGATTTATGGAAACGCTGCGAAAGAAGAAAAATGAAGCAAGAGATTATTATAACCCTTCCTAAACTGGCCACGTCATCTACCCATGTTACATACTTAAAGGTGTAGTCAGCGATTCTGGAGAACACATGCTGTCAAAAACACTTTTTGTCAAAAATCAGTGAATAAGGGGCCACTTTTACAAAAAAAAAATTATTTTGACAACAAGCATTCTCCAGAATCCCTGACTCTACCTTTAAAACAGGTAAGTCACTACGGCAGTGAGTGTGTTTACAGCTAGTGTGACCATGGGAGAGATGTAACTAGACCTGGTAGTGACAGAACTACACAGTGGTGCTACTGACCTCTTTCAGTGTTCCGGTTTCCTTGCTGATGGCCACAATAGCCCAGATGAGGATCTGTAGACAGCAGGTGGCTCCTATGCACACGCCCAGGGCTTTACCCCACCGCGGATACACATAGGACCCGTACTTGAGTGACGTGCGGTACATCTCGATGAAGATGTAGGTCAGTATGAACTACAGCCGCGAGGAGGCAAGGCACAGAGTGAGCAGAGGAGCGTTTTAATCCAAACAACAAAAAGAGCCACAGTGACATCATAGGAAGAGTGACATAGCAGACCAACGGAGATATGCAACAGGAGGGACTCAGATTGAATGTCAGTTTGTCCTCTTAAATTATTCACAGCTGTTGTTGTGAAGATTTCAATGCAGCTGGCTACATTTCAAAGAAGCACAGTGGTTTAGTCAGTGAGTATGATAACTCAATAACCAACTGTTGTGGAGTTATCACAAAAGTATCCCTGACTAAAAAGTGACACCTTTCTAACATATAGTAATTGAGTTTTCATAACTTATTCTCCCTCGGTTTACCATAAACTCTCGAGTCATTTGATGAGATATTTTTATCTCCCAGGGACGATACAGTGTCGGTACATTGTCTCACCCCTCATCAAATGACCCTTTGACTGAGAGTGCAACAATACATTACAGTAAAAGGTGGCATCGAATGGCTATTTCGATATCAGTCAGCCTTCATGGTAATTCTGCCTCAGGTGAAAAGAGCCCAGAAATAGCGAGTGAGCTAACATGGATTGTGTAACTGATACAAACCAAACAATACAGTAAAGCTACAATATAAGCTTTAGCTCAGCAATTATGTTTCAGCTCTCAGTGAAGGTTGTTACTTGGACATTGTCATAATTCTTAGTATGGCAAAATGAATGCAAATCTCAATATAAAGATAAAATCTTAATGTTTTTCTTCTACACTACCAAAATTAGTTTCTGTCAGCCTGAAAAGTAATGTCCTTTATTCCCTCCAATTCAAAACAAGCTATAAGGGACCTTTTTAGCTCCAGGAAACTCCATAGCGACTGTACCAACAACAATACCACTCTGCAAAATAAAAAATAATGTGAGAATTGCCAAGTACCAAATTGAGGTGACCCTTAAATGCATTTCTGCCACCAAAACAGACCAACCAAACTAAAATGAATAAACCAGATCAATCTGCTGTTCCCCATCTCATTGTGCCAAAAAGGTAAAAATTCCTAAATGATTTTAATGCTGCTATATGAAATATCAAACCTAAACTTAATTACTTTTTCATGATATATGATGATGTTTGTTGATATATTAAAACCAATTAAGTTCACTGCCATTAGGGTTTTAGAAAATATATCAGATAACACATGTATGGCAGTTAAATAAAAATTCTGAAAAGCATTTGTCATTCAAATGATAGGTTACCTAACTAACCAATGCAGATGTCACATCGTACCTGCGCCGCCTAACAACAAATCAGTATTATAACTGATGCGTTCACTCA
The DNA here is from genome assembly GCF_949987685.1 of Ammodytes marinus. Taxonomy (NCBI): domain Eukaryota; kingdom Metazoa; phylum Chordata; class Actinopteri; order Uranoscopiformes; family Ammodytidae; genus Ammodytes; species Ammodytes marinus. The sequence goes on from NC_137218.1 coordinate 18,778,625, forward strand.
CCAGCAGAAGAAACGGAGTAAAGACAACCCAGCATAGTTTGAAGTAGATCAGCACTTTGCCGCACCATGGAGGGCAGTGGGCGATCATATCTAGAATGTCTTGACAGAACTGGTTGACTCCTGATGGAAAAGGTTCATTAAGAAATGCATATGAGGAACCCCGGAACAACCGAGACATGATGATGACAAAAGAGCATGACAGGGAATGTGTTCTTAAAGCTACAGTGAGTAACTTATGTCGCCCCCATGAGGAATTCTGAGTAATTACAACAACACTGTTGGCTCATCTACATGACGTAAGCCTTAGCTGATTGCTCTTGGATTTTATTCCTTCTGTTGTACACCAAGGTTTTTTCTTAGCACTAGAATCAACAACTGAAACATTTAATGGGCTCTTCTTGAGCTCCTGCACCAGTGTCGGGGGGGGGGGGGGGGGGGGTGACACCAGTTTGTAAACGCTGCCATACTGATAAATACAGAGATAGTTATGTGGAGCTGATAGACTTAATCAACTTTGTGTCAATTCATTTGGCAATGGCTTGAATTAGTGCCCTTTAGAAAAAGTGCCCTAAGCCACTCAGCATTCTCAGTTACAGTGCCACAGGAATGGAATTCAGTACCAGCTCATATTAGAGAAATTGGTTCTTACCGTCCTTTTCCAGGACAGCTGATTATTAATGGCTTATTAGTAATCAATTATGTGTACATTAGGACTGCAATTGCTTCTCCTGCCGACTTCTTAGCAACTGTCGTGTCCTGCTTGCTTGTCTCTTGTGTGCTCCTGTCCTGTCTTGTGCACCTGTCCTGTGCTGTTCATGTTAGTTTTTAAATGAATATGTTAGTGCTGCATGTTTGTGCTTTAGGCTGCTTTATATGTTTGTGCTTTATGCTGCTGTATATGTGCTTTTACTGTAGGTGTGTTTGTCCTGCTCTAATCTACTGTTTTGTGCACTTCCTATAATGTTTTATGTACGCTGTGTTTTATTGTCCGCATGTTTTATTGTTTGTTTGCCATTGTCTGTCAACTATGTTGTTTTTTTAATCTCTGTTTGTACATGCATTTTATTTAGGTTGCCTTTTTAATGTCTGGCAGGGGACAACGGATGCAAACTAGCCTCTAAGGGCGCACTCACACACTCTGGCTCACTTACAGTCTGACTGTTTATTAGTGTGCTATGTCCCTCAAATAAACCAATAAATAAATTAACCAACATTCATTTAGATGAAAAAGTGACGCACCATAGATTTAAGAAGAGCAACAAAATGGCAAAAAAACTGCAACAGAAAGGATGTGATATGCCCTGAATGACCGGTGGAATGGCGTGACTATAGAGGGGTGTGTGTGTGATGTGAAGGTTAAGGCTGGGAGAGATAGACTACCATAGAAGAAGGAGATGCCAATGCACATGAAGAGGGTGATGATGATGAGGCCGAAACTAGTGCTGAAGGAGTCAATGAGGGTGAACCAGTAAATCCCACCCTATGAAGACACAGAGAGCAATGTGAGGGAAATGTGAGTACGATCGCAGAAAGGACGCATTTGCAGCCACGTTCCAGTTTGCGCGACACAAGGACTCAACTCACATCACTGATTAACAGGAGACCCATCAGGAAGAAGCAGAAACACAAAGCGGCCAGGAACAAGGACTTGTGCAGCGCGTTTGTCCGGAGATGTGGAAACTCATCCAGCACGGCCGTAGTGATGCCTTCCATGTTGCCGAACTGTGATGCAGCAGAGTAGATTGGTATTAAAACATGTAGAGGTGGACTCTTGCATCGTTATTACTGCTCATATCTTTATGTGGTGTGTGTGTGAGGCCTTACAAGCGTATCGATCCCCAGCATGAAGAGCATGAGGAAGAACATAATGGACCAGAATGCTGAGCCTGGCAGCAGAGCAAGGGCCTCTGGGTAAGCAACAAAGGCCAACCCAGGACCTGAGGGGCAAAAATAAATAAAACCATCAAGTTAGAGGTGACATCGCACAAAGAAAAAGAGCCAAAGTTACATTCAGACTTCAGGCGAGACACTGCAGGTGATAAGGGAAAATGTTTCTCTTATGGATATCATCATGAAACGTTGCCAGTTGATTACTTAGATTTAAAATATTATTTTATATTACAATTTTTTCAAGACATTTTTGAATAAATATTCAGATTTGGTTCTTCAAAAACCAAAAATATAGATGGTTGATTTAGCCAGAGCTCCTCATTATTTTGGTAATTTGTTAAAATAATCCAAATTGTTAATCACAAAAAATAATAAATTGTATCATAAATTAGACTTTATGAACAAATCCTTTTGTGATAACCTTGAGAATATTGCTAATAATAATTGTGGAAAGTTTAGTTGATGTAAGTGCTTTTGAAGATAGGATTTTTGGATCAGAGTATTGACAAAAACTAATTTTGAGTCAATAGCTGTTATAGATGGTTGCATAGGAGACAGTAGCTACCTGTATCTGCCACCTCTCCGACGGGCACTCCCTTCTTCCACGCCATATGACCCAGGATTGAGAAGATAGCAAATCCTGCAAAGAAGCTGGTGGTGCAGTTCCCTGTGGTGATAATCAAAGTGTCCCTGAAATAAAAAAGAACCACGAATGAGAGACTGAACCCATCGTAGCTGCAAGTACAGAGAAAAGGGTATAGCCCAGCACAAGTACAAAGCCTCACCTGATGACATTGTTGTCAAACTTATTGTAGGATGCCATGGATAGCAGCCCTCCAACCCCAATGCCTAGAGAGTAGAAGATCTGGGAGGCCGCGTCGTTCCACACCTGCAATGCATCGGGACGGAAATGTGCTTTTAACAATGCAAATATCCAAAGCACTGTGTTCACGGACTCACATATGCCAGTCTACCATCAGAAGTACCTGTGCGTTAGCTAACCGGCTCCAGTCTGGTGTGAGGTAGAAAGCAATGCCCTGAAGAGAGCCTTCTAGTGTAGCACCTCTGATGATCAAAACAATGAGCACAAAGTATGGAAAGGTAGCCGTTACATAAACCACCTGAAAAACACAGACAGGCATTGGGCCAACAGATAAGGTTAGGTTAGGTTAGAAACTTTATTGTCCGTGTGTATGTGTGTTTATATGCATGTGTGTGAATATGTGTGTGTGTGTGTGTTTTGTGGGAGCTGACAATAACAACATTGTGTTGAATCACCTTGCCAGAGCTGCGGATGCCCTTGAGCATACACAGGAAGATGACGACCCAGGCAGCCAGGAGGCACAGGGCCAGGGGCCACCGGACACGGCCGGGATCATGGAGGCCCTCACTGTTTACTACACCCAGCACACGCTCACTGCAAGACACACAGATCAAAACACAAACCCATACGTTGGCACACCTCTTAATGTTTAGTTTAGTTTATTTATTTAGCACACATTAACAATTAATGGTGCAAGGAGGGAACGAAGCCCAATGGGCTTGTACAGAGTTCCACCCCTATCAATAATCACAATGAAATCATATTCAGGCTAACAAATAAACTCTAGAAATTAAGGAGACAAGGTACATAAATACTCAAAATAATCAAAAATAGATGGAAAAAAAATGTGATAAATACATGTCAAAGATAATGAAAAAATTAGGAAGAAAAAGAAAAAGAAAAAAGCAAAGGAGAAGACAGGAGGTGATTAGAAGATTCACAAAAAGATAAGATGTTTTTTAAGCTGCTTTTTAAAGAGTGAGTGGGATGATATGGATCTTAAAAGGGGAGGTAAGACATTCCATAAAGCCGGGCCTCTATAATATATACTAAATTGATGATGTGATGTGCGGGAAAAGGGTAAAGATAAGTTGTTATTGGTGCTCTGTCTAGTGCGATGTGAATGTACGTTAAATGAATAAGTAAACAAAGTCTGAAAGCTTTCCGGGAGATCTTGGTTTCTGTAAATAAACTTGTGAATGAATAAACATATGTGATAGATATTCAATTTGTGAATTGGAAATATATAAAAATGAATAAAAAGTGGTGCTGACGGAGCATATCTGTTTGAATGTGAGATGAATCTTAAAAATCGCTTCTGAATAATACATAATTTTTTGAGATGGTTGGGATATGAAGCTGCCCAGACCAGATTACAGTAGTTCAGGAAATGCCAATCCTATTAAGTATTTTATAAACAAGGCATGGTGGTTGGGCCTTCAATTATGCATGACGACAAAGGCATTTCTCTGAAGAGCCCTCAGTCATGAGGTTATTACACCTACAGTGCTGTGTGAAAGTTTGTGAACCCCTTGAGCCTTTTGGAATTTTATTTATTTTAACCATTATTAATACATTTTTATCAATACCAGTATTTTTTATATGAAATAACAGATGTTTGTTTATCAATTCAACATTTTTCTTTTCCAGAAATCAACTGTTAAAACAGATAAAACACATTATTTGACAAATGTTGTATCTGCAAAAGTTTGTGAACCCTGAGCTGCATTGCTTAAATGGAGCAGGTAAACACAATCAGATGGGCCAAATTGAGTGATGAAATGGACCAATGTAGTGAGAGATCTTTAGGGAAGAAATTGGGCGGCACTAGATAAAACAGAGATCAAACCAGGTCAGTTTAGGCTCACCAAAGTGAACCCATACAGGTCAGACATGCTAAAAGCGAAAACAATCTCAGAGGATCTCAGGAATAGAGTTGTGATGCTGCACATTTGTCTGGGGACAGCTATAAATTAATTTAAAAAAAGTTTGAGCTCCATCGGTCCACCGTGAGGCAAATCATCTACAAATGGAGAGCTTTAAGAGTGACTGAATATCTGCCTAGAAGTGGACTTCCTTCAAAAATATCCTCAAGCGCCACAAGAAAAGTGATTTTTCAGTTAAAAGCCAACCCAAACATTACATCTAGTGATTTGCAGACCTCTCTTGCAGCATCTGGGACAGATGTGCATGGTTCCACAATAAGAATAAGTCAACGTGGCTTTCAAGGGAGGGTTGCTGAAGAAGCCTCTATACTCTCAAAAAAGAACAAAAGTGCTTGTCACAACTTTGCCAGAGAGCACATGGAGATACCTGAAGTCTTTTCTGTGGACAGATTTGTCCAAAATGTAACTGTTTGGTCACAACCAAAACCGCCATGTTTGGGCAAAAACGCAACTCTGCCTACCACCAAGAGAACCTTCTCCCAAGTGAAGAACGGTGGTGGCAAATGGTCTGCAAATCTCCAGATCTAATGTTTGGGTTGGCTTTTACCTGAAAAATCCCTTTTCTTGTAGCGCTTGAGGATATTGTTGAAGGAAGTCTACTTCTAGGCAGATGTTAAGTCACTCTTAAAGCTCTCCATTTGTAGATGATTTGCCTCACGGTGGACCGATGGAGCTCAGACTTTTTTATATGAATTTATAGCTGTCCCCAGACAAATGTGCAAAATCTATTCCTGAGATCCTCTGAGATGTTTTCCCCTTTGAGCATGTCTGACCTGTATGGGTTCAGTTTGGTGGGCCTAAACTGACCTGGTTTTATCTTTGTTTTATCTAGTGCCGCCCAATTTCTTCCCTGAAGATCTCTCATTACATTGGTCTATTTCATCACTCGATTTGGCCCACCTGATTGTGTTTACCTGCTCGATTTAAGCAATGCAGCTCAGGGTTCACAAACTTTTGCACATACAACATTTGTCAAATAATTAGTTTTATCTGTTTTAACAGTTGATTTCTGGAAAAGAAAAATGTTGAATTGATAAACAAACATCTGTTATTTCATATAAAAAATACTGATATTGATAAAAATGAATTAATAATGGTTAAAATAAATAAAATTCCAAAAGGCTCAAGGGGTTCACAAACTTTCACACTACACTTACAATGGGAATGCTTACATTGCTTCAGGGTTATAAAGTCTTAAGCGCACAGTGCTTTTTGTTGGTTATCACATGTTGTAATTCCCTTCAACACATCTCAGTATCATCTTAAAAGTAAAGTTTTAATACATCCAACATATACGTATATATAAACATACATATGGTCAGGTATTATTTTGTCAAAAGAGTGATACATCGGGGCGCCTTTAGCTCAGTTGGTAAGGCGTCCCCCTCCCGGGCCGGGCCCAGCAGCAGACCCGGGTTCGATTCCCACCCGCGGTCGTTCTCTGCATGTCACTCCCCTCTCTGCCCCATTTCACCTCTGTCTCTCTGCACTATCAAATAAAGCATAAAAATGCCCAAAAAATATCTTAAAAAAAAAAAAAGAGTGATACATCTGGAGGGCCATATAGTCCCACGTAATTCAATAGATGTTCCACAAACAAGTCTGTGGTTTCTGTTCTTTTTGTATCTCTACACTTCATATTAGTTTACACATAGGATGAAATAACACAGTCAGCATTTGGGATGGGTAGATTGAGATTCCAAGAGAGAGAGAGAGAGAGAGAGAGAGAGGGGGGGGGGTTCAGTGGAGAAGCTGCTTCTCGTAATTACGCTAAATGACTGCTATGCCTTTTTGAGAGAAAGCTAACCGAACAAACAGTGTGACCTCCATGTTGTAACTTATCTCATTTTGAGCCCTTTGCTGTACATCCATTACCCGTTACTTTTACAGAAGACGTCATCAAAGGCAATGTAGCTGACTATACCACACTTTTCAACTGTGCGAATACCTTACAACCTTTCATACACAACCTTTTTTAGACTCAACTGATATATTTCAATTGTAAGGTATTTTAGGCATAATATGATCATAAAAATCATAATGTTGATGTAAGTCTTATGATTTATTTGGGCGTTACACAGTATGATGTATCAAAATTCAAGGCCATCATTAAAGGTTTCGCTTCAAAGTCCTCAGTCAAGATAGCTTAAATTGACATCAATATGACTAACTTGAAGTTGCATGGATGTGTAAAGTAGACATTTTACAGTGTAAAGGAGGTATTTGGTAATGAAATATTGTGGGTCATCTCTGTATGTTTACATTTGCATACACAAATACGATAGGCTGTGAAGAGGCTGAGACAGACACACTTACTTCCAAAACTTCTCTGAGGGGCTGAGGAGTTTACCGGTGGAGCTATTTCCAGCCGTGCCATTACCACAGAGTCCTGCGTTGGCTATGGCCTCACAGGACCAAGGCAGGGGGCTCTGGAATGAGCTGCCCAGGTAGAAAAAGGTCCAGGCAATAATGACGTTGTAGTAAAGGCACACCAGCGTGGACACACAGAGCATCCCAATGCCTATACCTGCAGGAAGAGACACACGCCTTGAGTATCTCAGGATGAAGAGAATACACACTGTTCTGTAAGGGTACTGTATCAGACATCAGTTTGATCCGATTTAATGTACACGTAGCTATGAACCCCTGTTGTATTAAGTTATAATTGTACATGCAGAAACAAAGAACATTTCATATTTCTGGCTCTGAGATTGGCTCTTTATCACACGGTTATATTTAGCAAATGAGATGCAGGGCTTTCAGGAATTTCAAGGGTTGGACACATGACGTAAAGATGTGAGTCAGCCTGTTATATTCCTGGACTGAAGCGTTCACGGACTAGTGACGGTAAATATTCCGCCGACTCAAAACGTTACGTAGGCTCCAAACTGGATGCTCAAGATTCCTGGAGATTATTACAGAACTGTGATAAGATGTTTTTACACCAACTAATTTGGCCACCTAATTGGAGTGAAGTGACATGAGGAACCCACTTCATAGCTGTGCTGACAATTTTATATCTAAAGGGGTTTCCTTGTGTTTTATTCTGACAGAGGAATTACTGTGCTAAAAAGCTTTATACAGTACGTCCCTATACCTTTAAGCAGAGGACAGCATTTCCACACGGTGATGGGGCCGGCGGCTCCATACTGGCCTAAACTCAGCTCCATGAGGAAGAGGGGAACGCCCGTGAAGAAGAGCATGATGAAGTAGGGAATGAGGAACACACCTGTGGAGATTCAAAATACGCCATCTTTAGGAAAAGCTTTTGCTGGGGAGGACATGCATTTGTTCAGCTGCAGCTAAAGCCTGTATAGGCAGGTTATCTTATACAACATTTGTGTAGAAGGGCAGCTTCACAGACAAGTTGGTTTACTCTAAGTCAAGCTCAAACATGTTTGATTTCAAATGCATGTTAGTTAAGGCCGTGTCATACAGGCTTAACTGGTGTTAAATGAACGAATAACTCTACTTGTGGGATTGTTACAGACTCTGTGTTGAAGCTCACAGTATTACAGGCTACCATGAAGAGCTCCTCTGGCCTGAGCATGCAAAATAAGCCAGCGTGATTAAGACAACAGTGCACACACACACACCCAAAGGCGAGGCCAAGAGTGCCTCTTGCTTATTGGAGTGTGTCAAATCACAATAGACACATGCATTTAAAAAGAATTTCCACTTCAGAGGCCATTGAACATCTTTTGCACAATGCTCACCTCCTCCATTGCGATAACAAAGGTAGGGGAACCGCCACACGTTCCCCAGTCCCACGCAGTATCCGATGCATGAGAGCAGGAATTCGTACTTCCCGCCCCACTGCTCCCTTGGGACGATCGGGATTGGATTAGGCACAGGGCTCGAAGCTCTGGATTCAGACTGTGGTCCAGGCGTAGCTGTCGGATTGTGGCCACTTTTAGTGACTGTGTTCCCGTTCAAATGTGCTGAATTCTAGAAGAAAAAAATTTAAATAATAGGTTTTAGGACTGTGCAAAGAGAGTCAGAGAGGAGATGGGCAGTTATAAAGATAAAAACGCAAGTTTGAAATCGACCAATTCCCGTTTCTTTTTCATGACAAGGTAGTTGAGTTGTTCATGTTGATTATATGAAAAAGTGCAAAATCCAGTAGTGGATTATTCAGTTGGTCAAGCAACAGACATGTAATCCCTGTCTTGAGCACATTTACCAAAATCACCAAGTGTAAAAAATTCAACATTTTTGAAATAAATAAACAAAAAAAGTCCTCCCACAGCACCATGAAATGTGTTATCATGAAAAAGGACTTCACGATTATGAGAATAGGTGCTGATTAATTTTCTATTACTAAATTAATTGACTAATCATTTCAGCTAATAGTAGTAGTAGTGGAGTAAAAAAAAGTAAACATTTTCCCTCTAATGAAGTATTATAGAAGTTTAAAGTGGCCTGATAAGGCAATACTTAAGATGTTTGTCAAATCTGCGTTAACATACCTTACACTACATTCCACCTCTGACCCTGTCTCTGTTCAACACATGAGGCGTTGAAAACCAACAAGTGTGGACTATTTCTTCCTCTTCCTCCCTACAGATCATCCATCTCTAAACAATTGAGGAAGTATTTTCTCTCGGCATGCCATATCACAGGGAGGAAGTCAGATTTAGATAAGAGCAGGACTTCTGCTTTACATTCTGTTACTGTCATCAATATATAGTGTTTTGAAGATTAATAATGAGTTAGTTATTCAAATGACAAAAATGTAAGTAAAGTAACCATACTTTCATTCAAACTTAGCTCAGTCCGCAAGCATCTTCCCATGTTGGACACAGACACAGCGAACATATGTTAACATAAACATGGAGGTAGAGTGACATCAGAGTAGGAGAAATATACTAGAAGCATTAGGGCAACTTCTTTTTTAACCCAAGATTACTTGGGTAACTCAATTAGTATGAACTAGGTAATGTTTGTACTAGGCTATGTAATTTAAACAATCAATGGTAACAATTGTGCGAAAATGTATTTCTGTTATTTGCTATTTATTTATTCACTTGACGTCTATTATAGCTGAAGATAAGATAACTGTAAATCATATAAAAAGGGGGAAAAAGAAAGCAAAATCCTTAAATAGCCTAGCCTACTGTAGAAAAAAGAAAACATATAGGGTGCTATTGACTATTGTTGCAGTCAGACTGTTGTCAGTACTGTACTAAATCTAACACTGAGATGAAGTTACACATCTGTGCAACTCAAAACATGTAGCCTAGGCTAATTTAAACTTTTCCTGATAATATAGACTGATGGCACACTATTAGACCAACAGCATGTTCCCTGATAGGGATACTCCCCTGTGTCTGTGGGGTTAAAATCCTTGAGAAAAAAGTCAGAGCAACACATGTGTTGACGTTTGGGCTCTAAGCGCAAGCTCCAAAGTGTGTACAGTGAGTCGTTGAAGGAGAGTGAGAGAGCAATGTGGACGGACAGGTTAGACGTGCTTCATCTTGAGATATTGTATATTTTCTGTTACACCGGTAGGCTACAACTCTGGGTGAAGGTAAAAATTAAAACGCTCGTAAAGGGGTCCCATATTGAGAGTCCAATATGAGGTAAATACCCACACAAGGTAGCCTATATAGTAACCTAACTTATGTTTTGTTGTGGTCGTGAAGAGCCTCACTAAACAAACCCTCCGCTCCTACCTGCTCGGAGGTCGCACTGGCTACAGCGGGGCTCCCGAGTGCTGCTTTGCCGCTGTCGTCCTGCATTTCCCCCGCCGGAGCAGAGCAGGTGTCGCTTTAACTATCTTGTGTTTGGCTCCTTCATCCGCATTTTACACGGTTAAAGTCGCGGCGGAAGTTCACCGTGTTGCCGGAGTTGATGTGGCAGTCGAAAAAGTAGTGCAGGCGGCCCGGCGTTAACCGAGTATGACACTGCAGCAGGGAGACAACAGCGATGACGATGAAACAGGCGTAGAGGTGAAGGGCAGGGAGGCAGGGCTCAAGTGCAGCACAGACAGAAGAGAACACAACACAACTCCTCCTCCTCCTCACCTGCTTTGTTATCTGAGATTTTAAGGCAGGGTTAAGGGCATAGATTGTAGGCTAGGCTATATCCAAAGAGGGGGGTTGCTATAGGCCTACCTGGGGTGGGCCGTGGGCGACTTTATAGGCGTAAACCTTTTATATAGCCTAGGCTACTATCTATGGCCTAAACCAATCAGCTTTTGTTGTTGTTGTGGAAAAAATAATCTCTCCAAATTTTTAATTTTATAGCCAAAAGAGATTAATAGAATGTGTAGCCCAATGTAGCCTATGGAAGCCTAGAACGGCAGTGCCTTTATTGGGAATTGGTTATTACAACTTCAACTTTTTGAGAAAACTATAAGCCTAGCCCTAGGCCTATGCTTGTTGTGATAACAAGACAAAAAAGATTGTTTCCTCCAAAACTTCTGTTATGTCTATTAACCAAGGGTCATCTCGAGATAATGCAATAATAACCGTTATCGCAAAACATTGCTTCCTTGATGCTCATCATCTCCTGCTTCATTAAAGAAGTTCTGCATAAATATTACATGATCTTGAGAAAAAAGCTAGTTTTCTCATGATAATGAGTTAATAATCTTGTGATAGAGTATTTGTATCAAAAGAAAACAAGCATTGTGTTCTAGAGATCACAAGATATTGAGCACAAGATGAAACTTGTTTTCTAAAAAGAAATTGTAAACACTGCCGTTCACAGCCTCTATAGCCTACATTGTCAATAAGTTGTATAAAAAACTGTATAGACCCTGGTTCAAACAACAACGCTTGTGCAAGGGGGTAAAAGTTTTAGCTATAGCCTAGGCCCTTTGAGATCATGAACAGAAAAAGAAGGATATTACCAAAAAATAGTCTACAAAAGAGCATATTCCTCCTTGAGTTAAGATTATTTCAATACAATTGCTAATTGCCAACAGGCAGCCGGGAAATGCTAATCAGTCGGAACAGTTCTCAGAGCCTTTTCTATTTTTTTAAAGATATTTTTTGGGCATTTTCATGCTTTATTGACAGTGCAGAGAGACAGAGGTGAAATGGGGCAGAGAGGGGAGTGACATGCAGAGAACGACCGCGGGCGGGAATCAAACCCGGGTCTGCTGCTGGGCCCGGCCCAAATCATTAGGTTATATAAATTAAAGTAGCTACGAGGAACTTTAAAATATTTTTGAAGCACTCTCATTTTTCATCTGATGATCATACATGACATGTTACAGCAAGTCATCAGAGCAAAGAATGTTATTTTTTTAAAGTTTTTCTGAATGCCTTTTACGGGTACGCTTAACCAGGAACAACAGCTGGCGTCATAAATACACTACCGCTTTTGTCTCAAGAGGGCGCTAGAATGAACACAAACAGAAAGTTATTCGGAGCCACTTTAAATAGGTTATTCATTACCCTTGTTGTCCTGATGACTCAAAATAAATATACCCATATCCATCTGTGTGTGAAAGACCAGACTAGGTGTGAACATATATTCTGAACTATATCATAAATGCTCATCATAATTCAGCTTCTTATTGATAAAAGTGTTACTAAACCCCATAACCACTTCTTCTTTTTTTAGCTTACAACCAATTTATATGGTAATATTAGTAGTGTTGTTGATTGTCCTAGGTAAAATTCTCCACATTTTAGTACAAGGTATGTTTATTCAACATTTTATGGTATAAATCTGCATAGAGACTGCCTCTACAGGTTGAAACCTGGGTACTGCATACTCATTTTTCTATTGGCTGATCTAGTTGAGTGTACCGTGGTCACCAAAGTCATTAACGACCCACCCCTCCTCCTCCCCCCAGCCTAGCCCCCTGCTATGAATCCAACACAGCATTGAGCAGCGTCTCAGCTGGGTGCTTTTGATGTGAATCCACAGTGAAGTCTGAATAAGCTGTGGTGGAACAACTAGCTCATTATACTTAACATGATGCCCAAACAGAACTTATCAGTTAGTATGATTTTAACCATACCAAGAATGGAGCTTGCAACATTTTTCTTTTTTATCTCTCACAAATTAAAACAAAAAACAACATTATATCAACTCACAGCATAAGTTTATCATGCAAATATTAGGCAACAATTCAATACCAAACTAAAAGCATGCCAATCATATAAAATATGCCAATGATGTACAAAATACAATTATGTAATGCATGGGCAGCAAGCCCAAATAAGTGACTGCACTTTATAAACAAGCCTAAAGACGCTTTTAAAAATCTGTCATGGCAACACTGGCAGACAGGGTGTGGCAGAGATTAGAATACTGGGCTGTCTGTGTGTGCCATTACTGTTTTAGCCTGCCTCCTAGCACCGCCATAGTTGATGCACTTTTTTAATATCAGGGAGGAGGCAATTCAGCCCAAACAAGGGGGATTTAGTTACCCTAGTTATTAACATTACAGTTTCTTAATGCAAGAAGAATGATTGTCATTTTACAAGTTATAACATTGTTAGTATGTGGGTAAGTTAATTTATGGCTTCAATGTTACATCATTTAAATTATTGAATGGTTGTCAAACTTTTGTTACTGAAAGGAAGATAATTTGAGGTTTCACATGGCTATAATTCTTGTGTTAATCTGCCTGTGTGTGTGTGTGTGTGTGTGTGTGTGTGTGTGTGTGTGTGTGTGTGTGTGTGTGTGTGTGTGTGTGTTGTGTGTGCGCATGCTTCTATGTGTGCATGTGCTTCTATGTGTGTGCGTGATATAGTGAATAGAGAAGCAGGAACTCACCACACTTCTCTGTACAACTTCCTTGGGTTTGATGAGTGCATCAGGTACATTTGAAAGCACAACCACAGACATTAAACATTTGCACATATACAATGAGAACAAATCAGCTATCAATATGAATGTACTCTCATGCATTGTAATGTAGAGGAGGAAAACACACCTCGATGGAAACATCCCTCCACAGTCTATATGAATGTTATTAAATAGTTTAAATGCAATAGACAGCTAACCAGAAATGTGACACACTGTGTAAGCAAACACATATTTCTGCACAGTGGGTGGTGTGCATATTATGGTGTGATGTTGTTGAGTGGCTCTATGTCTTTCTTATTAGCACTTCAGGAACTCTTTAATCCACATAAGCTGCACGATGCTCCTCTAAATCCATCCAATCTGTTGTGTGTCT